>NC_092560.1:49538740-49846817 GCF_037038585.1 Patagioenas fasciata | reverse complement strand
TATTTACGGTGGGAAGTGTAAGTCTTATCTTTTTCTTTTAGGTTGACAATTGCATTTTTCGCACTCTCTGGTCTGGATATGTTGGATTCCTTAGATGTGGTGAACAAAGATGATATAATAGAATGGATTTATTCCCTGCAGGTCCTTCCCACAGAAGACAGTGAGTGAGTTTTTAGTTTTTTTTTTTAATTGATATTAACATCTTTACTTTTGCTTTTCACCTGGGGAGTACTGGGATGGCTCTTGTTTTTTATGAAATACAAAGTTGACCTTCCTGAAGTGCTGTCCTCATAATTTCAAGTAGTAATATCATGCAAATTGTAGAAATAGATCCTTCTAAATTAATAAAGCTAGAAAAACTGATTAGTTTGCCTTTTTGTGTATGCAAGTTGAAGCCATGAAATTCATTTGAAGACCATATAGAATGGTAATGAAGTTGCACCTTTAAGCATTTCAGAGGAATGTGTCATCTGGTTCTAAAATAAATGCATATGTTACATAAGTATTAAAAGTCTGATAATGATCATCTTGACTTCCACTAATTGTAGCTTTACCAGGAACTCTGAGCACAAGTGTGGTTATTTGAAACAGCTTTTAGAAAATGGGAGGTGTGAGTGTAAGATGAAAAAGGGATAAACACAGTTCCTGCTTTACAATGAAAGATCTGTCCTTGGATCTCTGAAGATTGAACTTACTCGAGATTTTTAGAAACAGTTACTGCATCCCAGCTGCCGTAAGATGGGAAGGTACATAGCAGATCCAGCATGGGGAGGGAGCACACAAGTGTCCCTTTCCTGGTGACTTTGCAGAAGTCAGGGAGGTGCAGTTTCTGTGGGCTAGGTGGAATTGGCCATTTTTTTCTGTGGCAGGGCAGGTGAATGGCTAATAGCAGTGGGGGGGATGGAAGGGAGGGACATGTGGGCAAAGCACTGCTGTTTGTGATAGGACGTGCTGGTGTGTTAAGTGCATGTTAAGTGCTGGTGTGGGGATAGCTCTAGACTGGTCTCTAGAGAAGAGATAGTTCCAGGTGCCCATCCATAAAATCACTAACATGTCCTTTGTATGTTGGATAGTTGTAGAAAGAAAATTGTGCATTTCCTCATAATATCTAGTCTATTTATGTACTACAAATTAAGTATCTTCCCTACAAACAGTATTATGGAAATAAAAGCAATTTTATGAAGTAAAAATATGAAAGTCAAGATTGCTGATGCTTGATGTTTGCAGTAAAAGTGATGTTTGCAAGAAGAGAGATTACAATAGACATTTTTTTTGTTTCTTTGATAGTATGCACTAATTCTCAGTAAGATTTTTTTTTCTACCTAGCTGATGTTTGTAATAGTCCCATTGTCACAAGCCTCCTAGGGAGGGCTTTGTAAATCTCACTATCCACATGTGGAGGCTAACAGAACAGAGCACAGCTGAGATGTGCTTCTTGTCTAGCTATCATTCCATCAGAAGATTACAGGACAGTAGTTTTGCAGAGGGTACTTTTGGCAGTGTACTCTGTGCTTTTAAATAATAAATTTGTCCTTTTTACCAAAAGAACAGACTTCCCTCCAATACTGTATTGCATTGTAAAAACTCTGTTCATCTTAAGTTCTCTTGCTTTTGGTAATAACACTATGCTGTGTGGTCATTTAACCCCTTAAACTTCAGCATTATTTTTATCCCATTTTTACTTCATCTGATGGACAACAGATAATGCAAGATGTAAATTATACCAACAGCAGCAAGTTGAATACTGGATGACTAAATGTTCAGAAGGGAATATATATGCCACAGTAGTGTCTACTTGCAATAAAACCCCAGGCAAATCTACAGGCTTGGGAAAGAATGGCTGGAAAGCTGCCTGGCAGGAAAAGATCTGGGGTTGTTGATTGACAGCTGGCTGAATATGAGTCAACAGTGTGCCCAGGTGGCCAAAAAGGCCAACAGCATCTTGGCATGTATCAGGAATAGTGTGGCCAGCAGGGCTAAAGAAGTGGTTGTGCCACTGTACTTGGCGGTGGTGAGGCCCCATCTCGAGTACTGTGTTCACTGTTCGGCCCCTCATCATAAGAAAGACATTGAGGTACTAGAGAGAGTGCAGAGGAGGCAATGCAGCTGTTGAGGGGCCTGGAGCATGAATCTGATGAGCAGTAGCTGAGGGAACTGGGGTCTGTTTACCCTGGAGGAAAGGAGGCTGAGGGGAGACCGTATCACTGTCTACAACTACCCAAAAGGAGATTGCAGCATGGAGGGTGTTGGTCTCTTCTCCCAAGTAGCGAGTAATAGGACAAGAGGAAATGGCCTCAAGCTGCACCAGGGAAGGTTTAGATTGGATATTAGGAAAGGGAGGTTTAGATTTGGTATCATGGAAAGGGTTGTCAGGCATTGGAAAAGGCTGCCCAGGGAACTGGTGGAGTCACCATCCCTGGATGTGTTTAAAAGGCATTTAGATGAGGTTCTTAGGGACATGGTTTAGTGCTAGAGTTAGGTTATGGCTGGACTCGATGATCCTGAGGGTCTCTTCCAACTGAAATGGTTCTATGACTTTCTGGCTTTTCGATCCTGGGCGTGTGTAGAATTTGTTAATGGACAGCCTCCTAGCAGTAGAGCTCTGACTCCCTCTTTTGGCCTGTTTGAAGAAGTAGCTGAACTCTGGTAGGCTGTAGCAGTGACGCTTTTAGTTTCAAAATGTTTGTGGATCTCTGGTTAAAAGATTGATAGCTTGATGCATCAGAATCTTTCCATGTTAAAAAATATCTATCTATCTATCTATCTATCTATCTATCTATCTATCTATCTATCTATCTATCTATCTTTCTTTACTCTGCTTTCAAAGAAGCATTCCATTGCAACTTCTCTGACATGCTTCTGATAAACCGCTCTTTCCAGGGAAAATTTATTTTCAAACGTTTATATTATAACGCTCTTTTATTATGTAGTTTCTGGAATGTTGAATTCCTATAGTCTTGCCCTAAGTAACTGTATTGTACTTGATGTAAGTCTTCATTGCTTTTGGCTCTGGGACTGAAAATCTATTTAAAGCTTGTATTTTAAATTGGAACATATTGTTACAGAATCTTGGTTGTTTGTTTTTGATTGCGTCACTGGTTGAATTCCTAAAATGAGCAAAAAGAGAATTCCTGTAATTCTTATCAGAAAAGTAGGTTCCTCTGCTGTTCATTTTTGTCCCTCCAAAGCTTTCATATCCATAGCATTTAATTTGATTTTTTATACAAAGACTTTTTTCTAAGATGGCAAATTGAAATTATTTTGAGAACTACTACTACTTTACAGTATTTTTTTTTTCCCAGTAGATGGGAGACAGAACAGTCAATGTTAATATCTGTTTATTTTTATCAATAACTGTTAATACAGAAATGCTGGCTGGGATAGAATTTTTTTTTTTTCCATAATAGCTCGTGTGCTGCTGTGTTTTGGGTTCGTGACTAAAACAGTGTTGGTAACCCACCAGCGTTTTAGCTGTGACTGCACAACATCAGGGGTGTCTCTTTTTACCCCTGTGCACCCTTTCTTCTCCTGCAGATGCAGCCAGGACAGCCGACTCAGGAGATGCTCAATACTATCTGACACCATGTTAATCAGTAAAAGCTTGAGGAAAGTAGGAGAAAGGGGATGATATTTATGGCAGTGGCATTTGTTTTCCTGAGTAACCCTTAGGCATGCTTTCTGGGACATGGCTGAACACCACCTGCCTGGCCAGTGGGAAGTAGTGAATGAATTCAAAGTGAATTAATTCAAATTCGTGCCTCGCTTTGGTTTTGCCTGCAGCTTTTGCTTCTCCTATCAAACTGTTGCTGTCTCGATCCATGAGTCTTCTCACCTTCCCACAGAAGCGAGAAGTGAATGGGTGGCTGTGTGGGTGTGTAGCTGCTGATCAGGGTGAGCCCACCTCAGCAGGGTGTTACAGAACTTGGTAGAAAATTCAGAATGTAGTGGTTTAGAATTCTTCTTAGAATCTCACAGTATACTAGGATAGTTTTAGGTAACATGTTTGTATTTACTGGTATGTGATATGTCTGATGGCTAATCAAAGTGTCAGTTCAGCGGTTTGTAACCTTTGACGTTTTTGTGCGAAACTAAAGAAAGCTCATGAATGCAAAGCGGTGATATTTTGATCTTGCTGAGCAAGAAAGCCAATATATACTCTGTGAGTCGAATCGAAATGCACTGAAGTAAACTAAAGATTAAGATCTGTCAGGACAGACTGTGTTCTTCTGTGAGTTGATTGTAGTTGTGATTCAAATAATGTCCTTTAAGTACCATAATTACAGCTCGAGTGTTTTAGAGACTGACTGAACACCAATTCTAATTAGGGAATAGCATCTCACTCGCTGCGAGCTGACCCTCATATACACCTTGCTGTATTCTGTTTTTTTGAAGGGCCCCTATTCTCTTAACTCAATAGTGTGGCTTTATATTCCATAGATTTTGGCCATTATTACTTTTCCTTCACTTCTAGTAAGTGCTCTGCTTAGGTGCGTGACTAATACATTTGTTTTGTTTGTGTGTTCACTGCAGAAACACCTTGCTGATTTCTTTTAGAAAAAAGTTGAAATCTTGAAAAGAAAAACCTTTTTTTTTTTTTATTTTGAGGAGGATATTGCTCTTTTAAAAGCCATATCAGAAACTGTGTGTATTTAGGCTGAGACCTGCTTTTTAAAGTGCCGGTGAAACTGGAAAAAGGTTGACAGAAGACCCTGTTTTAACTGCTTATTCTTATGATTCTTGCCATGTTAAAGCTTTGCAGTTTTTCCTCTCATAAACCAGCTCCTAGACAGAATTTCAAGTTTATCTCAACTATTGTAAAGTGGAGCTCTTAGTAATGTGAGAAAGATATATCCCAGTTTCTTGCAGCTGACGTTTGGAAACAGTTCAGCACTTTTGAAAGACAGTGAATCCAGAGCTCTGTACACAAGTAATGCTAATTACAAACAGCACAGGCACACTTCTTGGCCATATTTGTCCTTTGCCATATTCATTCACCATCCGCCCCTATGGCAACTCTGGCACTTATTTGACCCTGCTTGAGAGTTGGTTTAGCTTGTTTAAGTGGCAGAAAAGCATGCGTTAATTTATCTAAAGCACACATCTGTTTATCTAACGTTAGCTTTGTGTTGCGCGGGTGAATTGTTTTGACTGGGAGCACTGGTGCCATCCCGGCAAGGGAGAGGGAAGAAGGTTGTACTTATTGACAGGGGGATGCCTCACTGGCTTTGCTGTATTAAGAAATGTCAACAAAAGGAGAGCTGAGTCAGATTTCGTTTGCTGGTCTGAACTCAAAGACCCCATGCATAGCAGGCTGAATATCATTGCACTACATCAGGGACCTAAAACTTTCTTCTGTCAAAGTCTAAACTTATATTTGTAGTAATGCTTCTTTCTTTTTAACTTGTGTATCAGTACTGAAAAATAAAGGATAAAGCGTCATTGACTGTTTTGAGGTCATGGTTACATGTAAGCTTCCTTATCACGAGTTTCTTCAGCAGAAATACAAATTTTTCTCCAACATGACCTTCTTTAATGGCTAATTTTGATGTATTTATCTGAATGTATAAAGGACTTCTGTTTTAGAGAATGCAACTTTGCATTTTATGGCATATTCTAATGCTTTGATTTATAAGAAATATTTTTTAGCACTAGTTCAGTAAGAATTGCTTATGCTTACTTTTTCTAGATGTATTGGCTGTGTCAGCCTATGTTAAAGCTGTGATTTTTTTTTTTTTTCATAGTAGAATTTTAATGATGTATGTAAACTTCCTTTCATACTTGGCAAAATGAGAAAAGCCTGGGAACCAGAGGAATGCATAGGAAAACATGAATGGGAAGAATTAGTTGTAAAAGTTATCAGTCTTCCCATGGAAGTCAAATCATAAAAGATAAATAATAAGCATGTCCCGTTTGTAATAAATGAGCTCCAAGGATGAGCCGTCTATGGTCATCGCTTGGAGCTCTGTTACATGTCTTAAGGACTTCCTGGCTTACCTACAAGTAAGTAACACGGTTTTCTTCACAGGAAACTCTAAGTTCTTGAGTTAAGTATGGAGTCTTTTTGTTTGGGGAGAGGGTCAGTTTTCTTTATCATAGAATCATAGAATGTCCTTAGTTGGGAAGGACCCACAAAGACCATAGATTCCAACTCCTGTCCCTGCATATGACAACCCCACAGCTCACACCATGTGTCTGAGGGCATGTCCGGTCTCTTCTTGAACACTGTCAGGCTTGGGGCCGTGACACCTCCCTGGGGAGCCTGTTCCAGTGCTCCACCACCCTCTGGGGGAAGAACCTTTTCCTAATGTCCAACCTAAACCACCCTTGGCACATCTTCCTGCCATTTCCTTGGGTTCTGTCGTTGGTCACTAAAGAGAAGAGATCAGAGCCTGTCCATCCTCCTCCCCTTGTGAGGAAGCTGTAGACCGCGATGAGCTCTCCCCTCAGTCTCCTTCAGGCTGAACAAACCCAGTGACTTTAGCCTCATACAGCTTCCCCTCCAAACCCTTCACCAACTTTAGTTCTGTTATCAGAGTTTTGAAAACTTGTGAAAAGTTTTTCGAGGTGTGTTTTGTTCAGGTTGTAATGGTCATGCAGCGATTGATGAAACATTTATTTGGTTTTGCTCTGTTTTAAGGTCTTTGAGAAAGTGTTTAAATATACTGAATTATCAAAGTGAACACTAGGTGGTACCATTTCATAGCTGCAGTTGTACTTCGTGCTTCAAGGGACTTAGCTGGCGCTGAACTAGTCACTCCAGCTGTTTTTTACAAGGCGTATGAACTATGATCATAGCCTTTTAATTAGGGTGGGTTTAATTTTTAATTCTTTTTGATCCTGATGTGCTGCTGGTGGTTCAGGAAAGTAGGCAAGAGTTTGATTATCCCTCCTAAGCTATTATGTAAGACAAGCATGAGTACTTTGCAACAAAATAGTAAAACCAACTTCACAGAAGGTGAGGTGATGTTCGTAAACTGAAAGACAGTGTTTTTTTTCCAATTCCCCTTTAATTCCCATTTAGTTTTGAAGTTGTGTGTTCACAGGAAGCTAAAAAAAAATTGAGACATGGCGTCAATGTGCCAGTCATCTGATTAGAAATGAGCTGTTTTCACTTCCTGTTTTGACACTTCCACAGCTCAGCAGTCTGTTTTTTAATTCAAGAACTGTAACTAGAAATTTAGCAATTCACTTGTAATACTGAAGGTCTAGGAAGCAGCTGTTACATGCACATTAATGACACGGTTTTTTTGTTTGGAGGAGGGAATAAAATTCCCTTGAACGATTTTGCAGTGGTAAGGACATTGAGGAGCTGTGCTGTTCTTCTGTTTTTCCTAGGAGCCTCTGCGTAAAGTCTAGGATAGGAGATCAGAAGTCACTGACGTAAAGCATCGGAATAGATTTTGAGTCAAAATAGATTTTGAGTCACTGATAGCAGTACAGTTAAAAATCCAGCATTTTAAAATTACTAATGCTTGTTTTTATTTGGTAGCAGTTTAATAGTACAAGAAAAGTTTAAAAATATTACATGAAAATTGAACAACTAAAGGGAATAACCAGTCCTGATTTCATTCATGTACTTTATTTTTAATCTTTCTTTTTAATAGTAGCTGTCAACTCAGAAGCCAGTTGAAGTGACCGCCTAAGAGCACACTGCACTTGGGTTTCATACTGTTATTTCTACCTTGGTAATGAATTATGAACTGCAGTCTGAAAGGCTGTGACGAGGATCAGTCTTTCTGGGATCAGTCTCTCCATCTAGCAACTAGCAGATGAGTTCTGTTTGACTGCAGAGCTGTCCTTATTGTATCACTTTTTCATTTGCAGCCAGCCAGAACAGCTGTGTGCTGGTAGGCTAGCAAATGTTTTCTGGATGAAGGGTTTCCACCTTAGTGCCATTTCAAAGTGAATTTTTTAGTTCACTTAAGCACTTTAAAACACAGATTCATTTTTACTGAAAATTGGCCAAGTGAATGATGGTTTTTCCACAGTGTCACTTAGGAAATCTGTTTCTCCTTGTACTGATTTGTTCACATTGTGTCATTTTTCAAATCATGGTGCTTTTTGGGCAGTGTCCTTCAGGACCTTAGATTAGTCCATGAGACTGATATTTATTGTGCTTTCCAGAACATGTTGCAACATGAAATACAAGTCTTTGACTCCAGGAGCTAGTGTTCTCCGCTGAAGTTTATATTATATAAAAATATAAGTTACGCACTTTTTTGTCTACAAATCCACATGCTTTTTCTGTTTCCTCTTTGTGAATATGACTGTACGTAGTAGTTTTTAGTGAAATGAACTTCATTACATTTGAGTAATGTAATAAAAAAGTACTTCTGATTGGTACATGGAGGAAGTTGAGAATTGCAGATTTTTTTTCTGTTAAATAATTCATTCTGTCTAAATTAAATCCAAAGACTTGTCTGTTAGAGAAACTTGCATACTTTAAGTACTTAAGACTGATGAAAGCTTCTAGTTTCAATGTTGCATACATGCAGAATGTATTTAAAATTACAAGCTAATGTGCTGATAAATGACACCAGACCTGGTAGACCACATTGCATAGTGGTCTTTTTTAGGACTTTCAGTTTTATAGCTATTCTTCTTTGACTAGTCTGGTGTAATTTTCCCTAATCTCACGCAGATTTTTAGATTGAAGGCTGAAGAGTTTAAAAAAAAAAAAAAGAGAGAATTTAAGAAAACTCAAGTGCTGTTTAAGTTCAGGGCGGCACTCGGCCCTCATTAGATCATTCACTTTCAGAGGCTGAGCGAAGTAATTGAATTTTTGACCTGCAGAAGCAGATGTGAGTGCTGCAAACCTGTAGTGAGCTCTAGACAGTGTCTGGTGCACACGTCTGTATACTGTGTGCTGAGGCACTGTCTCAAATTAAAACTTTGCCTTTCACTC
Organism: Patagioenas fasciata; assembly: GCF_037038585.1. Taxonomy (NCBI): domain Eukaryota; kingdom Metazoa; phylum Chordata; class Aves; order Columbiformes; family Columbidae; genus Patagioenas; species Patagioenas fasciata. The sequence continues at coordinate 49,837,912 of NC_092560.1, read as the reverse complement.
AATTTCAACTATTTCACTCTGACAGTATTGTGTTAGATTGGTGCTAGCTTAAAATTGCAGGCAGTTTGTTTGTCCTTGTACATGTTGCAAAGTGTCTTAAAACAATTCTGCTTGGGAACAGACGGCATTCCCAGGCAGGAATCCAGAGAGGAAAAAAATCTGTTAACTCTAGGCACTTTTCCAGGGGAGCAATCTTTTTTTTTTTCTGTTTTTTTGTTTTGGTGAGCATAGAAGACAATTCTGTGCTGATATGAACACTATATTTCCACCAAATAAAAAAAAAATCTGTTGCCTTGTTATTACAGCCGGATCAAGTTTGCATGTGCTTTTTTTTTTTTTAATAATCAGATTGATTAGAAACGGAGGTTAGGAACGTAGTGAAAGACATATGCAAACTCTAGTAATACTGTTGAACTAACAGGTCTTGATCTGGACTAGAGAATTATGGTTTATAATGCCTGTTTCAGCAAGCAAGTTAGTTGAGTCTTTATTTTTTTTATCTTTCCAGGGTCAAACTTGGATCGCTGTGGCTTCAGAGGCTCTTCATATTTAGGGATGCCATTCAATCCCTCCAAGGTCAGTTAACTGTGTATGTGTGAGGGGGAAATATTTGCAATTAGGCAATAAAGGATCTTGTGTCTTTTGTATAATATTAACTGCATAATTATGGAATATCTGGAAAACAAAGATTTTTGCACTGCTAGTAGACTGAAACCTTTGCGGAACTTCTAGAAACATGAAAGAAACTTGCTCAAATGGTATTGCTTGAGTTTCCAGGGCAGTGAAGAAACTGCCATACAAATTGTGGCTTGTATTTGATTGCATTTGGTACCCACTCAAACATAGGCAAGGCTCTCCTCATCCCCCCTAGTCATGACCATAACAGAGGATGCTTTGAAGCCCATGAAACTGATGTTCAAGAGAGTTATATCTGTATACAAAAATAGAGTGTCCCTAGTACTAGAGAGACAGGAGGTTTGCAGAGGCTGCTAAAGATGGTATGGAAGGATTGATGTGGTTGGAAGAGGGAAGCAGAGGCCAGGTTGCAGGAAGGAACTGTGAAGGAGGTACAGTAGTTCCGTGTTTGATGGACGAAAAATCCAGAAGAGCTCTAAATCATCACCAAGTATTTGATTTTTGTAGTGGACAGATAACAAGTTTTTAAATATAAATGAATTAATTAATCTTGGAGTCTGAAACTGAAAGCAAGGAGGGACATCTGAAACAATTATGACTGTAGTTGAGTGTAAAAATGCTTGAACTAACTTGAGTACAAAGAGAGTACAGCAGCCTAATTTGTGCTTAGTTTTGTTTACTCTTAACAGCTTAACTTCATGCTTCTGAATAACTTGTGGGAATGTTAATCTACATTCGAGTAATAACTGCGTAAGCCTTTTGCATAGCAAGTCAACCAGATACTCATAGTAGTAGTATTCAGAGGTTGCACTTTCTAACAAGTGAAAAATAATAGTGAAGAGGGTGTTTTTACATCTCTGCACAGGGTGCTGCAGCAGCATGTGACAGGAAAGGTAATTTGTCTCTTGACTTTTTTGGTATTCTATTTTACACTACAGATGGTGTCTGCAGAGGGCTTGAACTGTAGTAGCAAGATGAATTCATCAGCTCTTTTAATTGGAATTAACCTCAGTGACAATCCAGCCACCTGCTGAGCATGAAGGAAAAAAAGAAAACTTCGCTTAAAACCTAAAACAATTCGGGATATCTAGTGGTGACTCACTAGGATACTTTGTTAAAAATAAAGTTTAAAAACAAAGCAATATACAATAATTTCAGTACAGTTGTATAGACAAAAGGCTGGTTTTACTCGGAAGATGGTTGTCTTTGGTAAGTCACCTAAAGTGGTTGACGTTGTCATGCTGTTATTGTGACATTGACAGCATTATAAAATGAATAAAGACATAATTTTACCAAATTGAGATAGTAAAAATGCAACAGTTGTGTTTCCTGAAAGGCTTGGATCACTACCATGTGGTATAGTACATTAAATCAGTGCATACTTTTTAGAACCTTTTTCAAATCCTTCCCAGTGTACAAAGCATGATGAGTGAGTTCGGGATATACTTCTGAGATCTTGTAAAGGCCCCTAAAGAAAAGAAGTCTGTTAAGATCGGCAAAGCATCATTGTTCCTTCACAGTCCTTTCTAGTTTTTTAATTTAACTTTCAAATTCCAATAGTGCATGCTTCATACTTAAAATTCTCTTTTCAGGAAATGTGTTGTGACCCATCTTGGCCTCATAATGTGTTAGTCAATCTGCAGAAAGGACAAAGGGGTGGAATCATGTAACCTGTGGAAATCAGTTACAGATCATTTTCTGTAGAAAACTGTTTGCACATGGATGTGCTTTTCATTCAAGCATTGCAGTACGTTTTTCAGTGCATCTGCATTAGAGGAAACAGGTCAGCTTGTTTAAATGGCATACAAAGGTTTAGAGTATTTCCAGCACTGTTGCCCTAAAATGTTCTGAAATAACTCAGAAAAAAAGGCTGGAAATGCACTGCGATGACTTTGAATTATGTGTAAGTTCTTGCCATTTTTCTTTATTTGTCATTTTAAATGTTCTACTAAATCTTTGTCTTGATAACTTTTGAAAAAGCTTGTACATGTTTAAGATTTGCATTGACAGTTACTATTTATTACATGCCAATACAATGGTTTCATTGTTGAACTCTGAGACAAAGTGCAATACTGGAAGTAGCCATGTCTCTTTTGTCGCTAGAGACCCTTCAATATAATAGAATAAAGCAAGTGATATGTTATAATTTCCAACTTTACTAAATGTTATCAGGATAGCTCATTTGTTTTTGGCGTGGGGTTTGGTTTTTTTTAGCTGTTAACCCTTCCAGTGTTTGATGGTAGCGTCTGTGCAGCATTTGGGCCTGTAGCAAAAGTGAAGCAAAACCCTTTCCACTTGACCAGCTTACCACAAAGAACCTTAACAAGCCTCAACAGTCTTAACCATAAGTGAAGGCTAAAAGTGCTGCTTCTATCACTGCATTTAAGTGTGAACATTTAAAATTAGATAATTATTTTTTGTAAATGGCTCAAGCTTCTTCAGTCTCTCTGGTGTTATTTGAGTTTAAATTAGCCTTTTAATTTAGGGGTGAACAGTTTGCTTAGAATTTCAGATTAACCTAGATCTTTTAAACCTCTTTAAAGTGTTACATATCAGTTTGAGACGCTAGATTTAAAGCCAATACCCAAAACTTTAATGTAAGATAGAGGTAAATAACACGTGCTTTCACTTGATTAAAAAAAGATCTGTTTTGTCTTCCTGACACAATATTGTACTTTCTCAAGGCTGAGACAATCCATGTTTGTAACACTGATGTCAGGTGTGTGAAGATTTTTTTGAAAGTAGGACTCTTGCCTGCCTTCGTAGGAGTATGTTTAGTAGCATTCTTTATTAGTGTTCGAGAGATCTTGCCCATGCTTTGCAGCAGAGAGTTTCTTAGCCCTCTCTGCGGTCATCAGGAGGAGTTGTCAGTGACCATGAGTTATGTTTAAGTAGCTGTTCTGGATAATGTGATAGGGAACATTATCGTGTCACTGAACCAGGTTTTAATGTTTGAAACCTTCCCCTCACCTTTCATCTTCAAGTGTTAATTCTTTTAAGGAAGTCTCAGATGGTGCGTACAATGATGGTAGCAGCCATAGAGCAGAACTGTTTTACTCCATTGCTAAGAGCCAAGTGAATCTGTTTTCTGTTTCACAAAATGTGAAGTGTGTAGAGAGAACAGGACCTGGCCATATTCCCACTGTTGTCTTCTCAGAATATGTCTGTACCACTGTATTAGTTCAGGTCAGTAATGGGCTTGCTCCAAAAGAGCATGCCATACAGACTGGACTCCTTTTGAATGAAATTGAACCAAAAGTTGCACTCTGAATGAACTTCCCCATTAGTGGGCCATTAGTCCATGAGGCCAGACTGCAGCTTGCACAAATTGTGAAATGCACATAGTGTGGCACTGGTTCTGCAGGACCTGCTATTCTTTCCTCCAGACCCCCTCCTTTTGCATTACTCCTTTATGGAGACAGCTTTACAGGATTAAGTGTATTTCTTCTGGTTGTTTAGTCTTAAGTGTTTAACAATCCATCCATAGTTCAACAGCTTTCATGTTGCTAGCTTTTGAAATGAAACTCCTGCCATTCTCAAAATAACTTCATTCTGTTAATCTTTGTGTCCTTTGTCCATGAAGCTTACAGTTTGAGGTGATGACAGTAGTGGGTTTTTTGTGCTTAAACTGACAGTTTCCTTAGTTGCTGCTGGTGCTTTAGTCTGCAGTGTCTGTGAGGCAGAAACACTTTTATTTCACTAAAAGTAAGCTTTGTTCATAATACAGAACTTTAATAGTAGTTTCTTTCCCAAGCCTGAGGTTGCCAGTTAAAAACCAGGTGCTGTGACTACAGTGTCTTTGATAAATTTGGGACAGACTTCTACACGATGACTGACTTACTTTGTCCTTCAAGACAGAGGCAGTCTAGCCACACTTCCTCCAGCCATGCAAATTTTAGAGGTATTAGCAATTATCTCATGAAACTTTTGAGACTTGCTGTAATTTTTTGCCTTTGGAGAAGCCATTCCAGTCCTGCTTTGTGATATGAAATTACCACATGACCATTTTTTACACGTTTCATTAATTCTCAATTTTCTGCAAAAAAAGTATTGTTTCTGTGGGTGTTGGGTGGGGTTTTGTTTGTTTTAATAGTTTTGTTTTAATTTTTTGTGTTTGTTTTGTTTTATCTGAAGTGTCCAGTTATTCTGATTGTTGTCCCCTCAAAGAAATCCTGTTACTTGGGTTCAGGTGTTTTACTGCATTAGTCTGTGTAGTATATATTAGTGTGTGTAGGTACAACATAAATTTTGTTAAGTACTATCACAGTTAGCTTGAAATACTTACGTGGAGCTTAAAAGATAAAGTTAATTGTAGTACACTTCTGATTTGAACAGTTATGATTAGCATACAGAATTCTTCTGGTGAACATCTATTTTCTTTATGCTTTTTTAAGTCACATGTGATGAACAAAGATCTGTTAGGCTCTGAAAAGCTTCCAAAATCCCACAGTAATTACCTATATGAAACATAATTTTGGACTTTGTGAGTAAACTTTGTGGTAATTCCTGTATGATCTCCTATTTGATTCTGATGCTTCTCTGTTTAATTTAGTTTTGTTGAAATATTGGCTGTATTTGTTGGGATTTTTGGCCCTAAATCAAATGTTATCAGGATATTGACTGAATACCAGTATGTTGGACCCTCTGTTACTTTCACTGGCTTTTTAGTAATTACATATCAAGATGTCTAGCAGGATATCAGCTTACCATAGAAAGAATTTAATTACTTGCCACATGATAATCCTGTGATGAAAGAGAACTATTAGTAGTAAAGGTAGTTGTGCGATCTACAAGCAACTATTTTTGAATGCTAAGACCATCTCCCCAAATTCCCACATAATGATGTTTCAAAACCATGTATCCTAACAGTCTTTTCTGCATTACTTGTACCTAAATATTTGTTTGATGTTCAAGGACAGAAGTAGATGGCCGTGCTAATTTAACTGTGAACTTCATGGTTGGATGTAGAGGCAGCAGACACTACTGTTTGGTTTATATGCATCATACAAGTATAGTTTGTGCTCTTTGCTCAAACTATCAACTTGCAAAATTTTATACAGCTCTAGTGTTGCTGAAACCCTGCGTTTGAACAAGCAGTGTGCTCCTGCTACTTGTTGAAATTTCTGCATAGAAAAAGAAGTACAGATAGAATTTATACATTGTCCAGGTACTGTAGTGAGTGATAATGTTTGTTTGATGAGGATGGTATTATTTAATTTCATAAGTGTAGAGTATATCTGCTTAGAACACTTTGTCTGCAGCATGTTTTTGCTGCAGAGAGTGATGGTATAACAAATACCTGTATTCACTAAAAATAAGGGCCCAGTTATTTAGACATGTTTGTAGGCTACAAAAACTTTACAGGCAATGTGGAATTAACATGAGTATAGAAAATTACGATTTCGAAGAATCTTGTAAAGCAGAAATTTTCAGTTACTCTATGTTGACACTGTGTGAAAAATTGTCACTTGAAGGAGAATATTGTTTGAGAATTATAGATGTCTTAGAAAATTTCCTTAATATTCAGGTGTGTTTGTAGCAGTTAAAACATTTGGGTGGTTTTCACTGAAATGGTTATAAAAAGCAAATCTGAATATCCTTAGAGTAAACCTTCTTTGCTTAGTGCATGTAGTCTTCCTCTGGAAATACTTTGAAAAGTAAAGTTGAACCATTTCACTATATCTATTACTGTTCAGTATTCCTGATGACAACATTAATTTGGAGATGGACTACCTATAGAAGTGTGTAAACAGAGCAGTGGTGAACTCACAGACTGCGGCATTTTCAGTGTATTTGTGTGAAATGAGCATGGGCAACTTCTGCAGTTGCCCTGCTCTAATTTATGCCAGGTACGGAGAAATTAAGTGTTCCTCTCATTCCAGTTTAACTTCAATCACATAGATTTTTGGAAACTTAATTTTCTTTGTTGTTGCTCCTGGTAACTGCTGGGACATTTTGTAAACAGGTGGTCCTAATATCAGAGAACATTTCCAGATATTTTTCATTGGCAAATCTGTGTCTTGGACATTGAGAATCCTTTTAGGGCAAGAACTGGTTCAGTTTTTGTCTTTTAGAATAGAGACCTGCTGTAAGTAAATTGTAAAATAAATTCATCAGTTATTTTAAACTGAATGCTTCTTTGTGTCAGAGCAGATTTGTATCACCCTGTATGTCTGCATTTTTGGAGCAGAATTCTACATTTGAAGTAAATTGATGTGTCAGAAGAGTTAAGCTGTTGATAATAAAACTTCTAAGGGAAAGGTATTCTGAGAAGAATATTTTTGGTTCTGCTAGATTTAAAATGCCTATAATTGGTATGATAGGCCATGTTATTCTTTCTGGGATTAAACCCTGTCATCCACTCAAATTAGAACATGTTTCATGACTGCAGTAGCATTTTCTAACCTGTTTGAGGGCACAGCTGTCTTTCGTCTGTGGTGTGCTCCATGGGGAAGTCAGCCTCTAGGACTGGAACATCTCTCACATGAGGAAAGGCTGGGTGAGCTGGGACTGTTCATCCTGGAGAAGGTTCAGGAGAATCTCATCAACATAAATACATACCTGCAGGGGGGGTGCAAAGATGACAGAACCAGGCTCTTTGAGGTGGTACCCAGTGACAGGACCAGAGGCAGTGGGAACAGGCTTGATACACAGGAGGTTCCCTCTGAACATCAGGGAACACTTTTTCACTGTGAGGGTGGCCAAACACTGGCAGAGGAGGTGGTGGAATCTCCATCCTTGGAGATAACTCAAAAGCCATCTGGACTTCGTTCTGGGCATCCAAATCTAGGTTGACCCTGCTTGAGCAGGAGGTTGGACCAGATGACATTCAGAGGTCTCTGCCAGCCCTTGCCACTCTGTGTGCGACTGGGAGATGTGGAGGGCAAGAGACAGATGGGGGCACTGGCAGCTCAGGGGTAGGACTGGGAGCTGTTGAGATTTGTGCCCTCTTCTCAACAGGGGGTCCAGGGCTGGAGATAGGAGAGAGGCGTTGCAGCTCTCAGCACTCAATTTCTTTTTCCCTTTTCTCTGTTGCATAGCTAGAGTTTTTTCAGTGCTTCTGCAGCCACTTTAATCTTGTTTTCTGCCTCTCTTTCCCAACTGTGTTTGATTCCCTAGGGTGAGAACAGTTTCTTGCTGTCTAGTGGGTAGTAAGTATTTTTCCTTGCAGTTTCTTATTAGATTTTTGGCTTTGAAAAGAGGCGTAAGTTGGCTGAAAAATACCAATTACACGTAACATAGTCTTACTTAGTTTGTTTTTTGCATGTGTTTTTAGCATGAATTGCAAAATAAAATGGCGGCTAGGCAATAATGCTAGTAAAATGTGATTTTTAAAACTTAATTGTCTGTGTTACTCAGTATTGAAATAGCTTTTATCCTGTTTGAAATCGTTGTCTTCCAGTTGCTCCATCCCAGGTATCTGAAGTTATCTTGTTGCTTGTGGCTTCTGTTTTCATTAAGTGGTAGAGTCCAGGATGTACCTATAAAATATCAAAAGGAAAAATAATAATTTTAGTACAGCTATATCAATCCCTGCCCATTATTGTAATTTGTGTTGTGTGACTAGTCAGCATTTAACTCCCATTTTAGCTTCTCAGTTGACATCATTTAGTATGTAAATACTGTGTTTAAATTCTGATTATTTTAGAGTAGAGATTAAAGTAGATGAGAAGCTAATTTGGTATTGCTTCAATTCACAGATTGCTAGTCATCCCTCACACTGCTCTCTACTTGTAGATCATTAGTTTCCAAAGTCTTTGTGCAAAGGACCTCCAGAGATCTGGCCGTTTAACAGTGCTTAACCAGCTGCCAGGAAGCTGATGCCTGGTGGTGCATCAGGATAAACTTAGGTACAATTAAGCACATCCCATCTTTTTGCTGAACTCTTACATAAATATTACTCCTGGCAAAGGTTTTTTCCAAAGCTTCTTTCTGACCAACTGTTTACAAGAGCAGCAGAGCTGTTCAGTAGCCTATTTGATTATAAAAGTTGGGTGAGATGCCTTCAGTTTAACCATAATGAGTGAAAGGAACAGAAATTCATTTAGCTCTTAGTGGGGTTTTTTGTTTGTTTTTTAATGAATGCTTGACTGTAATATAAGGTCTTACGATGTTTCAGTATTTTTGTCTTTTCCCCCTTTTTTCTAGGGCCCAGGTATGTCTCATCCCTATGATAGTGGGCACATAGCAATGACTTACACAGGTCTGTCGTGTCTGGTTATTCTCGGAGATGATTTAAGTCGAATAAATAAAGATGCCATATTGGCAGGACTGAGAGCTCTGCAGCTGGAGGATGGAAGGTAAGAGATAATTTATGTTCTGTAACTCTCTGGAAGGTTAATAGAAAACCCAGATGTGGAATGAAACATAAGAAACATAGTTTTTACAAAGTAGCTATAAAATCTTTTCTTTCTATTAGAAAATTCTTTGGTGGGTAATCAATAAATAAATTAAATTAAATAAAATAAATAAATTAAATTTGAGAAAAAACTTCTTGTCAGTGAGGGTGACGGAGCACTGGAACAGGTTGCCCAGGGGGGTTGTGGAGTCTCCTTCCCTGGAAACATTCAAAACCCACCTGGACATGTTCCTGTGTGACCTCACCTAGGCGTTCTTGCTCCAGCAAGGGGATTGGGCTAGATGATCTTTTGAGGTCCCTTCCAATCCCAAACATACTGTGATACTGTAATACCAGCCGTAGAACACATGCCAGTTTAAAGGACTCAATAGCACTTTGTGTATAGATTTGCTTTTGTATTGGAGAATGAGGATACTTGCTTACGAGATGAGATACTTACTACTGGAAAGTTAATTGATTGGTTTTTGTCCTGGGGATAGTAGTTTTTCTGCTCTGCCCTTCAGATAAGTACAGTTTTCTGTATTTATATTCTCCATTTTTTGCAGCACCCCGAAACACTATTACGATGTTTGTTTTGCTTTTTGGGAGGATGGGCTTTATTTAGTTTTGAGAGATCCAAAATACCGATATACAGGATGAATTAGCTTGTATATTTTTTGAAATAGGAGATAATATTACTAAACTTTGTTGTGAGATCTGTCCTTTTTGAGAACGTTTTTAATAGGTGGTATATACTCCTTGATCTACTTCTGTTGGTGGGTTTGTTTGCTTTTTTTAAAGCAGGCTGAAACTGGTAGCTAATGAGAACTTCTGCTAGGGCTCATGATCTGTCTATGTTGTTAAGTTTTACTGACTGCCATTTTTAAATAGTACTTTAAGAAATGCAGAATTATCCAAATGTTGTTTCTGAAGGAATTATCTTTCACTTCACAATGAAATTGCTGTCACCTTTTGTGAGTTAAGCAAGGTATTGTTTTGGTCTAATGGCTTTATATCACTTAGACACGTTCTATAATTAAAACTTTTTTCGTGGGAGTAACACAGCTGTTAAAATGCAGTGTTGAGTGTGTTTTTAGAAAGTGAAAAAACCAAAACCAAACACAAACTCCAGAATGTAAGCGGTGAATATGGACTGTATGATATGTAGTTTTCTGTTATAAATAACAGTAGAGTGTGCTTAATGGGCCAGCTCCTGAAGTATGTATACAGATATATACCGATGTATTTGTTGATCTTCTGTAGTTTGCAGTTTCGTCAAGCATATGGAGGTACCAGTTCCATTGCTTAAAGCATTTCTTGTATATGTTGGGCTATTTTTGTTTTTAAAGTACATCTGAGAGGCAGGAGTTGCTTCCTACCCACTAGCATCTTCAAGTGGTTACTTGCCACCTTACCTGATTGCAGTAATAAGCTACATGCAATTAACCTCTTCTACATGTTTGTATCAAGTGTGGTTTTAGTGTACAGACTGAGAATTCTTATGTGTGATACTAAGTTTTGTATTCTCTGTTGAAGAGTGCCAGCTAACCCCTACAAGGGAGTGCTTTGCATGTCTCTGGTATAGAACTGTTACTTGGGCAGGAGTCAATTTCCAGTGTGACAGACATTTTTATACCTAGGAAAACCACTTTTACTGTCCCAAACGGGTAGGACATGTGAAGGCCAGAGCTTGAGCTAATATCTTGTCCAGATGGATATGCTCACTGAAGGAAAGAGACATTTTTCTGGTGTCACCCTTGTATGAGTATGCTGCTTTCTAGTTAATAAAGGACAGGTGTGAATAAAAAGAAACAAGGAAAAGAATTGAAATTGTATTGTGTCTTTTTTCATTACAAATAAATGTGTGTATTTTAATTTCTGCCTTAGTTTAGCTGAATGTGATTTGAAGCATTTGGATAATAATGCAGTTGTCACCTGAGAATGGGGCAAGATTGTAAACCACAGTACTCGCACATCTTAAGAAGTGTTTTGATTTCTCAGAATGTCCTGTGCCATATCCAGAGAGCAATGGAATTCATCCCTAACTGTGCTGCAGAGAGGAAGGCCTGGCACCTTTGCAGTTAGGAGAGATGAAAATATCTCCCAGTAAATGTTGAGGGCTTTGCTATGCAGGAAGATAATGGAATACATACTTGAATTACAGGGTCAGGGAGGGAGCATCATGTTGGTGATAGTCATGTTTAAAAGACTCTTTTTAAAGTCAGAAGTACCTATTTTTCTTCTTTTAGAAGAGATCTGTCAGGAGGACTTATCAATATTCTGTTGTGCTGGCTTTTTGCAAATAGTTGAGTGATCAGAATATACTGACTAGCTTTTTGAACCAAGTGGAGGCTTGTCAGGCAGCAAATCAGATCTTCATTTTAAGGGTCTCTGAAAGAGCACAGGGTTGTACCTACATAACCTGGATACAACAAGTTTCAAATGTTGGTAGAGTTTGGAAAGAATGTAGCCATAGGAAATAAAAAACTGGATTGAGGATGATTTTCACCATTTGCATTAGGAAAGGTAATAATAATGATTACATTTATGCATATATGAGAAACTGATCTTGAAGTTGCAGTCAGGAAAGAAATCGTTGTGAGATATTAAGATTTCTAGAAAGGCAAAGAATTCTGCCCCAAACAGTAAATGTTAAAATAATAACTCATCCATCAGTATATACTGTGATCAGTGAAAGAATTTACGCGTTAACATCTTTGAATAAATAAATATCAGTGTCATTACATTGCTGGGAGTAAAGTCATTCAGACTCCTAAATGTTAATAGTTCTATTCATTTTCCTCGACTTAGTTAGAATCACATCATCTAAAAAGAAAATGTAGCATTGCTTTGGGTTATAGTTATGTGAATACTGTAAATAGAAGTAACTAATTTTTAAAGGAAAAATTACACAGTGCTCAAACTGCTTTTTGTACTTTCTGATATAATAGGCTATACAGTGTATAATAACAGAAATGTTTCTTTCAGTTTCTGTGCAGTGCTGGAAGGAAGTGAGAATGACATGAGGTTTGTGTATTGTGCTTCCTGCATCTGCTACATGCTTGATAACTGGTCAGGCATGGATATGAAAAAAACGATAGACTACATTAGAAGAAGTATGGTGAGTACTCACGAAGTGGCGTTTCCTGCTCAATTTTGAAGTTACTAGCTTTATTTCTTAACTATAACTAAAAGGCCTCCATCCAAATTGAAGTATTGTGGTAATCTCTTTTCTGTTCCTCCTTTAGCAAGTTGAAATGAAAAGGTACATTGTCTTTTGTATTTGTATTTTCATTGTAATGTGTGTACTAGGAAGGTAATTTTATTTGGCATGTATGTTAAATTTGCGTTCTTTTTTCCTATTAAAACTCAAAATTGAGAGCAAGTTCTTGCAAACTGGAGCCTGATATTCCTGTAACTTAGAAAAAGTGTATACGTAAAGCACCACATCAATAAAATCCTCACATTTTGATGAACTGTAGTGCTGGTTTTTAAATTATATACAGAAACAAAGAAAAAACTAATTATTGACATCAGTTCAAGCTGATTAAGTGTTTCCAGTGATACACTTCATTATTTATTAATTAGGTATTTGGAATGAAGGAAGATATTCGTATATACATGTTTTTCTCTGTGTCTGTGCCAAGTTGTCTTCACATTTGGTTGGAGAAAAGAGTTTTCAGGTTTTTTCATGATGTTTTCGTTAGTTTAGTTGAGTTTCATTTTCCGATATTAAAATAAATGTTTTTCAAAGAAGCTGAGTAAGCTTGAAAACTACAGTTTCCTGAATGTAAGCGAACGTAAATAGTAAACTCTTCAGGTCCACAAAAAAGAACCAAATTTATGATGACATACAACTTCTCATGTAAACCAGCACATTTTAGTAATTGCTGCCAACAGTGAGATTGTAAAATTCAAGTGAGAAACAAGTAAAAAAGACTTAATCTCCTGCTTCAGACCAAAATGGGGTTTATTTTTTGTTTATTTCTTAAAGAGGTAGGTAGATACATCACAAGAAGCTTTCTAGCACAGTGCCATAGACTGATTAGTCACATAATTTTCTTCATGTTCTTTTCAAAAAAATTTAAAATCATCTAATTCATAGTTGGCACGTTCATTACATTAGCCTGCACCCTGGAATTCAGAGTATGAACAAAACTTTATGCTATCACACCCACATTGCTTTTAATGCCTTTTAATATGTTTCTTCTCTGCTTACTCCCCCAACACCCCTCAGCAAGACAAGGGAGAGAGTAGGAAGAGCAAAAGCAAGAAAACTCATGTATCAAGGTAAAGACAGTTAGCTAAGTGAACAAAAGACTTAAGAACAAGTGATGAAAAGGCAGTCAGGCTTTTACCACCTCTCACAGGCATACCAATGCCCAGCCAGTCTCCAAGCATCAGCTGCCTTGGAAGACACCTTGCTCCTCCCCACCCCTTCTTCTGCTATCCCAGTTTTATTGCTGAGCATGAGGTTAAAACATACAGAATATCCCTTTGGCCAGTTAGGTTCAGTTATTCTGACAGTGTCCCCTCCCAACCTCTTGACCCCCAGCCTTCTTGCTGAGGGGTGGTGAAGTGGAAGAAAAGAGAAAGCCTTGATGCTGTACTTGTAGCTGTCCCCTAGAGCCCACGTCTCCCCCATTTCTGACAGGTCAGCCTACGAGCCCATGAGGTTCGTGATCTTACTCCAGTTGGTACTCAGACCCCTTGTGTAAATGGGGTATTTAATATAGTAGGGCTCTTCGTACTGGCAATGAGATGGTTAAGCAAAGTGTGACAGAGGTATGTAAAGTAGTAAGTAGCACTGAGAAGGTGAAGTGAGCAGGAAACAGTTGTTCCTCTCTAGAACAGGAAGTAGAGATCATCATATGAGGCCATTGATGGTGCAGGCAAGTGGATTTTTTTTTTTTTTTTGAATGTTTGGAGCTTTGAAATGACACTGGAGGTTTACTGTCTACAGTGATATTGAACCGAATTCATAGTTTGCTTCTAAAGCCTTAGCATTAGTCCTTGTACCTGAAAATTCCAAATGTTATGTTCCTACTGCGAAAATTGACACCAAAAAAAAAAAATAAAAAATGAAGCCTGAACAGAACAAGACCTCTTGGAAGGGCCCGTAGTTATACTTCAGTTGACCAGTGAAGTGAAACTGGAGTCTGGACACGGTCAGAGTCCAGAAGGTACTGTGGCTTATCACAAAGACTAGGTCTTTTCTCAGCTAGCTCAGACAGTAACTCACAGAGATCCTGTAAGCAGTGTTCTGTAGACAGCAGTCTCCTTAGGACATGCTAAGGTGTAACAAGAAATACTATATTTTTGTCCAGGTTTACTGTGAATTTGTAGAATGACTACACACTGCGTTCAGTAGGACATCTTCCTGGAAAGTGTTGGTTTGCTATGAATGAGTACCCTGCAGAGTTGGTACACACAGGTAAACTAGTTGTGTCCAGGTTTTCTGTGTGTGCACTGCTTGGCCAGACCAGCAGCATTTCAGTGTGGTCACTGTCGAGGGTTAGGATTGCGGGGTGACAATCAAACCCTGGCAGATGTATTGTTAACCTCCTCTCCCCCCCACTTCCCCCTTTTTCCCCTCCCTCTCCCCTCTTCCCACTCAGGACAGGCGATTGGGAGGGAAAAAAGGACAGAGAGAAGAGAGTTGGAAAAGTTAAAGATGTTTTACTAACGCCACTAATAAGAATAGAGAAAATAATACAAAATATACGAAACCAATCTTGTAAGTGTCAGCAACTGCAGAGCCAGCACCCGAAGTCCTGGATTAGACTCTGTAGCCAACCGGAGCTGGATTCAGTCTGTCACTAGGCCTCAGTTCGCAGGGACGACCAGCAAGGTCCTCTCCTAATGTCAGCCATGAGGAAAAAAGGGAAAAGGCAAAGGGCCGAGATCCTCGTGATCTCCCACTTTTATATGAAGTATTCACGTGAATGGAATGTTATACACCGTTGGTCAGTCTCTCGGACATCAGTTTTCTCGTTGCCCCTCTCGCGAGATGTCCATCCGTGCTTATCAATAAGTTTGCATTCCATTGCTAGGTTTAACCAAAACATGTGTTGGGTTCTCCAGGAAAATGCAGCTAACATGAAGGCTTTAGCTGACAGGCAAATTCACTAAAGAAGAAACTTGTTTTTAACAAAACCAGGACATTCCACCCCTTATAATATGACATTCACTGAATACTTCAACCTTATCAATACAATCTATCAATACAATCTAATTAATCACTACTACTATATATATATATACATATGTACATATATACACAGGAGTAATTAATCGGTGGACCATCCTTTGAAAAGTTCATTAAGTTCATTTTGTCACAACAGTCTCCCAGGGCAGGAAAAATGGTACAAATGCATCTCCTGACCACTGTTTGTGGGTTAAGAACACCAACTTCGAAGAAGGTGTCGGGCGCCACTCGAAGAAGCTAGCTCTAGTTTCATCACCATTGTCTTGATCTGAAAGACACTTATTAAACATTGTTAGTGCGGCAATTCACATCATACAGTTCAGCATTGCATATTTTCACCTAAAATCAAATCTCCTTGAGGTACACACCGAACTGCTCCATCCTTAAGCATCACCCACCAGGTGCTGCCAGGTCCCTGGGCAAAAACAATCCCACGAATAGGTTTGCCTTTGCCTGAGGCAGGAGTAACCCATACTGCCTTTCCTAAGATATTTTTCATGTGTACTACAGGGACTTTATCTCCTTCTACAGTCCGTAGAATTTCTGATTGGGCAGGCCCGGCTCGATTGGTTGATCCCCTAGTGTTGACCAACCAAGTGGCTTTTGCTAAATGTGAATCCCAGTTTTTAAAGGTTCCACCACCAAGTGCCTTTAGTGTAGTTTTTAACAAACCATTGTACCTTTCAATTTTCCCAGAGGCTGGTGCATGATATGGAGTATGATATACCCACTCAATACCATGTTCTTTAGCCCAATTGTCTATAATACTGTTTTTGAAATGAGTACCATTGTCTGATTCAATTCTTTCTGGCGTACCGTGCCGCCAAAGGACTTGCTTCTCAAGGCCCAAGATAGTATTTCGGGCTGTAGCATGAGGTACGGCATATGTTTCCAACCATCCAGTGGTTGCTTCCACCATTGTAAGTACATAGCGCTTACCTTGATGTGTTTGTGGAAGTGTAATATAATCAATCTGCCAAGCTTCTCCATACTTATACTTTAACCATCGCCCCCCATACCATACAGGTTTTAACCGTTTTGCTTGTTTGATTTCGGCGCAAGTTTCACATTCATGAATAACCTGTGAAATAGTGTCCATAGTTAAATCCACCCCTCGATCACGAGCCCATTTGTATGTTGCATCTCTACCTTGATGCCCTGAAGCATCATGGGCCCACCGAGCTAGGAAAAGTTCACCTTTATGTTGCCAGTCCAAGTCCACCTCAGCTACTTTAATCTTAGCAGCTTGATCCGCTTGTTGGTTGTTTAGGTGTTCCTCGGTGGCTCGACTTTTAGGCACATGAGCATCTACATGACGAACTTTCACAGGCAGGCTCTCTAGCCGAGCAGCAATGTCTTGCCACAGTGTGGCAGCCCAAATGGGTTTACCTCTGTGCTGCCAGTTGCTTTTCTTCCATTGCTGTAGCCACCCCCACAAGGCATTTGCTACCATCCATGAGTCAGTATAGAGATAAAGTATTGGCCACTTCTCTCGTTCAGCAATGTCCAAAGCCAGCTGGATGGCTTTCACTTCTGCAAACTGACTGGATTCACCTTGTCCTTCAGTGGCTTCTGTAACTTGTCGTGTGGGACTCCACACAGCAGCTTTCCACCTTCGATGTTTTCCTACAAGACGGCAGGATCCATCTGTGAACAGTGCATACTGCTTATCAGTCTCTGAAAGCGTATTATATGGTGGTGCTTCTTCAGCACGTTTTACTTCCTCCTCATCTGGAGACATCCCAAAGTCTTTGCTTTCTGGCCAGTCTGTAATAACTTCTAATATCCCTGGGTGGTTGGGACTTCCAGTTTGAGCTCGTTGCGTGATCAGTGCAATCCATTTACTCCATGTAACATCGGTTGCATGATGTGGAGAGGGAACCGTCCCTTTGAACATCCAGCTCAGCACCGGCAGTCGAGGTGCCAGGAGGAGCTGTGCTTCAGTGCCGATCACTTCTGAAGCAGCTCGAACTCCTTCATATGCTGCTAGTATCTCCTTTTCAGTTGGAGTATAGTTGGCCTCAGATCCTTTGTATCCTCGACTCCAAAAACCTAAGGGTCGACCTCGGGTTTCTCCTGGTGCTTTCTGCCAGAGGCTCCAGGTAAGTCCACTATCTCCAGCTGCAGTGTAGAGCACATTTTTAACATCTAGTCCAGTTCGGACCGGTCCAAGGGCCACCGCATGAGTTATCTCACGCTTAATTTGTTCAAAGGTTTGTCGTTGTTCAGGGCCCCTCTCAAATTGGTTCTTTTTACGAGTCACTCGATAGAGAGGGCTCACAATGTGGCTGTAGTCAGGAATATGCATTCTCCAAAAACCTACAACGCCCAAGAAAGTCTGTGTCTCCTTTTTATTAGTAGGTGGAGACATTGCTGCAGTTTTGTTGATCACCTCCATTGGGATTTGACGACTGCCATCTTGCCATTTTATTCCTAAAAACTGGATCTCTCGTGCAGGTCCCTTGACCTTGCTTCGTTTTATGGCAAAACCAGCATCCAAAAGAATATGAATTATTCTCTCACCTTTCTCGAAGACTTCATTCGCTGTGTCGCCCCATACGATGATGTCGTCAATATATTGCAAGTGTTCTGGAGCTTCACCTTGCTCCAGCGTGGTCTGGATCAGTCCATGGCAGATGGTAGGACTGTGTTTCCACCCCTGGGGCAAGCGATTCCATGTATACTGGATGCCCCTCTAGGTGAAAGCAAACTGCGGCCTGCACTCTGCTGCTACAGGAATAGAGAAAAATGCATTAGCAATGTCAATTGTAGCATACCACTTGGCTGCCTTTGACTCCAGTTCAAATTGCAGTTCTAGCATGTCAGGCACAGCAGCACTCAGTGGCGGTGTAACTTCATTCAGGCCACGATAGTCTGCAGTTAGTCTCCACTCGTCACTAGACTTACGCACTGGCCAGATTGGGCTGTTAAAAGGTGAGCGAGTCTTGCTGATCACGCCCTGGCTTTCCAATTGACGGATCAGCTTCTGGATAGGAATCAAAGAGTCTCGATTGGTGCGATATTGCCGGCGATGCACCGTCGTGGTAGCAATTGGCACCTGCTGATCGTCAACCCTCAGCAGTCCTACAACAGAAGGGTCATCTGAAAGACCAGGCAAATCAGACAGCTGTTCCATTTTCTCAGTGTCCACAGCTGCTATACCAAATGCCCACCTATACCCTTTTGGGTCCTTAAAATAACCTCTCCTGAGGTAGTCTATACCAAGGATGCACGGAGCATCTGGACCAGTCACAATGGGATGCTTTTGCCAGTTTTTTCCAGTTAGGCTCATTTCCGCCTCTACAACAGTCAGCTCCTGGGATCCCCCAGTCACTCCAACAATATTGGTGGATTGCGTTCCTTTATAGTTAGAAGGATTTATTGTGCACTGAGCACCAGTGTCCACTAAAGCTTTGTACTCCTGGGGTTGTGTTGTACCAGGCCATAGTATTTGTACAGTCCAATAAACTCTGTTATCCCTTTCCTCCACCTGGTTGGAGGCAGGGCACCTCTAATTCCTGTTTTGCACAGTCTCTGGGTGTGAATTAGAGGTTCCTTCAAGAGCATCAGAATCTCTTCTGCTCCTTTTGTAAACTGGAGCAGCCACCTTCCTAGGAGTTTTTCCTCTTATCTCACGTACTCGTTCTTGAAGTTCTGAGGTAGGCCTTCCATGCCACTTATTCATGTTTTCTCCCTGCTCATGTAGGAAGAACCACAGTGAACCTCTTTTTGTGGGCTGTCTCTGCCCTCTCTCTCGAGATTGGAAACGCCTTCTCCTAACAGCTGAAACATAGGTTTGTGCAGGTCGTGAACGGTACGAGTCTTCTCTGAGCTCTTTGATTTCTTGCAACAGCTTTTCAAACCGGTCATCAGATTTTTCACACGGTTTCTCCACAGCGGAGACACAAGCCCGTAGAGAACCAGCAAGGCTGTCCTCAAAGTACCGGAGCTGCTCAATTACTTCATTAATTTCTTGTACACCTCTAGCTGACCAGACCATTCCTGCCAATGACTTAGCATATGCAGGTGGTGCACTTTGTACAAATCTGCGCCACATAGATTTTGTACAATTGATTCTATCTGGGTCTGTCCCCTCTTGGCTGTTTGGTCCTAGATAGATGATCTGTCGCACAGCTAATTCTCTCAGGAACTAGATACCTCTCTCCATAGTATTCCATTTCCCTAACTTGCATATATACAGTCTTCCTTGTAGGGAAATCTGGCTTTCATAGCTGCCAGGAGTCGGGTCCAGAGAGTAGTGGCATTAGACTCTCTTGAAATTGCCCTATCAATGGTGGAATCTTTTGTCAGAGATCCCAGCTGCCTGGCTTCACCACCTTCTAATTCAATTGTTTCTGCCCCATTGTCCCAGCATCGGAGCAGCCAGGTTAAAATATTCTCGCCTTCACGACGACTGAAGTCTTTTCGCAGATCTCTCAGCTCACCTGGAGAAAAGGACCGAGTGGTGGTCACTTCATCTCCACCCTGTCCTGATGATGCCTCTTGGGTTGATGTTGGCCCTGTGCCATCACCTGCTGCACGGGTAGTCTTTCTAGTGACTTTCTTACAACCAGCAACTGATGCTGATATGGGTTCACCATCATTTGATTCATTTTCAGAGTCTGAATGACTGTCACGGTGATTGCTGTGGTTACAGCAGCAACAGTGCCCAGTGTGTGAAGACGGGGGGGCTGCCTTGTTAGCCTTTGAGGCTGGAGAAGTAACGTTATCTGCAGCGACCTTGGCAGAGGAGCTCTGCTGAGGAGCTGTAGCTTCAGCCTGTGAAGCCGCGGTTGGGGGGGCAGTGGCTGCAGTGGCAGTTTTGGCTGTTTTGCCTTTTCTCGAGCGGCTAGGAGTGCTTTTTGCTAAAGCTTCTGAAGACGCACCGCAAATTTCAGGACTAAGAAGAGACGCAAACCTCCTATTGAACCTCATTTCTCTTAACAGTAGCACAAACTGACACACATTCAGCAAACCAGATAACACCATCACCGTTCTATCAAAGCTCCAAGGATATTCAAAGTTCTCTAAAACATTTGCAAACTCTCCTAGCGAAAACACAACAGTATTGTTAGTCAGCCTTTCTAAAAATTCGCTTGACCAATTTGCAAATATAGAGCCATTCTGCTCTTTAATCTGTCCTGGAGGTTTTTCAAGGTAAAGCAGAAGCGAGTAGAAATTCATTAGCGGCTGCAGTATAATGAAATAAACCAATGCCAAACCACACAGAATCATCATGACCGCTGTCCAGTTTCTTGTTGTTATATAATGAATACTTCGATTCAGAAAGAAACACCAACACAGATATGGGATCAGCGAGCACAATGTAGAAAATAACTGATACAACTTTTGCCATAACATCTTTAAATCAATGTAATTCACTTTGCCTTAATATCACTAAATAATATCCGAAGCAAACAGACGCGCGAGTATCACAACTCTATGAGTTGGCACCGTGCCAAGAAAATTGAAAGGTACGTCAGAGCAGTAGAAAAGCCAAAAATCTCCAAATTTACCCCTTTCTCTTGCCCCACGTTGGGCGCCAATTATCTGTCGAGGGTTAAGATTGCGGGGTGACAATCAAACCCTGGCAGATGTATTGTTAACCTCCTCTCCCCCCCACTTCCCCCTTTTTCCCCTCCCTCTCCCCCCTTCCCACTCAGGACAGGCGATTGGGAGGGAAAGAAGGAACGAGAGAAGAGAGTTGGAAAAGTTAAAGATGTTTTACTAATGCTACTAATAAGAATAGAGAAAATAATACAAAATATACAAAACCAATCTTGTAAGTGTCAGCAACTGCAGAGCCAGCACCCAAAGTCCTGGATTAGACTCTGTAGCCAACCGGAGCTGGATTCAGTCTCTCACTAGGCCTCAGTTAGCAGGGACGACCAGCAAGGTCCTCTCCTAATGTCAGCCATGAGGGAAAAAGGGAAAGAGGGCAAAGGGCCGAGATCCTCGTGATCTCCCACTTTTATATGAAGTATTCACGTGAATGGAATGTTATACACCGTTGGTCAGTCTCTCGGACATCAGTTTTCTCGTTGCCCCTCTCGCGAGATGTCCATCCGTGCTTATCAATAAGTTTGCATTCCATTGCTAGGTTTAACCTAAACATGTGTTGGGTTCTCCAGGAAAATGCAGCTAACATGAAGGCTTTAGCTGACAGGCAAATTCACTAAAAAAGAAACTTGTTTTTAACAAAACCAGGACAGTCACTCACTTGCAAGGTGTCTGGTACTTCTAGGCAAATACATGCATCCTGCTGGGTCATATTGTATTGTTGAAGATGTGTTTGGAGAAGTTTCAAATGCTTAGAGAGAAGCCCGTTGTGAAAATAATTTGAGAGTGGTGGTTGTTCCTTCCTCTCATTTGTCTCTTTCCATGACCATCCTTGAGATGTATTCCAGTTCAGTTACCTATTATAAGAACCAAGTATTAATGTGTATTTCTTAAACAAATGCAATTAATGTGAAATGTGGTGTCCAAGAATATTAGTGTCGAGGGTTAGGATTGCGGGGTGACAATCAAACCCTGGCAGATGTATTGTTAACCTCCTCTCCCCTCCACTTCCCCCTTTTTGCCCCTCCCTCTCCCCCCTTCCCACTCAGGACAGGCGATTGGGAGGGAAAAAGGACAGAGAGAAGAGAGTTGGAAAAGTTAAAGATGTTTTACTAACGCTACTAATAAGAATAGAGAAAATAATACAAAATATACAAAACCAATCTTGTAAGTGTCAGCAACTGCAGAGCCAGCACCCAAAGTCCTGGATTAGACTCTGTAGCCAACCGGAGCTGGATTCAGTCTCTCACTAGGCCTCAGTTCGCAGGGACGACCAGCAAGGTCCTCTCCTAATGTCAGCCATGAGGGAAAAAGGGAAAGAGGGCAAAGGGCCGAGATCCTCGTGATCTCCCACTTTTATATGAAGTATTCACGTGAATGGAATGTTATACACCGTTCGTCAGTCTCTCGGACATCAGTTTTCTCGTTGCCCCTCTCGCGAGATGTCCATCCGTGCTTATCAATAAGTTTGCATTCCATTGCTAGGTTTAACCAAAACATGTGTTGGGTTCTCCAGGAAAATGCAGCTAACATGAAGGCTTTAGCTGACAGGCAAATTCACTAAAGAAGAAACTTGTTTTTAACAAAACCAGGACATTCCACCCCTTATAATATGACATTCACTGAATACTTAAACCTTATCAATACAATCTATCAATACAATCTGATTAATCACTACTACTATATATATATATACATATGTACATATATACACAGGAGTAATTAATCAGTGGACCATCCTTTGAAAAGTTCATTAAGTTCATTTTGTCACAACAGTCTCCCAGGGCAAGAAAAATCATATAAGTGTATCTCATGACCACTGTTTGTGGGTTAAGAACACCAACTTCGAAGAAGGTGTCGGGCGCCACTCGAAGAAGCTAGCTCTAGTTTCATCACCATTGTCTTGATCTGAAAGACACTTATTAAACATTGTTAGTGCGGCAATTCACATCATACAGTTCAGCATTGCATATTTTCACCTAAAATCAAATCTCCTTGAGGTACACACCGAACTGCTCCATCCTTAAGCATCACCCACCAGGTGCTGCCAGGTCCCTGGGCAAAAACAATCCCACGAATAGGTTTGCCTTTGCCTGAGGCAGGAGTAACCCATACTGCCTTTCCTAAGATATTTTTCATGTGTACTACAGGGACTTTATCTCCTTCTACAGTCCGTAGAATTTCTGATTGGGCAGGCCCGGCTCGATTGGTTGATCCCCTAGTGTTGACCAACCAAGTGGCTTTTGCTAAATGTGAATCCCAGTTTTTAAAGGTTCCACCACCAAGTGCCTTTAGTGTAGTTTTTAACAAACCATTGTACCTTTCAATTTTCCCAGAGGCTGGTGCATGATATGGAGTATGATATACCCACTCAATACCATGTTCTTTAGCCCAATTGTCTATAATACTGTTTTTGAAATGAGTACCATTGTCTGATTCAATTCTTTCTGGCGTACCGTGCCGCCAAAGGACTTGCTTCTCAAGGCCCAAGATAGTATTTCGGGCTGTAGCATGAGGTACGGCATATGTTTCCAACCATCCAGTGGTTGCTTCCACCATTGTAAGTACATAGCGCTTACCTTGATGTGTTTGTGGAAGTGTAATATAATCAATCTGCCAAGCTTCTCCATACTTATACTTTAACCATCGCCCCCCATACCATACAGGTTTTAACCGTTTTGCTTGTTTGATTTCGGCGCAAGTTTCACATTCATGAATAACCTGTGAAATAGTGTCCATAGTTAAATCCACCCCTCGATCACGAGCCCATTTGTATGTTGCATCTCTACCTTGATGCCCTGAAGCATCATGGGCCCACCGAGCTAGGAAAAGTTCACCTTTATGTTGCCAGTCCAAGTCCACCTCAGCTACTTTAATCTTAGCAGCTTGATCCGCTTGTTGGTTGTTTAGGTGTTCCTCGGTGGCTCGACTTTTAGGCACATGAGCATCTACATGACGAACTTTCACAGGCAGGCTCTCTAGCCGAGCAGCAATGTCTTGCCACAGTGTGGCAGCCCAAATGGGTTTACCTCTGTGCTGCCAGTTGCTTTTCTTCCATTGCTGTAGCCACCCCCACAAGGCATTTGCTACCATCCATGAGTCAGTATAGAGATAAAGTATTGGCCACTTCTCTCGTTCAGCAATGTCCAAAGCCAGCTGGATGGCTTTCACTTCTGCAAACTGACTGGATTCACCTTGTCCTTCAGTGGCTTCTGTAACTTGTCGTGTGGGACTCCACACAGCAGCTTTCCACCTTCGATGTTTTCCTACAAGACGGCAGGATCCATCTGTGAACAGTGCATACTGCTTATCAGTCTCTGAAAGCGTATTATATGGTGGTGCTTCTTCAGCACGTTTTACTTCCTCCTCATCTGGAGACATCCCAAAGTCTTTGCTTTCTGGCCAGTCTGTAATAACTTCTAATATCCCTGGGTGGTTGGGACTTCCAGTTTGAGCTCGTTGCGTGATCAGTGCAATCCATTTACTCCATGTAACATCGGTTGCATGATGTGGAGAGGGAACCGTCCCTTTGAACATCCAGCTCAGCACCGGCAGTCGAGGTGCCAGGAGGAGCTGTGCTTCAGTGCCGATCACTTCTGAAGCAGCTCGAACTCCTTCATATGCTGCTAGTATCTCCTTTTCAGTTGGAGTATAGTTGGCCTCAGATCCTTTGTATCCTCGACTCCAAAAACCTAAGGGTCGACCTCGGGTTTCTCCTGGTGCTTTCTGCCAGAGGCTCCAGGTAAGTCCACTATCTCCGGCTGCAGTGTAGAGCACATTTTTAACATCTAGTCCAGTTCGGACCGGTCCAAGGGCCACCGCATGAGTTATCTCACGCTTAATTTGTTCAAAGGTTTGTCGTTGTTCAGGGCCCCTCTCAAATTGGTTCTTTTTACGAGTCACTCGATAGAGAGGGCTCACAATGTGGCTGTAGTCAGGAATATGCATTCTCCAAAAACCTACAACGCCCAAGAAAGTCTGTGTCTCCTTTTTATTAGTAGGTGGAGACATTGCTGCAATTTTGTTGATCACCTCCATTGGGATTTGACGACTGCCATCTTGCCATTTTATTCCTAAAAACTGGATCTCTCGTGCAGGTCCCTTGACCTTGCTTCGTTTTATGGCAAAACCAGCATCCAAAAGAATATGAATTATTCTCTCACCTTTCTCGAAGACTTCATTCGCTGTGTCGCCCCATACGATGATGTCGTCAATATATTGCAAGTGTTCTGGAGCTTCACCTTGCTCCAGCGTGGTCTGGATCAGTCCATGGCAGATGGTAGGACTGTGTTTCCACCCCTGGGGCAAGCGATTCCATGTATACTGGATGCCCCTCTAGGTGAAAGCAAACTGCGGCCTGCACTCTGCTGCTACAGGAATAGAGAAAAATGCATTAGCAATGTCAATTGTAGCATACCACTTGGCTGCCTTTGACTCCAGTTCAAATTGCAGTTCTAGCATGTCAGGCACAGCAGCACTCAGTGGCGGTGTAACTTCATTCAGGCCACGATAGTCTGCAGTTAGTCTCCACTCGTCACTAGACTTACGCACTGGCCAGATTGGGCTGTTAAAAGGTGAGCGAGTCTTGCTGATCACGCCCTGGCTTTCCAATTGACGGATCAGCTTCTGGATAGGAATCAAAGAGTCTCGATTGGTGCGATATTGCCGGCGATGCACCGTCGTGGTAGCAATTGGCACCTGCTGATCGTCAACCCTCAGCAGTCCTACAACAGAAGGGTCATCTGAAAGACCAGGCAAATCAGACAGCTGTTCCATTTTCTCAGTGTCCACAGCTGCTATACCAAATGCCCACCTATACCCTTTTGGGTCCTTAAAATAACCTCTCCTGAGGTAGTCTATACCAAGGATGCACGGAGCATCTGGACCAGTCACAATGGGATGCTTTTGCCAGTTTTTTCCAGTTAGGCTCATTTCCGCCTCTACAACAGTCAGCTCCTGGGATCCCCCAGTCACTCCAACAATATTGGTGGATTGCGTTCCTTTATAGTTAGAAGGATTTATTGTGCACTGAGCACCAGTGTCCACTAAAGCTTTGTACTCCTGGGGTTGTGTTGTACCAGGCCATAGTATTTGTACAGTCCAATAAACTCTGTTATCCCTTTCCTCCACCTGGTTGGAGGCAGGGCACCTCTAATTCCTGTTTTGCACAGTCTCTGGGTGTGAATTAGAGGTTCCTTCAAGAGCATCAGAATCTCTTCTGCTCCTTTTGTAAACTGGAGCAGCCACCTTCCTAGGAGTTTTTCCTCTTATCTCACGTACTCGTTCTTGAAGTTCTGAGGTAGGCCTTCCATGCCACTTATTCATGTTTTCTCCCTGCTCATGTAGGAAGAACCACAGTGAACCTCTTTTTGTGGGCTGTCTCTGCCCTCTCTCTCGAGATTGGAAACGCCTTCTCCTAACAGCTGAAACATAGGTTTGTGCAGGTCGTGAACGGTACGAGTCTTCTCTGAGCTCTTTGATTTCTTGCAACAGCTTTTCAAACCGGTCATCAGATTTTTCACACGGTTTCTCCACAGCGGAGACACAAGCCCGTAGAGAACCAGCAAGGCTGTCCTCAAAGTACCGGAGCTGCTCAATTACTTCATTAATTTCTTGTACACCTCTAGCTGACCAGACCATTCCTGCCAATGACTTAGCATATGCAGGTGGTGCACTTTGTACAAATCTGCGCCACATAGATTTTGTACAATTGATTCTATCTGGGTCTGTCCCCTCTTGGCTGTTTGGTCCTAGATAGATGATCTGTCGCACAGCTAATTCTCTCAGGAACTAGATACCTCTCTCCATAGTATTCCATTTCCCTAACTTGCATATATACAGTCTTCCTTGTAGGGAAATCTGGCTTTCATAGCTGCCAGGAGTCGGGTCCAGAGAGTAGTGGCATTAGACTCTCTTGAAATTGCCCTATCAATGGTGGAATCTTTTGTCAGAGATCCCAGCTGCCTGGCTTCACCACCTTCTAATTCAATTGTTTCTGCCCCATTGTCCCAGCATCGGAGCAGCCAGGTTAAAATATTCTCGCCTTCACGACGACTGAAGTCTTTTCGCAGATCTCTCAGCTCACCTGGAGAAAAGGACCGAGTGGTGGTCACTTCATCTCCACCCTGTCCTGATGATGCCTCTTGGGTTGATGTTGGCCCTGTGCCATCACCTGCTGCATGGGTAGTCTTTCTAGTGACTTTCTTACAACCAGCAACTGATGCTGATATGGGTTCACCATCATTTGATTCATTTTCAGAGTCTGAATGACTGTCACGGTGATTGCTGTGGTTACAGCAGCAACAGTGCCCAGTGTGTGAAGACGGGGGGGCTGCCTTGTTAGCCTTTGAGGCTGGAGAAGTAACGTTATCTGCAGCGACCTTGGCAGAGGAGCTCTGCTGAGGAGCTGTAGCTTCAGCCTGTGAAGCCGCGGTTGGGGGGGCAGTGGCTGCAGTGGCAGTTTTGGCTGTTTTGCCTTTTCTCGAGCGGCTAGGAGTGCTTTTTGCTAAAGCTTCTGAAGACGCACCGCAAATTTCAGGACTAAGAAGAGACGCAAACCTCCTATTGAACCTCATTTCTCTTAACAGTAGCACAAACTGACACACATTCAGCAAACCAGATAACACCATCACCGTTCTATCAAAGCTCCAAGGATATTCAAAGTTCTCTAAAACATTTGCAAACTCTCCTAGCGAAAACACAACAGTATTGTTAGTCAGCCTTTCTAAAAATTCGCTTGACCAATTTGCAAATATAGAGCCATTCTGCTCTTTAATCTGTCCTGGAGGTTTTTCAAGGTAAAGCAGAAGCGAGTAGAAATTCATTAGCGGCTGCAGTATAATGAAATAAACCAATGCCAAACCACACAGAATCATCATGACCGCTGTCCAGTTTCTTGTTGTTATATAATGAATACTTCGATTCAGAAAGAAACACCAACACAGATATGGGATCAGCGAGCACAATGTAGAAAATAACTGATACAACTTTTGCCATAACATCTTTAAATCAATGTAATTCACTTTGCCTTAATATCACTAAATAATATCCGAAGCAAACAGACGCGCGAGTATCACAACTCTATGAGTTGGCACCGTGCCAAGAAAATTGAAAGGTACGTCAGAGCAGTAGAAAAGCCAAAAATCTCCAAATTTACCCCTTTCTCTTGCCCCACGTTGGGCGCCAATTATCTGTCGAGGGTTAAGATTGCGGGGTGACAATCAAACCCTGGCAGATGTATTGTTAACCTCCTCTCCCCCCCACTTCCCCCTTTTTCCCCTCCCTCTCCCCCCTTCCCACTCAGGACAGGCGATTGGGAGGGAAAGAAGGAACGAGAGAAGAGAGTTGGAAAAGTTAAAGATGTTTTACTAATGCTACTAATAAGAATAGAGAAAATAATACAAAATATACAAAACCAATCTTGTAAGTGTCAGCAACTGCAGAGCCAGCACCCAAAGTCCTGGATTAGACTCTGTAGCCAACCGGAGCTGGATTCAGTCTCTCACTAGGCCTCAGTTAGCAGGGACGACCAGCAAGGTCCTCTCCTAATGTCAGCCATGAGGGAAAAAGGGAAAGAGGGCAAAGGGCCGAGATCCTCGTGATCTCCCACTTTTATATGAAGTATTCACGTGAATGGAATGTTATACACCGTTGGTCAGTCTCTCGGACATCAGTTTTCTCGTTGCCCCTCTCGCGAGATGTCCATCCGTGCTTATCAATAAGTTTGCATTCCATTGCTAGGTTTAACCTAAACATGTGTTGGGTTCTCCAGGAAAATGCAGCTAACATGAAGGCTTTAGCTGACAGGCAAATTCACTAAAAAAGAAACTTGTTTTTAACAAAACCAGGACAGTCACTCACTTGCAAGGTGTCTGGTACTTCTAGGCAAATACATGCATCCTGCTGGGTCATATTGTATTGTTGAAGATGTGTTTGGAGAAGTTTCAAATGCTTAGAGAGAAGCCCGTTGTGAAAATAATTTGAGAGTGGTGGTTGTTCCTTCCTCTCATTTGTCTCTTTCCATGACCATCCTTGAGATGTATTCCAGTTCAGTTACCTATTATAAGAACCAAGTATTAATGTGTATTTCTTAAACAAATGCAATTAATGTGAAATGTGGTGTCCAAGAATATTAGTGTCGAGGGTTAGGATTGCGGGGTGACAATCAAACCCTGGCAGATGTATTGTTAACCTCCTCTCCCCTCCACTTCCCCCTTTTTGCCCCTCCCTCTCCCCCCTTCCCACTCAGGACAGGCGATTGGGAGGGAAAAAGGACAGAGAGAAGAGAGTTGGAAAAGTTAAAGATGTTTTACTAACGCTACTAATAAGAATAGAGAAAATAATACAAAATATACAAAACCAATCTTGTAAGTGTCAGCAACTGCAGAGCCAGCACCCAAAGTCCTGGATTAGACTCTGTAGCCAACCGGAGCTGGATTCAGTCTCTCACTAGGCCTCAGTTCGCAGGGACGACCAGCAAGGTCCTCTCCTAATGTCAGCCATGAGGGAAAAAGGGAAAGAGGGCAAAGGGCCGAGATCCTCGTGATCTCCCACTTTTATATGAAGTATTCACGTGAATGGAATGTTATACACCGTTCGTCAGTCTCTCGGACATCAGTTTTCTCGTTGCCCCTCTCGCGAGATGTCCATCCGTGCTTATCAATAAGTTTGCATTCCATTGCTAGGTTTAACCAAAACATGTGTTGGGTTCTCCAGGAAAATGCAGCTAACATGAAGGCTTTAGCTGACAGGCAAATTCACTAAAGAAGAAACTTGTTTTTAACAAAACCAGGACATTCCACCCCTTATAATATGACATTCACTGAATACTTAAACCTTATCAATACAATCTATCAATACAATCTGATTAATCACTACTACTATATATATATATACATATGTACATATATACACAGGAGTAATTAATCAGTGGACCATCCTTTGAAAAGTTCATTAAGTTCATTTTGTCACAACAGTCTCCCAGGGCAAGAAAAATCATATAAGTGTATCTCATGACCACTGTTTGTGGGTTAAGAACACCAACTTCGAAGAAGGTGTCGGGCGCCACTCGAAGAAGCTAGCTCTAGTTTCATCACCATTGTCTTGATCTGAAAGACACTTATTAAACATTGTTAGTGCGGCAATTCACATCATACAGTTCAGCATTGCATATTTTCACCTAAAATCAAATCTCCTTGAGGTACACACCGAACTGCTCCATCCTTAAGCATCACCCACCAGGTGCTGCCAGGTCCCTGGGCAAAAACAATCCCACGAATAGGTTTGCCTTTGCCTGAGGCAGGAGTAACCCATACTGCCTTTCCTAAGATATTTTTCATGTGTACTACAGGGACTTTATCTCCTTCTACAGTCCGTAGAATTTCTGATTGGGCAGGCCCGGCTCGATTGGTTGATCCCCTAGTGTTGACCAACCAAGTGGCTTTTGCTAAATGTGAATCCCAGTTTTTAAAGGTTCCACCACCAAGTGCCTTTAGTGTAGTTTTTAACAAACCATTGTACCTTTCAATTTTCCCAGAGGCTGGTGCATGATATGGAGTATGATATACCCACTCAATACCATGTTCTTTAGCCCAATTGTCTATAATACTGTTTTTGAAATGAGTACCATTGTCTGATTCAATTCTTTCTGGCGTACCGTGCCGCCAAAGGACTTGCTTCTCAAGGCCCAAGATAGTATTTCGGGCTGTAGCATGAGGTACGGCATATGTTTCCAACCATCCAGTGGTTGCTTCCACCATTGTAAGTACATAGCGCTTACCTTGATGTGTTTGTGGAAGTGTAATATAATCAATCTGCCAAGCTTCTCCATACTTATACTTTAACCATCGCCCCCCATACCATACAGGTTTTAACCGTTTTGCTTGTTTGATTTCGGCGCAAGTTTCACATTCATGAATAACCTGTGAAATAGTGTCCATAGTTAAATCCACCCCTCGATCACGAGCCCATTTGTATGTTGCATCTCTACCTTGATGCCCTGAAGCATCATGGGCCCACCGAGCTAGGAAAAGTTCACCTTTATGTTGCCAGTCCAAGTCCACCTCAGCTACTTTAATCTTAGCAGCTTGATCCGCTTGTTGGTTGTTTAGGTGTTCCTCGGTGGCTCGACTTTTAGGCACATGAGCATCTACATGACGAACTTTCACAGGCAGGCTCTCTAGCCGAGCAGCAATGTCTTGCCACAGTGTGGCAGCCCAAATGGGTTTACCTCTGTGCTGCCAGTTGCTTTTCTTCCATTGCTGTAGCCACCCCCACAAGGCATTTGCTACCATCCATGAGTCAGTATAGAGATAAAGTATTGGCCACTTCTCTCGTTCAGCAATGTCCAAAGCCAGCTGGATGGCTTTCACTTCTGCAAACTGACTGGATTCACCTTGTCCTTCAGTGGCTTCTGTAACTTGTCGTGTGGGACTCCACACAGCAGCTTTCCACCTTCGATGTTTTCCTACAAGACGGCAGGATCCATCTGTGAACAGTGCATACTGCTTATCAGTCTCTGAAAGCG
Organism: Patagioenas fasciata; assembly: GCF_037038585.1. Lineage (NCBI taxonomy): Eukaryota > Metazoa > Chordata > Aves > Columbiformes > Columbidae > Patagioenas > Patagioenas fasciata. The sequence continues at coordinate 49,806,646 of NC_092560.1, read as the reverse complement.
TATTATATGGTGGTGCTTCTTCAGCACGTTTTACTTCCTCCTCATCTGGAGACATCCCAAAGTCTTTGCTTTCTGGCCAGTCTGTAATAACTTCTAATATCCCTGGGTGGTTGGGACTTCCAGTTTGAGCTCGTTGCGTGATCAGTGCAATCCATTTACTCCATGTAACATCGGTTGCATGATGTGGAGAGGGAACCGTCCCTTTGAACATCCAGCTCAGCACCGGCAGTCGAGGTGCCAGGAGGAGCTGTGCTTCAGTGCCGATCACTTCTGAAGCAGCTCGAACTCCTTCATATGCTGCTAGTATCTCCTTTTCAGTTGGAGTATAGTTGGCCTCAGATCCTTTGTATCCTCGACTCCAAAAACCTAAGGGTCGACCTCGGGTTTCTCCTGGTGCTTTCTGCCAGAGGCTCCAGGTAAGTCCACTATCTCCGGCTGCAGTGTAGAGCACATTTTTAACATCTAGTCCAGTTCGGACCGGTCCAAGGGCCACCGCATGAGTTATCTCACGCTTAATTTGTTCAAAGGTTTGTCGTTGTTCAGGGCCCCTCTCAAATTGGTTCTTTTTACGAGTCACTCGATAGAGAGGGCTCACAATGTGGCTGTAGTCAGGAATATGCATTCTCCAAAAACCTACAACGCCCAAGAAAGTCTGTGTCTCCTTTTTATTAGTAGGTGGAGACATTGCTGCAATTTTGTTGATCACCTCCATTGGGATTTGACGACTGCCATCTTGCCATTTTATTCCTAAAAACTGGATCTCTCGTGCAGGTCCCTTGACCTTGCTTCGTTTTATGGCAAAACCAGCATCCAAAAGAATATGAATTATTCTCTCACCTTTCTCGAAGACTTCATTCGCTGTGTCGCCCCATACGATGATGTCGTCAATATATTGCAAGTGTTCTGGAGCTTCACCTTGCTCCAGCGTGGTCTGGATCAGTCCATGGCAGATGGTAGGACTGTGTTTCCACCCCTGGGGCAAGCGATTCCATGTATACTGGATGCCCCTCTAGGTGAAAGCAAACTGCGGCCTGCACTCTGCTGCTACAGGAATAGAGAAAAATGCATTAGCAATGTCAATTGTAGCATACCACTTGGCTGCCTTTGACTCCAGTTCAAATTGCAGTTCTAGCATGTCAGGCACAGCAGCACTCAGTGGCGGTGTAACTTCATTCAGGCCACGATAGTCTGCAGTTAGTCTCCACTCGTCACTAGACTTACGCACTGGCCAGATTGGGCTGTTAAAAGGTGAGCGAGTCTTGCTGATCACGCCCTGGCTTTCCAATTGACGGATCAGCTTCTGGATAGGAATCAAAGAGTCTCGATTGGTGCGATATTGCCGGCGATGCACCGTCGTGGTAGCAATTGGCACCTGCTGATCGTCAACCCTCAGCAGTCCTACAACAGAAGGGTCATCTGAAAGACCAGGCAAATCAGACAGCTGTTCCATTTTCTCAGTGTCCACAGCTGCTATACCAAATGCCCACCTATACCCTTTTGGGTCCTTAAAATAACCTCTCCTGAGGTAGTCTATACCAAGGATGCACGGAGCATCTGGACCAGTCACAATGGGATGCTTTTGCCAGTTTTTTCCAGTTAGGCTCATTTCCGCCTCTACAACAGTCAGCTCCTGGGATCCCCCAGTCACTCCAACAATATTGGTGGATTGCGTTCCTTTATAGTTAGAAGGATTTATTGTGCACTGAGCACCAGTGTCCACTAAAGCTTTGTACTCCTGGGGTTGTGTTGTACCAGGCCATAGTATTTGTACAGTCCAATAAACTCTGTTATCCCTTTCCTCCACCTGGTTGGAGGCAGGGCACCTCTAATTCCTGTTTTGCACAGTCTCTGGGTGTGAATTAGAGGTTCCTTCAAGAGCATCAGAATCTCTTCTGCTCCTTTTGTAAACTGGAGCAGCCACCTTCCTAGGAGTTTTTCCTCTTATCTCACGTACTCGTTCTTGAAGTTCTGAGGTAGGCCTTCCATGCCACTTATTCATGTTTTCTCCCTGCTCATGTAGGAAGAACCACAGTGAACCTCTTTTTGTGGGCTGTCTCTGCCCTCTCTCTCGAGATTGGAAACGCCTTCTCCTAACAGCTGAAACATAGGTTTGTGCAGGTCGTGAACGGTACGAGTCTTCTCTGAGCTCTTTGATTTCTTGCAACAGCTTTTCAAACCGGTCATCAGATTTTTCACACGGTTTCTCCACAGCGGAGACACAAGCCCGTAGAGAACCAGCAAGGCTGTCCTCAAAGTACCGGAGCTGCTCAATTACTTCATTAATTTCTTGTACACCTCTAGCTGACCAGACCATTCCTGCCAATGACTTAGCATATGCAGGTGGTGCACTTTGTACAAATCTGCGCCACATAGATTTTGTACAATTGATTCTATCTGGGTCTGTCCCCTCTTGGCTGTTTGGTCCTAGATAGATGATCTGTCGCACAGCTAATTCTCTCAGGAACTAGATACCTCTCTCCATAGTATTCCATTTCCCTAACTTGCATATATACAGTCTTCCTTGTAGGGAAATCTGGCTTTCATAGCTGCCAGGAGTCGGGTCCAGAGAGTAGTGGCATTAGACTCTCTTGAAATTGCCCTATCAATGGTGGAATCTTTTGTCAGAGATCCCAGCTGCCTGGCTTCACCACCTTCTAATTCAATTGTTTCTGCCCCATTGTCCCAGCATCGGAGCAGCCAGGTTAAAATATTCTCGCCTTCACGACGACTGAAGTCTTTTCGCAGATCTCTCAGCTCACCTGGAGAAAAGGACCGAGTGGTGGTCACTTCATCTCCACCCTGTCCTGATGATGCCTCTTGGGTTGATGTTGGCCCTGTGCCATCACCTGCTGCACGGGTAGTCTTTCTAGTGACTTTCTTACAACCAGCAACTGATGCTGATATGGGTTCACCATCATTTGATTCATTTTCAGAGTCTGAATGACTGTCACGGTGATTGCTGTGGTTACAGCAGCAACAGTGCCCAGTGTGTGAAGACGGGGGGGGTGCCTTGTTAGCCTTTGAGGCTGGAGAAGTAACGTTATCTGTAGCGACCTTGGCAGAGGAGCTCTGCTGAGGAGCTGTAGCTTCAGCCTGTGAAGCCGCGGTTGGGGGGGCAGTGGCTGCAGTGGCAGTTTTGGCTGTTTTGCCTTTTCTCGAGCGGCTAGGAGTGCTTTTTGCTAAAGCTTCCGAAGACGCACCGCAAATTTCAGGACTAAGAAGAGACGCAAACCTCCTATTGAACCTCATTTCTCTTAACAGTAACACAAACTGACACACATTCAGCAAACCAGATAACACCATCACCGTTCTATCAAAGCTCCAAGGATATTCAAAGTTATCTAACACATTTGCAAACTGTCCCAGCGAAATCACGAAAGAATTGTTAGTCAGCCTTTCTAAAGATTCGCTTGACCAATTTGCAAATATAGAGCCATTCTGCTCTTTAATCTGTCCTGGAGGTTTTTCAAGGTAAAGCAGAAGCGAGTAGAAATTCATTAGCGGCTGCAGTATAATGAAATAAACCAGTGCCATACCACACAGAATCATCATGACCGCTGTCCAGTTTCTTGTTGTTATATAATGAATACTTCGATTCAGAAAGAAACACCAACACAGATATGGGATCAGCGAGCACAATGTAGAAAATAACTGATACAACTTTTGCCGTAACATCTTTAAATCAATGTAATTCACTTTGCCTTAATATCACTAAATAATATCCGAAGCAAACAGTCGCGCGAGTATCACAACTCTATGAGTTGGCACCGTGCCAAGAAAATTGAAAGGTACGTCAGAGCAGTAGAAAAGCCAAAAATCTCCAAATTTACCCCTTTCTCTTGCCCCACGTTGGGCGCCAATTATCTGTCGAGGGTTAAGATTGCGGGGTGACAATCAAACCCTGGCAGATGTATTGTTAACCTCCTCTCCCCCCCACTTCTCCCTTTTTCCCCTCCCTCTCCCCCCTTCCCACTCAGGACAGGCGATTGGGAGGGAAAGAAGGACAGAGAGAAGAGAGTTGGAAAAGTTAAAGATGTTTTACTAATGCTACTAATAAGAATAGAGAAAATAATACAAAATATACAAAACCAATCTTGTAAGTGTCAGCAACTGCAGAGCCAGCACCCAAAGTCCTGGATTAGACTCTGTAGCCAACCGGAGCTGGATTCAGTCTCTCACTAGGCCTCAGTTCGCAGGGACGACCAGCAAGGTCCTCTCCTAATGTCAGCCATGAGGGAAAAAGGGAAAGAGGGCAAAGGGCCGAGATCCTCGTGATCTCCCACTTTTATATGAAGTATTCACGTGAATGGAATGTTATACACCGTTGGTCAGTCTCTCGGACATCAGTTTTCTCGTTGCCCCTCTCGCGAGATGTCCATCCGTGCTTATCAATAAGTTTGCATTCCATTGCTAGGTTTAACCTAAACATGTGTTGGGTTCTCCAGGAAAATGCAGCTAACATGAAGGCTTTAGCTGACAGGCAAATTCACTAAAAAAGAAACTTGTTTTTAACAAAAGCAGGACAATTAGCCTGGTTTCTCTTGTTCAGATTTTGTAGATGGTGCTAAAAATAGCGGGTATATTATGTTCAAAGTAAATTCTCTTTGAGATTATTTCATTTGTTACTCCTTGTATAGCTAAGTATACAATGAATATTGCTATAGACTTTCTTGCTAATGCTTATTCCTGTTTTGCTACGTTACCTCATTCTAGTCTTTCCATTAATTATAAAACAAAACAGATTGTTGCTCAATAGTAAACATCTGTGACAGAAAGATGTGGTTTTGCTTGACTACCATAAGTCCTCATTTGCCCGTAGATGAAGCGAGTGAGAGGTAACTTTTCTTCAGTTACTCAAATCGGCATCCATGAGAACTGCAACTAACCTGAATGAAGAGTAACATAAGTGGTTAAAAACAGTAATCTCTGTAATAAGCTCCTGGATTTTAAACATATTCTTTGGAATTTGTTCTCTGTAATGGTGCAGTATCAGAATTGTTGCAGATATAATTCAATACAGCTGAAGTCGGGAAGGGGTTTATGTAGTTAAGCTTGTTAACAATAGCAGAAGTTTGGAACGTGAAACAATGGTGTTGCTTTGTGCAAACAAGTAGCTGTGTTAGAAATAATTTAATCTTCATAAAGACTAGTTGGCCCTTCACCACTTGACTAAAAGGTGTTTATACGCCACCGATCGCAAAAATAATTCTGGATCAGATTTATTGTCAGTAGGATAGTCAGGTTCCAATCACACAGTTTTTATCAGCCTGGGCTGATTTTTGGCTTTCTCATTTAGAAGTCAAATGCATCACTAATCAAAAGCAACAGACACTAAGATTATGAAATTTGGAATGACTTAAGCAAACACAGACTCCAAAGTACTACTTCTTGCAACATTGCTTTTTTTACTGCAAACTTGATTTTTAGGTAGAAATATTCCTAGAAGTTTTAAGTCTGTTTATTCTTGTATCATAGAGTCCTCTTGAAATGCAGCCATATGAACCTGTTGATATGATTAAGCTTGTTATGCAACTTTTAAAGTGTGAAGCAAAGATTGTACCCAGATGGATTTACTCATTTCTGAGGACAGTATTTAAGTATGCAGCTTTCATGTTGCAGTAACCTAGAGCCTCTTTTGCATATAATTTCTTAGGCCTTTTCAAAAGGACGAAGAAAATAAAATATTTCCCCAGTTTTTTAATGCACACAGGTCTCCAAAGAGCAGCTGCTGTGTGTTAGTAGATAGGCATCAGTCAGCCGAAGGTCAGCTATTGTCTATTCAAATTTCAAGCGAATTGTACAGCCCAGCATAGTACACTGTCTGGGATGCACACTTAATAGCCTTTCTCCAGAGCTAATTACTTTGTCATACATAAAGCAAACCACCTCCTCTTACAATTTCTGTTTGTAGAGTTAATTAGCTTTGCCAGCATAGCTTTGCTAATCAGCTTTGCTTTGCTTAGCAATTAATGGGCCTGTGGAGTATGGTACCACATTTGGATTGCTTTCTCAAAATGCAGTGCACAGAGTTTACAGTGTGTGTTTTTAATATTCAGATATTCATAGGAATTACTTAAAATTGACCGGTTCAAAATTCAGAAAGTCAAGCTGCAGCATGAAGTGTAAAAGATGTTACTGGGTTTAGTTGCTCCAGTTTGCAGAAACAACTCAAAAACTGGGAAATATAGTCTAAATGTAGCTTCTGTGTCTGCTTCTGTTTCCCTATTTTGTTCTCAATGTCAGCTTTAAAAACAGATCTAAAAAATAATCCTTAGGTTATTCCTAAAGACATGCTAGCTCTTGTAGTAATTCTTTGGTTAGGACTGTGGGAGTCATGAGTGGTCTGTCAAGGTGTCTTTCATCTGCTAACCTCTTTTAAGTGTTTGTAGAAAACATGAGAAATTCGTGGTCAGCACCTAGTGGAGGGGAAGGGTAAATTGCTTTCTAACTGTCTGACCAGATATTGAACTAATAGTTAATTGAGCAGCCGATGTAGAGAGATTAGTGTCTGCAATTTAACTTTGAAAGTTAAAAGGTTGAGTCATTTTTTGTTCCTGCTAAACAGGTTGGTATTTGTCCAGTGATAATTAAGTAAGTGTTCTATGAACTATTGTAAAATAAATGTTTTCCATTTTGTGAATAACTTACTCTGTTCTCTTGTTCCTTATCATACAAAATCATTTAATAATTTTTTATGGAAGAAAGATTGTTATTCTTACATATACAATATCACCTGCTCTATCACCTCCTCCTAGACTGCGTATAACAGACCTGTACTGTAATATTCTTGGTGCTTTGTTCATCAGGCTCAAGTTTCTCCTTTTTCTCTTACTTAACAAAGTAATTTTTTTGCATTGTTAAGATCTTTTTAATAGTAGCATTTTATAGGGCGAGTTAAGCTTAGCCCAATAGCATGCTTTATTATGTTGTTACTTCTGGTTCATTTGTTCCCCAGTTCCCCCTCCCCGCCCCAGGCCAAATCTTCATGTTTTTTAAGCCTAACTTTCTTACTCCTTACTAAAGCGTTTCTTGTACTTTGGTATTATATACACAGTAGTACCTTGCATTTTGACTTTATATGTGTTAACCAGCTTTTGGGTTAGAGACAAATTTAGTTTATCCATTTAATTTTGTTCAGAATTTTGTATCAATTTTCTCTCTCTTTTAGAGACTTTTTTTTTTTTTCCTATAGTGGTTATCTGCGTCACATGCTTTCTTTCTTTTTGGCAGAGACGTATTTACGCATTTTCAGACTTTTAATATATGCCATAACTAAAATGAACTCTGTGTAAGTCATAAAAGCTGCCTGCATTGGAACAAGGCTGATTTGTTAACTGTTTTGTGCCAAGAGCTTTTTGAGATTTAGGTTCAGAATTTAATCAGGTTAAATGGTGGTTATGGTCTGATGGTGATTTTGCTAGTAGACTGAGAAATTGCAATGTCTATGGAAATGATTTTGTTCTAAAGTAACTGATTTATGGGTTTTTTTCTTCAGTCTTATGATAATGGCCTAGCGCAAGGACCTGGACTCGAATCTCATGGTAAGGATGATAAAATGTTCTATGCCTTTTTTTAAGATTGGGATTGGAAATGCTGGAAGAGATGCTGTGTATGTCATGCCTTTCCTTCTTTTCTGATTTTAAGGAAGTGGGATAAGAAGCAAATGCAAAACATGCCTCAGAATATTATCTGCCTTCTTCCCTTAGTTCCAGCTTGAATCTCAGACCAGATGGGCTCTTAATATATTAACTCCGTTAATCTTACCTTATGAATGTTTTATTGAAAGGTGTTGGCAGTTGTTCTCATCTCTTGCTGACAGAGCAAACTTTTCCACATGTAGCATTGCTACTCTGGATTTATCTGCAAGAGATTTTGTGTGATGCACCTGATAATCTCCAATTTCTGCAACTATTAGTAAAACCTAGAAACGTTTCCTCTGATATATCGCAGCATCCACTGAGGCTCAAATCTTGAAGCAGCAGTTAATTTTTGTAAACAGTTGGTAGTTGTGAAGATAGGAATTCCCAAGGGACTGATATTTTTAGGCCAAATGTTTTCCTATGCCATGAAGTAGTGGTCTGCTTGTGAAGGAGAAGCTGTTGAGTTCTGTGTGGCTGATACTACGTCTATCAAATGTTCGCTAGCTCTATCCTTAGTATTGAGCTTTGATAGTATTCCATCATTTTTCTTGCTGCAGGAGGGATAAAGTTGAAAAACTTAAATTTATACCATTACATATTTTAAAAATTAAATAAGTTAACAGTAGATTACAGTGATTACAGATTACAGTGATAACAGCATTACGTCAGCATCCTTCTCCCGCATTTTGGCATCAGAATGAAAACAACCTCAGAGTTTCTGCGGTCTTCTAGCACCAGGATAGCGTAAGGGAGTTTGGGCCCCACGTCTTTGATCAACAGCTGGCTTAGTCTTTCCCAGGCTTTAATTTATCATATCAGGTGATAGTCTCAGAATGACTTTTGATAGGCTTTAAAAAGTGGCCATGATAAACAAAGAGCATGAGTTCTTCTTCTAATTCCAAATTTTATTTGTAGCTTCCTTGACAACAAAAAAATCCTCAGAAGTGTAGAAGTGTAATTTGTGTTTATTACAACTGTGAGAATCCACCAATATTTTCATAGTATTAACCATGTCTTTTTTTTTTTTTTTTTTTTTGTACTGTCTGCTATTTTTTTACACTTCTGGCTATTTATAACCTCTGGGGAACTTTGTCTGAGACTGTCTTTGGCATCTCTGTCTCAGTTTGATTACTGGCATCCCAATAGTTTTCTTTTTAAAGCTACATGAGAAGAAATGTTTTCTGTTGCACTGGAATTTACTTATTTCTGGACTACTGTGTAATGTAAATTGTACAGCATTGAGAGGCAATCCAGCTTTAAGAAAATGAGTTAAGGTTTATTTGTGCAAGAGTTTGGTTGGGTTTTTTCTGCCTTTGACATACATACTGAACTATAGTGGGCTTATTTATCTGGCTTTTGGACTTAAATGGATTTTTGACAGTATGGAAGTGTTATTTAATTGTTACTACCCTAGTTACAAGTCCTGACTGAAATCATGTGTGCTTCAGTGAAAAACTGGATATCAAAACATTGCAAGAACAACTGTCTCTTCACAGGTGGCTCTACATTCTGTGGCATTGCATCGCTGTGTTTGATGGGTAAACTGGAGGAAGTTTTTTCAGAAAAAGAATTGAACAGAATAAGAAGGTGGTGTATAATGAGACAACAGAATGGCTACCATGGACGACCCAACAAACCTGTAGACACGTGCTATTCCTTTTGGGTGGGAGCAACATTGAAGGTAGTGTACAGAACAGCTACAGGATGGTTACTGACTTGTTTGATTTCTTTAAGCATCGTATCTTTTCTTCGCTTGGAACAGTTACATATTTGGCACAAGTACCTGAATATGCACAGATCATTATGAAGGCCTTTCATCTTGCAAAAATGCAGAATACGTAGGTTTACGAGATTAGTGCTATCTCTGCTATCACTACTTATCTCATAAATAGGTTATTATATTTTAGTATTAACAGTGTAATAATATTTAGTATATTACTGTAACGGTCTGATTTCTTTTCAGCTCTTGAACATATTCCAATATACAGATTTTGAGAAAAACCGAAATTACATCCTGTCAACTCAAGATCGCCTTGTTGGTGGATTTGCGAAGTGGCCAGATAGCCATCCAGGTAGATTTACTTTTCAAAATTATGGTGAGTGTGTTCTAAGCTAGAAATACATTCCAGCAGTCAGACATCTGAGAGAAGTAAAGGAAGATTTTCCTCTTACCTTCCTCAAAAAATGGGAAAAACCCTTGAAATCTAATGAGATGTTTGTAATTTAAAGGGAAAGATGAGGAATACAATATAGTTTTCACTTGTATAGCCACAGTGTAAATGAGCTATCGTTTAAACTGTCACTGAGAGAAAATCACTGTCTGTTTAGAGCTGGGGAAGCTTTTCTCTGTGTGTTTAAGTGCTCTAATTAAAGGGAATATTGTGCAGTGGGCATCTTTGTAAATGGCCTGAGTAAAATATTTCAAAACGTTTCCTTCTTTAAAGGAATTCTTTAAGCTTATTTAGAAATCATTTATGTATTTAAAACCAGCCAAAGTTGACATAGTTACATATTATTTATAGATTATAGTTATACATAGCAATTATATGTAGTATATATGAGAATTAATTATTATCCATTCAGAAATGGATAATTTAATGAAAAAACTGAAAATATACTAAAAACTTAAATTTGAAATAATTTTAGAGTATGGTAGAATTCAATGAAAGTATAGGAAACTTAGAACAATAAGCCTCATGCCAGTAGCGTTGCACAGTGGCATTTCTTTACAGAAAAGATAAGCAGTCTGTAAACTGACCAAATAAGATAAAATTTAGTCCTAATAAAAGAAGAGTCTCTTCAGAATCTGTGCCCTGATATTTCATCTTTTCATTTTGAGCAACAAATGAGCGTTTTTCAAGGCAGACCCACACCGAAAACACAGTGCTTGTGATAGATGTGCTCTCCCTGTTTCCCTGAAAACCAGCTTAGGATTCATGACAACTTAGCTGTATTTACTGTGCTTCATATAGATCAGTCAGTATCACTTGGAGGAAATATTTCTTATATATCTTTATGAATCATTTACTTAGTGAGCTGGCAAATAAAGAATCTGTTTAAAACTCCAGTCATGTGAAGTTCTTTAATGTGTCTTTTAGCATAGCTGTGAGTGTTTGAGATGATAAAAATTGAGAAAAGCAAGGCTCATAATAAGGCTGTTTTGCTTTGATTTGTGTGGTGTTCCAGTCTGAGCCCTGTTGGTTCCTATAAAGCGAGCTTTTTACTGTCTCTTTTCTTTTCCTGTGGTAGATGGGCTTGTTGCGGCACTTTCCTCAGGCAGATTGTGACATAAGTCTGTGTTCATATTTTGAAGGAAAGAGTAAAAAGTTAATGCAGTTCAAATGTGAAGAATGACTATAAATGCAGCATTGCAGAGATTGTTGGTGTAGAATTGAGATTTCAATGTTGTACATACACAGCTGAGCTTACTACAAACTCAATCTGGTATTGGAAAGGCAAGCTGTCTTTTGATCATTGTATGTCTCCACAACAAAGATTTCACACTTTACTAACATAAAGTATCTGTGCAGCTCGACTGTTCTCAAAAGCCTGCTTTTGGTTAAATGTAGAGTCTTCTGACTTCAGTGTAAATGCAAAATGTGAAGGTAATAAGAATGCTATGGATCACCTTGCAAATGAGTTAATTGTTCTATTGGGGGTCAATATGGACAGAAATTATTCCTGGAACATTTAGCATTTGTAAAGCTGATAACAATTTGGTTTTGATGAAAAGCTCAGATGTGACAGAATATTCTAAGGAAAGTTTGCAAAGTGAGAATATGCAATTTTTTCAAATGTGCTTTCTAAGATAGACTCAGAATTTGAATTTCCTTAGCTACTACTTAATAAAAACTATTTAAATTTGAATAGTAAACCAGTCTTTGATGTGCAGTAATGTTTTTAGGAAGAAGACTAAAAGAAGTTTCAGAAAACAGTCAACTGCTTGTGATAATCTGTGTATTACATGGAATTCTAAAGTTGCAAGCATCTCTGCCCAACTGTTGATTCAGGGAAATATTATTTTGTAGTCCTGTTGTTCCAATGCTAACAGACATCAATACATTGTTGGTTCTGGAGGCCAGTAGCATTGTTTAACAATTATTCTTGATTTAAAGTAGTGTTTGGACCAGTGTGCTTATTAAGTAATGAACTTAAAAACCTACTTGCCTTTGAAAATAAATGTAAAAAGTCAAAAGACTCTTTAAGTGCTAGTAATCCTCTGGAAACATGAGCATAACAAAGTGATTCAGGATATGACTTGTTTTTTTTATAGAGATATACAGTGTGGTCTATGGGTTGTAAAATATAGGAAGGGGTTGCCTCTGAAAAATCTTTAAGTATCATAGTAGTGATATTACTGTTTCATAAAGCAGTCATGGACAGCAGCTTAGTAGGGAGATTCATACTTGAAAACAGAACTGAACACCTACTCTGATTGTTCTGTTCTTTGTTTACAAGTGACTGATAGTTTGTTGGTTTTTTCCCCAAGGCTTTCAGGTTGAGCAGTTTGATCTGCTACTTTGTGTTAGTACTACTTGTTACAAACATTAAACCACACTATTGTGGTTTAATGGAGTTTAGTTTTTTTCCCTAGCAGCCCTCATGGTGCTGTGTTTTGGATTCATTACCAAAACAGTGTTGATAACACAGGGATGTTTCAGCTGTTGCGGAGCAGTGTTTATACACTGTTAAAGCCTTTTGTGTTTCTCGTGCTGCCCTGGTAGCAAGCACACTGAGGGTTCACAGGAGGTTGGGATGGGCACAGCCAGGGCAGCTGACCCCAATGACCACAGGGCTACCCCAGACCACATGTCATTGTGCTCAGCAGTGAAAGATGGGGAAGAAGAAGGACGGGAAGGACTTTTGGAGTTACAGCGTTTGTCTTCCCAACTAACCACTACGTGTGATAAAGCCCTGCTTTCCTGAAGTAGCTAAACACTTGCTTCCTGTTGGGACATAATGAATGAATTCCTTATTTTGCTTTGCTTCTGCCAGTGGCTTTTGCTTTCCCTATAAAGTGTCATTATTGTGAGCTACAAGCTTTCTCGCTTTTTCTCTTCCTTTCTTCTTCTCGTACTGGGGGTGGTGGGGGCAAGTGAGTTAACAGCTATGCAGTGCTTAGTTCTCTGTCAGGGTTAATCCACAATGTTTTGTTGAATACATATCTAAGCTATTGGTTTTTTTTTTTCCAGGCTTCTCCATAAGTCATGACTAGATGTAAATAAGATTTTCTTTTAAATTAAGTGGATGTGCTGCTGCATGCCCCAGGAATTATTGTGCACTGGGCACCAGTGTCCACTAAAGCTTTGTACTCCTGGGGTTGTGTTGTACCAGGCCATAGAATTTGTACAGTCCAATAGACTCTGTTATCCCTTTCCTCCACCTGGTTGGAGGCAGGGCACCTCTAATTCCTGTTTTGCACAGTCTCTGGGTGTGAATTAGAGGTTCCTTCAAGAGCATCAGAATCTCTTCTGCTCCTTTTGTAAACTGGAGCAGCCACCTTCCTAGGAGTTTTTCCTTTTATCTCACGTACTCGTTCTTGAAGTTCTGAGGTAGGCCTTCCACACCACTTACTCATGTTTTCTCCCTGCTCATGTAGGAAGAACCACAGTGAACCTCTTTTTGTGGGCTGTCTCTGCCCTCTCTCTCGAGACTGGAAACGCCTTCTCCTAACAGCTGAAACATAGGTTTGTGCAGGTCGTGAACGGTACGAGTCTTCTCTGAGCTCTTTGATTTCTTGCAGCAGCTTTTCAAACCGGTCATCAGATTTTTCACACAGTTTCTCCACAGCGGAGACACAAGCCCTTAGAGAACCAGCAAGGCTGTCCTCAAAGTACCGGAGCTGCTCAATCACTTCATTAATTTCTTGTACACCTCTAGCTGACCAGACCATTCCTGCCAATGACTTAGCATATGCAGGTGGTGCACTTTGTACAAATCTGCGCCACATAGATTTTGTACAATTGATTCTATCTGGGTCTGTCCCCTCTTGGCTGTTTGGTCCTAGATAGATGATCTCTCGCACAGCTAATTCTCTCAGGAACTGGATACCTCACTCCATAGTATTCCATTTCCCTAACTTGGATATACAATCTTCCTTGTAGGGAAATCTGACTTTCATAGCTGCCAGGAGTCGGGTCCAGAGAGTAGTGGCATTAGACTCTCTTGAAATTGCCCTATCAATGGTGGAATCTTTTGACAGAGATCCCAGCTGCCTGGCTTCACCACCTTCTAATTCAATTGTTTCTGCCCCATTGTCCCAGCATCGCAGCAGGCAGGTTAAAATATTCTCGCCTTCACGACGACTAAAGTCTTTTCGCAGATCTCTCAGCTCACCTGGAGAAAAGGACCGAGTGGTGGTCACTTCATCTCCACCCTGTCCTGATGATGCCTCTTGGGTTGATGTTGGCCCTGTGCCATCACCTGCTGCACGGGTAGTCTTTCTAGTGACTTTCTTACAACCAGCAACTGATGCTGATATGGGTTCACCATCATTTGATTCATTTTCAGAGTCTGAATGACTGTCACAGTGATTGCTGTGGTTACAGCAGCAACAGTGCCCAGTGTGTGAAGACGGGGGGGCTGCCTTGTTAGCCTTTGAGGCTGGGGAAGTAACGTTATCTGCAGCGACCTTGGCAGAGGAGCTCTGCGGAGGAGCTGTAGCTTCAGCCTGTGAAGCCGCGGTTGGGGGGGCAGTGGCTGCAGCAGCAGCTTTGGCTGTTTTGCCTTTTCTCGAGCGGCTAGGAGTGCTTTTTGCTAAAGCTTCCGAAGACGCACCGCAAATTTCAGGACTAAGAAGAGGCGCAAACCTCCTATTGAACCTCATTTCTCTTAACAGTAACACAAACTGACACACATTCAGCAAACCAGATAACACCATCACAGTTCTATCAAAGCTCCAAGGATATTCAAAGTTCTCTAAAACATTTGCAAACTGTCCTAGCGAAAACACAAAAGTATTGTTAGTCAGCCTTTCTGAAGATTCACTTGACCAATTAGCAAATATAGAGCCATTCTGCTCTTTAATCTCTCCTGGAGGTTTTTCAAGGTAAAGCAGAAGCGAGTAGAAATTCATTAGCGGCTGCAGTATAATGAAATAAACCAGTGCCATACCACACAGGATCATCATGACCGCTGTCCAGTTTCTTGTTGTTATATAATGAATACTTCGATTCAGAAAGCAACAGCAACACAGATATGGGATCAGCGAGCACAATGTAGAAAATAACTGATACAAATTTTGCCATAACATCTTTAAGTCAATGTAATTCACTTTGCCTTAATATCACTAAAAAATATCCGAAGCAAACAGACGCGCGAGTATCACAACTCTATGAGTTGGCACCGTGCCAAGAAAATTCAAAGGTACGTCAGAGCAGTAGAAAAGCCAAAAATCTCCAGATTTACCCCTTTCTCTTGCCCCACGTTGGGCGCCAATTATCTGTCGAAGGTTAAGATTGCGGGGTGACAATCAAACCCTGGCAGATGTATTGTTAACCTCCTCTCCCCCCCACTTCTCCCTTTTTCCCCTCCCTCTCCCCCCTTCCCACTCAGGACAGGCGATCGGGAGGGAAAGAAGGACAGAGAGAAGAGAGTTGGAAAAGTTAAAGATGTTTTACTAACGCTACTAATAAGAATAGAGAAAATAATACAAAATATACAAAACCAATCTTGTAAGTCTCAGCAACTGCAGAGCCAGCACCCAAAGTCCTGGATTAGACTCTGTAGCCAACCGGAGCTGGATTCAGTCTCTCACTAGGCCTCAGTTCGCAGGGACGACCAGCAAGGTCCTCTCCTAATGTCAACCACGAGGAAAAAAGGGAAAAAGGGCAAAAAAGGGCCGAGATCCTTGTGATCTCCCACTTTATATAAGTATTCACGTGAATGGAATGTTATACACCGTTGGTCAGTCTCTCGGACATCAGTTTTGTCGTTGCCCCTCTCGCGAGATGTCCATCCGTGCTTATCAATAAGTTTGCATTCCATTGCTAGGTTTAACCAAAACATGTGTCGGGTTCTCCAGGAAAATGCAGCTAACATGAAGGCTTTAGCTGACAGGCAAAAATTCACTAAAAGAGAAACTTGTTTTTTAACAAAACCAGGACAATGTGCTTGCCCAAATGACAGCTGAAATCTTTTTGTGTATCTTGCAGCTTGCTCAGGGATAGGGACCAGGTGGTTACCATCTCATTAATGAGTTCTTAGGCCTCCTCCTCTTCTCATGATGACCGTGGTTCTTCACTCCTCAAATCTCTTACTAAGTGTGCTGACTTTTGCTTCCAAGATTTCCTTTTTGTGTATAGGCGCAACTGGTACTGCAACAGGTGGGTTCTCTGGTTCAGCTGCATTGCCTGTTGCAGGGGCTAGAATACCTGCACTACCTGTCACTTTGTCATCAGACCAGAGGCCATCTCTTCCCCTTGAGAGTACTCAATACTGTTAAACAGGTCTCAGTAGCCATGCACCAAGCCCCTGCATGTTGCAGTGATTTTTGTCTTCCCAGAACTGCCAGGGTGACAGCATACTTCTTCCCAATTTTTCACTAGTTTTTCAGGATTCTGCAGTTGTACAGGGATGAAGTTCCAAAACACTGGTGGTGTGCACTATCCTAGGCATTTGCCCATGCTATCCCACACACCATGCCACTCATAACTATCCAGCGTCGGGCCAGATCTCTGGGTGGTATTCTTAATTAGTTGTTTAACTTTAAACAAGACTTGAAACACATTCAGGAGGCATAGGAATAGGAACATCCTAGTTTGAACATCCCAAGTGTATTCAAAATTCTCAAGACCTGTTGTAACTAGCCCGGAGGAGAAGAGGAAGGTGAAGGAGCAGGGAAAAGTGTTCCCCGTTGCCTCCCCCATAGATTGGCTGTCCAAGGAGAAAAGGTAGAGAGTGTAATTATTAATAGTTTCCAAGAAATTACTCCTGAAGTAGAGAGATGATGGCGATGCTGAGTGGAAATTCCAGGTTGGTCTCCCAGCCCCCTCATAATCCAATGTAACCTGACACAACAGAATGATAACCTTGGTCCAGCTCCCAGAGGTGCAACAGGGAACATATGCAGACAGTAAGGTGTTACATACCACAACTCTGAGAACGAGCACAACAGCTCTGAGAGCAAATAAATCAACATTGTGACCAGCAACTATCAAATTACTGTAATGAATGCTTATCACAAATTTACTTTACCACGCTCTGGTCAAATCTGTCATTATCTCAACCCTTTGTGCTCCACGTTGGGCACCAAAAAGCACTGTTGTTGTTTAACCCAGCGAGCACCTGAACACCACACAGCGGTTTGCTCACTTGCCCCCACAGTGGGATTGGGTAGAGAATGGGGAAAAAAGTGAAAGTTGTGGATTGAGATAAAGACAGTTTAATAGGACAGAAAAGGAAGGGAAAATAATCATTATAATGATGATGAATATACAAATTAAGTGGTGTCCAGTGCAATTGCTCACCTCCCACTGGTGGCCAGCCAGTTTCTGAGCTGCAGCCACCAGACAGCTTTCCCCCTAGCTTATATACTGAGCATGATGTCACCCTGTCCCACTCTGCTGAAGGGTGTTCAGCAAGCTATAGTGTTGGTATAAGGTGTGCAGCAGGAGCAGTGTGGGACAGGGGAATCAGAGCATCCCTTTTTGGTGGCAGTCATCTGTTATGGCTGATGAAGCCAACTCATGAATTCCTATCCTTAGCTTATTCCCTCAGGAGGGGGAGAAGCTAGGTAATGATTTTTTTCATACTTCTAAATCTTGGCAGTTTGGCAGTTATTGGCACTAATTTTGATGTTTCAGTAATCATCTGTTCATCAAGTAATCAACTAAATATTTTTTCATGCTTTGGGAAAAAAAATCTGCTTTGTGGACAGAAATTATTTCCATCTCGTCAAACTCCTTTGTTCTTTGGCCTGAGCATTCGGAAGAAATAAAGTAGTTGGCAAGATTTGTTATAAAACAAAACCAGACTCTAGTTTTAGAGATTGCAGACTGTCAGTTCACACTGATGGCTTTGGGTAGAAATTGATTTTTTCTGATCAAAATTCAAGTTTAAAACGTAACACCTGTTTGTTTCCCTTGGCTTTAATAATTCAGGGAGGTTGGAAACCAGGAACACTTGGCTGTTACAGCCTGACATAATTTTGTTTTTCCTTTTCTGTCCTTATTTCAGATGCTTTACATGCCTACTTTGGGATCTGTGGTTTGTCATTAATTGGAGAATCTGGTATTTGCAAAGTTCATCCTGCCTTGAATGTAAGCACAAGAACCTCAGAGCGCCTTCACCACCTTCATCAGATCTGGAAAACAAGGACTCTAAATAGTGTTCAGAAGACACACACCTCTCTACATGACTGATTTAGACTTGATTTTAGTTCTGGTAGCATAATTGTAGCCCAAGGTTAAAAGCCATGTGTAACCAATGTGCTCTTTTAAGTGCTGGAGTCATATAATCGGATCTGTGTTGCTGGCTTCACTTTCATAGGAGTTGCCTTCAGCAGTTTATTCTGCATTGTGAAATGGGGGATTATTTTGATTATATAGAAGCTTGTCACCACAGACTGTAAATGGCTCTTCAAATGGCTTTACTTCTACAAAATCCCTTGAGGCATATAAACTTCATTTTTATTTTATATTTTAAAATTTGTGCATACTGTGTCAAAATATATAATGGGGAGATACTTTCAAAATCTGTTTACATATCATACAGTATAGCACAGATCCTTGGAGTTCTTTATGATCTTAATGTTTGACATATTTTAGTAAGTCTCAGTTAAAAGTTACCTTTTATCGTCTACTTTCAGGTTCCATAAACTTTGTTAAAAAAAAAAAAAAGAAGTAAATACAAATAAAATTATTTTATTCAATATATTTGATTTCCAAAGTTGTGTGACCTTACTAAATGGATTTCATAATTCTTATGTGTTGCTCTACACAGATGCATTGGATCATTAGCCAGACAAAACGTTTTCATCAGAAATATTCTGTTTGTGTGGAATTCAATGAGAGTGTCGCATATTGATGTGTGTCAAGAGGAGATACTCAACACAGTCTTCTTGAAGAGTAGCTCTGTGTGAGAGTAGCATTAGAACCTATTTTTGAAGTCTAGACATTGCAGTACATTAAAATTGTACAACTTCACTCTGATTAATTTTTATACGTTTTCCTTTTAGCGTGAAATAATTTTGAGGTTTTTAGCCATTCTGTGTAAAGAATGAAACATTGGATTTTAAGCAGCAGAGTTTCATTGTTAGAGCAATGTTGTACATTCTCAGCTTATTTAGTAGTTGTGCTTACTTCCTATGCTTAAAATGCTGCTCAGAAAGCAAATAACTTTGCAGCTGTTGGTGTTTGTGACAGGTCATTTTTTGCATTTCAGGCATGCAGTAGACACCAGGATGTCTTCCTACTTACCAGTCACTAAGGCACATTCTTTTCTTCTAAAGGATTTCCAAACACAGATCAATGAAGATCTCTTAAGCTAGATTAAGCACACCATTTGGCACCACTGAGCCCAAAGAGACAGGATATAGACCCTTTCAGTCAGCAAAAAGAGCTTTGGGAGTAGCCGTGGTTCTGATTTTGCAATGCAGTGCAAGTGGAAAGGGTAGAGTAGTTGTACCCCTATCTCACATCAGAGAGATCCAATGGGCATCGTCAGGCTACCAGGACAATCCTGGTGTCCAAACCTGTAGCAGCCTTCCTGCTTAAAGAAATTGTTTTTATTTCTATGAGCAGATTAATTTCCCTGGCATTATTAGGAATATCACCAGTGGTGGTGGTGGTCTGCTTGAAAAAGCAGAGAAGGAGCATGGGGGAGGACCTGGAAGTAAGACGTGATCTAGGCATGTCCCAGCAGATAGTTTCCTTGCAGGAGAAGAGGCTATATAGCTGGAAGAACTGCACAAGTCTGGAGTGGTGGAAGCAAGAGGACTGTGGGGCTAGAATTGGGGAGGAAGAATGAGGTGCTTGAGTAGGACTGGTACAAAGTAAGAGGGTATGAAAACTCAGAGATACAGAGGGTGGAGGCAAGGGAAAAATAGGGAAGGGAATATGGAGTAAGAGTGGAACTAAAATGGTGGAAAGGATCTGAGCTGCTTTGGGTAAGTACGTAGATGGGGGGGCAAGAGCAAGAGGGAGGTACGAATATGAGGGAATGAAGTGAGGAGGATAGGGCTTGGGAATTTTAGTTGCCACATCCGGAGATGGTGTGAAATTTGGCTGCAAATAAAAGAAATAGTGGAGATACATAAAAGAGATCTTCCAAGCTGGGGCTGTATAACAGCAGTTCCCATAGGAGTCCATTTTCATAGAGGGGCTTAATGGTATATTGGTCAGCTTCCCTGAACAGAAGACTGTGAGGTCATGCGGATCTACCTAGCGGAGAACCCATTAAAAACAAAACCTTCGGGTAGAAGTCATTCAAAATAGCACAGTATTTGCTGTCGGATGGTGGCCACAAATTGACCCATGGTAGAGTGGGCTGGATTTTTGGAACGTGGTGAAGTTGCAATGAAAATGTGATGTAATTGTAGCTACCCATCTCTGCTTATACCTCTCTGCCTTGCTGGAGAACTGTCTACCAGTTTTTTAGTGTTTAGTATATCCCCTTTTAGAGTAAGTAGCTTTGAATTTCAGAAGAGTTTAATAAGGTACTCTGAGCCTCTGCTTGGAACAGCCCAAATATTGATACTTGCTTACTTGGCTTCATGAGCAATGATGTATTTAATTGTCGTGGGGCAACTCTGTACTTGCAAAATCCTAGCCTATGGCTCATATGTTTCCCTGTGACCAAATTCTCATCCGTGAGAGACATCACAGTAGAGAAGCAGAAGCAAAGGGACAACAGTGAAAAATCGTTTTTTGTGAACAGCTAGTTAATTTCTCACGGCAAGTAATTTAACAATGTTCTGCTTCAAAAGGCATCTGATATTTCTTGCTTTGTTTTCTGTACCTGTAAGCTACCTTGGGTTGTTTATACAGATTTTACATTTCACATCACTTTGGGCCCCAGTTATTCTACAGCTTGCCCCCACCCCTGGCTAAATAACAGTATCTTTTCAGGATGAATGTTGTCAGCAAAGGTATCCTTTTCTAAAGGTTGCAGGAGTCATATTTGTTTCTCTTTAACTACCATGGTTTGTTCTGTAGCTGGCAAAATGTGTATGCCTTCACCCACACTGAGAATGTAATTACTTTAATTGATTTGAAATCTTTAATCTTTTTAGGTTGACAAAAATCTGTGCTAATAACCACCTCTGTATGGATGATTTGCCATTCTTAACATCACAACTGATGTCAAGCAAACAAATGGTGAACACCGAATATTGTTGTGTAGCAGGCGTTTTGATTTTGACCATGTAGTTAATGCTAGATTGCGGTGCCTCTCCCATTTTGTGGTTACATGTCTTCTGACTAGAAAAATTTTAAATGATAAATTGATGAACAACAATTTCATTGATAAGAAGTCCATAACCTAAAATCTCTTTTAAAACAGAGACGTCCAAATGCAGCTAAAATGTAAACGTTAACTGTGAAGCTTAAATGTAGCTAGAAAAAGCAAACTGTGCCATCACTATCCACCTGTAAAAATTTTTTGTTAACCACAGCTTTACATTGCTGAGGCTGAACCTAAAGAAGAAATTAAATTAAATGACTTTACCATCTGCTTGAGGACGTCAGAAACATCTTGGCTATGAGCTTGCGCTATGCAGAACAGCTACACTGCCACAACCTTTTGGTGTTCCAGCATTGTTGGTGTACAACAGACCTACTCCTTTGTTCTTTCTGTTTATCAAGAATGTATTTATAAAATTAATGCCTGACATAGTCCTCAGCAGCACTCAAAGCTTGCTGATGTTGGCTTGGGCTGACAAATGCATGCCAGCTCGATACTCCTGCCTTATCTGAAAGGCTCACAAACTGTCTGTGATTCTGCCTCCTTTTCCAGAAAAACGGCTTTAAACTGGCTTGCTGAACAAGGGAAGTTAAATGTATCCTTTCAATAGGGTCTGAGGACTGAGGTTTTAGACATTGTCTTTAGGGCTTTCACAGCGACTTGCTTTGTACATAGCTGCTGGCAGATATGGTAACAGCATTGTGGAAGACTGTTGCTACATAGGTTTGTATTTATGAACTTCTTGAGAAATTTTGTTCTAAATGGAGCAATCGTCAGCTGTGGAAAAAACAAACAAAAAACAACAAGTAAATTGGGCATTGGATGAATATGTGAAATACGTCTGTTGAAGCACATAGTAAGTCTACCTTACTCCATGCTCAGATGCCCCATAACAAAGCCAAAGACCACCTAAAGAGGAGCTTCGTCAGCTGCATCAAATCTACTGTTCTCCATGCAAGCCAGTATCAAAAACGGAATATCCCTTAGAAACAATAGTGTTCCCAGACAAGTACATGTCACCTTTGTAGCGAGTCCTCAGCCATTCAGTTTGGTGTTAATTTCTATAGAGGGGAAGGAGCAATGATTCCCAAAGTTGGAGCCTTTGTAGACAGCCCATCTTGCATTTTGGAAGAACCCTGCTGCTGGCACCCCTGCAAGACTGAAGACATGTTGTCAGAACGTAAGCAGGAGAGAGATGCCCCCAGGTAAGCAGATCCTATTGCTGCAACTACAATGTGAAATGGTTCTGAAATTCATCAGTTGCGTGAGAATATTGGTCTGGTTAGGGTAATGTTAGATACTGTGGTTGTTCTGAAAAGCTCTTGTTTTGCAAGTTGCCACCACTTACTAGGTTTTCTTCACTTTATACAAGGACTGGGCGAAAGAGAAGATGTCATCGTCTTTATACTAAATGACCATTAAATTACTGCATGGAATGGTTACAGTATGTGATAGATTTACCCTTTCAGCCCATCATTTGAAAGCTTTTGTCTTTCTGGCCTCTATTTGCCCAATTAGTTTCTGAACTTAATAAAAGTCAATTAACTGTTGCTTTGGTAAGCAGGGAGAAATCTACTATTCCTTGTGAGCTGTAGCTCTCATGAGGTGGGTGTTTTTGCAAGCCAGTCAGATGTTCTGAGTGAAGAACTGCCCATACAGCGTCCTCTCAGTGCCTTGTTTGATAACTGCAGTGTGAGAACATCCTTGAAGATATACACCTGTAGCTACAGGCTCTCTCCTTGGGAATGGACTGAACAGAAGTGGCTGTTACCACTGGAGAGTGAACAGGATCCTGAGTAAGGAAACAGTCCTGCCTGAATAAAAAGGGGAAGGTCACAGAGAAGGAGAGAATCTGTGTGAGAACAACCTGTAGCCTCTCACTTTTAGAATTTTAAAATGTCCTTGGGAGGGGAAATATTTGCAGTAAGGGAAGAACTTTCAGCTTGCCAGATTAGGTTGTTATGAAAATGAAAGGAGGAAAGTGTGTGTGTGTAAGCCTGTGTTTAGACAGTTTTAGTCATGTGTGCATGTGGAGGTGGCTTCTGTGTTAACTCGTAACAGTGATGATAGCCCAGCTCCGGTACGAGGACCAGGAGACACCCTGTGTGCCAGTTAAACGTGCCCCCTCACATGCTTGCACTCAGAGTGCAGAGCCCCTCATGCAGCTATTTCTGCAAGAACCATGCCAGGGTTTCCATCCAGATCTCTCCCCATGTCCCCTTTGCTACAGCACAAAGAACAGATGCCCTGCCTCACCGTGTGAGGGAGGTTCCACCTAATCCTTTTATGGGAAATCTGCAAAAGGACAATATGATGTGCAAACAACAGAAGAGAAGTCAAGGCACAGCTTTCTGTTATTCTTCACCCTTCGTGAGTGTTTGTGGGAAAAGAGTGGTGCTTATGCTTCCTAGAAAGCTAAATATGTAGGTCTGCTGCTGAAATTGCATGCTGCCTTTGGATAATTTTAAGGTTTTCCCTAAGCACAGAGCTATAGTTATTTGCTGTTATGCTGTCCAGGAGTTTTCATTTAGCAACTTTCTTTAAATTACAACTATGTCTTACTTAAATAGGCTCACTTTACAAAATTGTGTTTTAATCTTGGACCCAGCCTTTGTACTGCTTGTACCATTAAAAGTTTCCTTAGCTGCTTAGACCATTAAAGTCTCCTTTAACTTTGGACCCACAGACGAGCATCACACCAGAAGACATCTGTGTAAACCTATTGTCTGGGGACCTTTAGTCAGAGGTCCTCTTTCACAGCAGGTTAGACTGACAGTTGTCGGCAATGATGTGGGGGCAGCTGATCCTGCCTTGGGGCAGTTTGATGGGCTCTTAAGGACCCTCCTGGACTATTTTTTACAGTTCTTCAGTTCTACTTTAAAATTCTCATTTTTTTTTTAATCTCCCCGAAAACCTGTAAATTCTTAAATTAAGGAGAGTTCTGTTGGCAGGACTATTTTACATAGTGCTGGTCTGCAAGGTACATAAATGGGAATGGCGAGGAGGTTGGGATGTCTCTAGCACACAGGTATGCTAGAGGAAATCAGAAATCCTAGAAGGACTGGACATATTTGCACTCTGGTCTGTATGCTCATACTTTATAGATCAGCTACCGCGGGGAAGGCAGTGCTGGCTGCCCAACACCCTTCTGAAATACACAGTTCTCTGATGAGGCTAAGGACAGAATTCTGCTAGTGATGTGTCTGGATGAGGCTTTCCCATACAGCCACAGGGCTCTTTGGTATTTTTGTATATGGCTCTATATATAACTCCCTATATATGGCCAGACAGAGTGTGTTCTGCAGAGTGGTGATAACATGTGCCCTCTGTGGCTTCCCAGTTGCTATAGATAGCTTCCAACACAGACCATGGAAACAGCTACTACCACCAAACTTCTTTGATGGCTCCTTGCCTCTGACATTTGTTCTCAGAGTAAATAAACTCCAGCTTCAAGCAACTTCCTCTTGCAGAATGAGGAGCAGCTGGTACGAGTGAGGACTGCGATGGTGGACTTCTAAAGAAAAGGTGTAAGCTGTGGTAGCGAGGTGAGCTTCCCCAGCCACATGTCAAAGCCTGTCCCCTTCCCCTCTGCTGCCACAGGCTTATCCTTGTTTTTATTAAACCCAGATACAAGGGAACAGCAGAGGCATGTGTTTTATCCTGCTCTACCTGAGATGCACACTTCTTCCCGCTGAGGGGTGTTCCTGGCTCTGAGAACAAGTTGGGAATGGCAGGGAATGGGTGGGAAAGCTGCTGTACCAGCTGCAGGGTGCTCCTGCGCTCAGTGGCCCTTGGCACAGGATCCAGGTGGGCCTTGCAGAGCCCTATGCATAGCAGGAGGTAGCTTCCAAACACATTTCTCCTCCTGCTCCCAGGTGCCCCTAACTCTGCATATCCCTTACCACCTCCCTCCGGACTGTTGCAGGCTTTCGTACCTCCTGTGACTCCAAGTCATGGTACAGGAGCCACAGAACAGGGAGGCTTCACAGGTCCCTGCACAAGGCAAAGGCAACCACACTGCTTTTGGCAGCAGCAGAAACCTGAGCAAACATGCAGACCAGCATTTGAGATGTTACGCAGTGTCTGGCCCGCAGGGAGAGCAGTTTTTTAAACTGGGGACTCCACAGGCTATGAAGATCAACAGTTCCCACGATCTCCCTTCTATAAAAGGCAATTAAAGTCTGCAGCAGCTGTTGATCTGATAGCCAGTCTGGACTGGATCTCCCTCCCAGCCCCTTGCTGGCTGCCCAGTCTATTCCAGCTACACACAGACAACTTCTGCCATCAGAATAAGCTGAGCCTTCCGGTGCTTGTTGATGCTAGTGAGATTTGGAACAGACAAGAATGTTGAAGAAAGTGTTTTTTCTTTTTTTTTTTGGCCTTTCAAAAATAAGTGCTTGGATATCAGTCACTGCAGTGAAGGTCTGTGCACTGCAAACCCTGGCAATGGAAGAGTCAGACACTTCAGATGTGCTTTGCCTTGTGGTCTCAGACAGCTCTAGCCTGCACACTTGTAGTCATCTGCTAGTGTCAGTCAGGAACAGGTTGTTCTTGATTGCTTTAATGTTAAAAAATAGATAAATAGAATCAAACCAGGCTAAAATGTCATTTTGCCAATATAGTTTATTTCAGCCACCCCAGCTCTACGTGAAAACTGTAAAAAAGGTAATAAATAATACAATATTCCTACATAGTAGGGGTAGGGTTTGTCTTGTCTTTAACCAGCTTGAAACCCTTGGCTAGCAAGTTATTTGGGGAGGACTCTGGGAGGAGCCACCATTGGCAGACCAGCATGTGTTTGACTTTCCCCTCCTTCACAGCAGGGCAAAGCAAACATGCATCCATGAAGCTGGTGTGTTATAGCTGAATCAGGGGGAAATCCATTCCACTCAGACTGCTGTGTCAGGCAGCCTGTTCTATGTGCTGAGGAGAACTGCTAAAGTTGCCAAGAGAGCTGTAGAAGTCAAATGAGAAGAAACTTGCGTGGAAAACAGGGAAGATTTCCTTTCCTAGAAACTCCAAAACGGTGCATAAGTGCTTCTCTGTCCATGTTAAGGCCTGGACTCCCATCGCCAGGGAACGTGCTTCTGTATATCCGCTGTGTGATAAAAGTGACCAGGTTCACGCAGCAAGGTTTGTATGAGCTCACTCTGCACTGCAGTGTGTGTGGGACAGGAACGTCTTCCAGAGCAACAGCCAAGCACCCAGGGATGCAGCTCTCTTACAGATCACCCTGCGGCTGACTGCACCTTGTAGTGCTCAGCTTGACTTGGCATTGCAACAGATTCAGGGAACCAGCTGGAACCATGATTTGGGGGCGTGGCCCCAAACAGTGCTCTCGCTCCTCCCCAGATCCCTGGCAAGCCTTGGCATCTCTCTGACATCCAGGACAAATTGCTGTCCCAGGTCCTATCTGTGTTCCATACAATGAGACCAGGAGCATGAGTGTCACCGTACTTCACCCTTGGTTTTTTAACAGTACAAGTAACAATTAGCTTTATTATGACTTCAAATAAACTCACCTAAGTCGCATTTTTGGCCTTTTGCTCTGCACTGCACATCCCTTCATCTACATAAGCCAACTTTGTTTAAGCCACTGGTTCTGTGAGGGGTCACCAGCACCTTTGTCAACCTTCAGAGAGGGAAGGCGACACAGGAGCCCCCCATCATCAACCTGGTGCTGCCAGTACCCCAACAGTGCAACCCCTGCCTATGTGCTGATCCCAACCAGACGCTGGTGCGAGAGGCAGGTGCTTGGTGTTGGGATCTGGGGAGCCTCAGACAGCCAGAGGGAACACAGGGACAGGGCAGGCTCATCCTGGTGTGGTGTGAGGCCAGGGGAGCGACGGTGGCCCGGCTCACGCAGAGACCTCTGCTCTCTGCAAACTCAATCTGCAGGGACCTTAATCCACTTTCAGTGGGGATTAAGAACTGTATTAACCCATGGGTAAATGCCAGGGAAGAATTGCATCGCAGGAACATGGGGCGTGCTATTTTGAAAAAGGAAAGTTAACTCAAACCTAATCCTGGTGTGGTTAAGCTGAAAGAAAAGTGCAGGAGCCCAGCTGATGCATTTAAACCTTGAAGACCTATATTAGACAAGCTTTGTAGAGAGGCATAATACTCTTGGAAGGCCAGCTGAGTCTGAAAAGCTTTCAGGTCTATGCCATCTTCTTCAGAGTCCTGACTGTCACAGACATAGCTCATCTGCAAAACACACAAAATCACTAAAACATGCATCGCTGCAATTGCATGCAGATAAGCTTTCCCTTATCTTTCCCTCATTTGCATGTCTCTGATTTCTTCATTAGACAAATTCTTTTAAGCAAATGAATTTAATCAGTAAATTAAGAGACTCAAGCCTGCTGTGTTTTGCTCAATCAATATTTGTTACAACTCTGGATACCCAAATTTCTCTTTATATTGTCAAACTTGATTAACTGTAATTGTAGCAAAAAATGGCAATTACATTATATATTAATGATATGCATCATTATGTACTTTAGCTGATTCCTTATAAATATCTAATAACATACTCTATATATTAAATATTTATAGTAGTCTACCTACTTAACCCATATTTCTTAAATGAGCTTGTTCCCAGGGGCATGTGATATTGTATTAATATCACATGGGACAGGATAGCAGGAAATCATACATAAATAATTTTTTACACAGTACAGTTGCAGTTTTCACTCTGTAGTTTATTTTGTGTGCTTGTACCTCCCAAATACTGCATGGATATGTTTACAGTATTTGGACAGATGTCTTTAAATGAAGCAAGACGAAAAGCATAGAGGTAGGTTTCTCTGGTGTCAAAAAGGTCTGCGCATACTAGTACAAAAGTGTGGCTCCAAAATATAGTAGCATTGAAATTCACCTTTTAATTTTACTACATTTGCCTTTGCCCAAGGGCCTAGAGCCAGGAATAAGGGAAATGTGAGGTACAGGCTACGGATGGGACTCTTCTGGACATCACCAGTGGGTGATGTTGACTTAGCCACAAAGCAGTGGCACAAATGCTTCAGTATCTCGTGTTGATTGCTGGCTGTTTGCCATATTTAGTGTTGCAGGTTTAGCGACCTTTTTGGTTTTGCCAGTATCTATTAGAACAAAGTATAAAAAAAATAAATAAAACCCTGCTTCAGTCTGTGGTGACGGCATAAAAATTTTGTCTCCAAGGAAGACTAGAGACATTTAGGAAGTAAAAATCAAATTCTCCAACAGAAAGTGAGGATGTGAATTGGCAGCTGCATTACAGAAGGACATCTGGGGATCCCAGGAAATCACAGGCTAAATCTGAGTCCTGAGTGGGATTCATTAACACGAGTGTCAGGGAGGAGGTGTGGAAGTTTGTCTGCTTGAGATGGTCTTGGTGGAATCTCAGCTGAATGTGGGAAAGACACAGAAGCATATGGTTCCCTGGCCACTCACCAAAAGATTCCAGATAGTTGTGCTCCATTTTCTTCCCCAGAGAAGCACAGATGGGACTGGGAAATTTAAAAAAAAACATAAAATCTCCCTGTGGTGCCTAAAGAACTAGAAGGAATGGGGTTTATTGCAGGGAGAGGTTTAGATCTGCATGCAGCTACTGTGAGCTTTGAAATCCAGTTTGGTATCATTTGTCCTGGTTGTAAAACCTTTACAGGCATCAGAAGGTCTCATCTATTTCACAGTAATCTTTGTTTTTCTGCTAGTGACAGTTCCAATTTATGTCACTCCCAGCAGAAGGAAGCAGTTTATATAAAATTCATAAACTATTTACATGAATTATCTTTAGAATTGCTTAAATTGGATGCAGGCCTCTGAACACTGCTAGAAGAATAAAAGCAGGTCACAGTACTTACCAGAGGCATGCACCCATGGGTGTGCATTCAAGTGGCAGGTTTTTTCATGGTTTCAAGCATTTGTTCAAATGTACAGTTTAACAATAATGTAGTTCATACTGAATACTGGCACAGTTTTCTACCACTTTTAATATCTTTCTTGCCATTGCTCTGGCATTGCAGTTGTTAGTGACATCGGAGTCCTCTGAGATGGAAGTACACAGTACACAGATCCTTTTCCCCTGCATACTGTAAAATGGAAGCACACCTTCTCTCCTCCGCACTGAATTATTTGTGCTAGCCCTTCCTGTATCACACCTGCAACTGGTTTCAAACACTAAGTGGATTTCCTCGGGTAGTGATGACCAACACATTCAAGCATGATGTACAAGTGCACAGTGGGAAAAGACCTGCACTCAGGATGCTAAAGAGTTGCCAAGGGTGCATGCCTGAGTGGATTACCCGTGTAATGGAAATGGGAAAACACCTTACCATCCTAGGGGACCAGAAAAAAAAGAACATCTGAGTAGGCTCCACTGCTCAGATTTAGTTCAGAAGTAGAAACTAAGGCAGAGAAGGACATCAACCAGAAAATCTAGAGCTGTCGCTGCTGTCCTGGGAGAATCAACATAATTCACAGGTCAGGAAACACGGATTTCATTTATATTTTAATTTCTATAGTGATGTGCCAAGACAGAGCCCTGTGTTGCATGACATTTCAAGATTTGCAATACAGGGCCAGATTTTCCACTGGTATAAAATTATACAAATGAGTTTATATCAGTGGATACTCTAGCCCAGGATCTTTGCATTTTTGAAGGTATACTTGAAGTTTAAGTTACAAAAAGCGAATTAAATTCTTCTCATAATTCATTTTAATGTAATATGACATGCTCTGATACTGATAATTTCATAACATCTCAAGGTTTGAATTCATTTTGAGACATCCCAGTTCCAAAGAAAGGAACCAACCTGAAAGACAAAATGATGAAAAGCATGAAAAGCAAACTCATATCTGCGACTGATGCAGAACAGGTGAGGAGCTCCCAGCTATTTGTGAGATGCAGCCTACCTCGGTAAAGGTTGTGTAAAACACAGCAATGGGTTACCGCGAGGGGTCAAAGTCCCTGGGCCACCAGCTGCAACATGAAGCTTCTCCATCTGTCTCTGGCCTTCCAAGTGCACATTCCCCCTGTCAGCCTGCAGCCGCTCAAGACAAAGGCTAGCACAAACTTTCTTCCATCCACAGAAATGTCAACAGGATCCCTCAGAATGGCTACAGGAATCGATACACACTGCAGAGAATAGTCCCAAATTCCTGGCTAGTCTGGATCACGGAGACAGCTCATGTTAGTGATACTGAACCGTCTGCAACGCTCTGCCCAGCCTTGCAGGACTCCGCAGAAATAAACTGTTCTGCGGGGCTGATCCCAGACAGCATACAGGGGCCAGGATCATCCCAGCAAGAGCTGCCTGGGAGGATGCCATTGCTGAAGCTGTGGAATCAATGTGAAAATGTTTTGTGGCATCCTCCTGCTTGCCTGTCACTGGCAGCCACCCAAACCTGGAGTGCTAACAGAGCTAAAGCTGAAACAAGTCTGCTCTGAGAAAAGAGCATGAAAGAACCATGAGCTTCTTCTTTCTTCTCCGTTATCCTTCTTGCCCTGGCTGACTTCCTGACTTGAGCTACATTTACCTTTCTTTACATAAACAGAGCACCCTAATGAGAACAACAGCCCTCCCTCCTCTGGTGGACAACGCAAATCAGCTGTGACTGGGGTGTTGATCAATTTATGGAAGCAGGACATGAGGAGGTGAAGGGAGTGGAATCAAGAATTTCTGTCCCAAGTCCTCAAATTTCAGCCCAGGCTGGCCATAACCTACAGCATGTAGCAGAAATGGAAATACAAAATCACACTGGTGCAGCAAAAATTCATAAGATAGCAGCCAGAAATTCAGAGCATGCAGTTCAAAATACCGGTGGGTCTCATAGCCAAAGAATGCAAGATAAAAGTCCCTCTTCAGAGCAGGCACATGGTACATGGACCAGAGGAGACCCTTGTCTCACAGGCTGTGGGTGATAGTTGTTGGAGGCCATTTAACATGAACGTAACAAAATGCAGCGGGATTCAGGTACAGACATGCCTCCAGCTGAAAGGGTGCTAGTGAAGTAAACCACTGCATGTTGTCTTCTTATGCTGTGGAACAGAAAGGGTTTTAAGTTCCTTGGCCTTTCACACAGCCTGTCATTACTGAGCAGTAAGGTCAAACGTATGTTTGCTGCTTGGCACTGGTTATTCATTTGGAGATTCACAGTGATATTGTGGTATAAGCTTCCTTGACAAGGGAGCACCGCTGTTGCTGAGACCACCACCAGCACCATGTCCTACAGTTGACTACTGGACTTGAGCAGCTTGGGAGAACTGAGGAGCTCCTTCAGGCTGTCCCTTGTCCCAACCTTGGTCAGCCCTGCTCCCTGACAGCACTCAATACTAACCCGAAGAAATCACAGCAGCAAATATTTCCTTCATGAGTGCCATTTGGTGAGCTGGGATTAGATCAGAGAAGCAAAATATCTCACATCGAGTTAAATTATGTATCAAGAACCTCTCAGATGCGTGAGTAATGACAGCTGACTGTCCCCTGTGCCACTGCCCATTGTTTGCCTTAAAGCAATATGTGGAACACTGAAAGCCTGTCTATATCCCAATAACAAGCTATTTGATTAATGAGTCATCTGATATATATAATTGTACAGTATTTAGTAACAGAAAAGTCTGGTAACTATTCATGAGTTCCATTTCCTGAGAAAGAAATGGTATATTGTTTCAGTGAGTAACCTGCAGAGAGAAACTGGGATAACATTACTACTGTGTCAGTATGCTTAGGAAATATAGCCTCTGAGGGGACACACTATACTGTTATAAAACACCCTTTGATATGTTTTCACCACACAGGGGTGATGTGCTCCATGGGCTACCCGATAGCTGCAGCCGAAGGGTGGCTTGTCCCCTTCCACCCCTCAGTTTGGGAGGGAGATGGTAAGAAAGCAGTCAATTGGCCACTCACCTCTCCCACACCCCCAGTCCTGGGGGCGGCTGGGACCTTTGGCTTTGGGGCAAACGGAGACCAGAGGAGGAAGAAATGAACCTGCTGCTGGCTGAAGTGACTTGTGGTACCTCCAGCAGAAGCTGTTGCGGTGGTGTGGAGACAGGCACAGAGCAGGGGTGTGATGTCCATAACATCTCGGACACCATTCCCCAGCCTTATTGCCCACTGTTTCTGAGTGGAGTTTTGCAGGCTCTCTCCTGGTACCTGGCCTTCTTGCCTGGTGCGAACGTTTTAGTGGGCCCTGAGGGTTGCCAGGGTTCCTCAAGCAGCACAGGGTACTTGAATTGCTGTGACCAGTTTTTCTGGCACAGTTGTATACAGGCATATTGTATCTGTCTCATCTTGAGTGGCAGCATCAGGCTGCAGAAAAACAGATAAGAAAAGTTTTCTTCCTGAGTTACCCCCACAGGCATGCCACTGGCCACATACAAACACATGAAACAGACCGTGCACACAATTATGTACATTACATTAGAAGGTGCTCTTCTCCGTAGATATTTTTGGATACCATTTTTCATCTAAATAAAAGTTTGGAATTTAAGAAAACCAGATGGAGCCTGGGGACAAATGCATCATGCTGTGCCTCAGCATGCATCCCTCTTCAAGCTGTGCTTTTAAGTGTCTTTGAAAAGAGTCATACCCTACCTTGGGTGCTGCCCTGGACAGACCTGGGCATGGCATTAGCCCCATGCCACAGTCTCAGCAAGGACCTGGGGTACTTTATACAGTAAGACTCAGATCTGGCGAGACCACAGGTGGGTATAACCTCGTCAGCTTTAACCTGGGTCTCGTGGCTGCAGCATCTGAGTAGAAGAGAGAGTGTTTCTGAGCACCTCGACATGCCCTGATGGTTCGTCAGTGCTGTGGAGTGGGAGGTTTCCACGGGCGCCCACGCTCTCGTGAGCACCCGAGGAGATCAGAGATCACCGCTCGTCCCACGTCGGCTCCCGCCGCAGGCTCCGGGGCTGCGGGAGCGGCAGAGCGGGGCCATGGCGCTGGCCTCGGACGGCAGCCGCTTCGGATACCTCTTGGACCTGCTGAAGCGGGACAAGGTAGGGGCGGCGCGGCCGTGCAGCAGCGCGTGCGGGGACGCAGGGATGGCCGGCGGGGGTCCCCGGCGGCGGCGTGTCGGTGGGATGCGCTCAGGCACCCCCGTGCAGCTCCGCCGGGGAGGCGCCTGGAGGGGAGGGTCGGTTCCCTCACCGAATTTTGTGAGGGCGGAACTTTGCTCGTCTTCAGAGCTGATGTGCTGGAGAGGCTCGCCTGGTCTTCGCCGCGCACTTCCCGGGCTGCCGGATGAAAAAGTTAAAAATTACATGCGAAGTGTCACTCAGCCCAGTTAGGCAGAGTTGGGCATCTGGCGTTTTTGCAACCTTCTGCTCTGTGTGTAGCAGTTTGCCTTTCTGCTAGTCAGTGGATGTGATTCTGCACCCATGGCAGGCTGGTACTAGGGGCTTCTGTTTTCCGTAGCTGGACTGGCTGTGGGCAATACTGGAGTGAGAAGTGTCACCGCCAGGAAATGATTCAGAGTTTACAAATACTTTGAGGGAAACTAGCATGTGCCTTTCATGTAAAAAAGCAGGGGTGGGGAGGAATCAGTCTTCTTGTATTGGTGAGCTGCTGATTTATGAAAGAAGACAGCGAGCATACCTCTTACCCCAAAAGCTCTGCTGTGTCCAGATTTTTTGTTTGGGTTTTCTTTTTTTTTTTTTTTAATGAAGTAATCACTGTATTTTTAAACATAAAAATAAGTATGGTAAACAAAGGGCTTATTTGAAAGACTGTTTATTCCAAATGCATCATGAAGACCTTGAAGCTCATCTCCAGAGGCTGCCTTGGCATCTTGTTTTTTGTACCCATGCTTCCTCCACCTCCCTCTCTCCCAGTCCTTCTTCTAAATGTTGTGGATAAACCTTCACAGTGCGGGAAAAAGGAGTTTTCTGGGTGATTTTCTGCTTCAGCTCAGTCAGGAGTAACCACACCTGGGGCTCCAAAGGAAGATTTAGTTGGCCAAGTCTTGTTCCTGCCCATTTTGCACAATGCACAAATTCATAAAGGGTTTCAGGCAAGAAATTCCTTTTGCCTGTGATTTCCCTGTAAGAGGGTGATATGACTATCCCTTCTGTCACAGTCTGTGCTGGCAGCTTCAGCCAGACAGCCTCTGGAAAAGCATATGCTTTGGCAGACAGCTGAGTTAGCACGTTAGTGTGAAATATGCATGTTTATGACAAACAGTGCTGTTCTTTACACACAGAGCATCACACTGCCAAATCCCACCTTCAGAGATAGTTGGTGCACCTAAAGAGGAGCAATAGCAGTTGTGTCATCTTCATAGACTTTCCAAAGTGGCAGTCACTGCTTGAAGCTCCCCAAGGGCCAGCCCTGAGACCGCTCATTCTCCACATTTTCCTTTTGCATTTCTTTACCTCTGCACAGGGATTTTAGGTTGCAGACCCTTTGTAATTTATTGATGTTATTCAGGAGCTTGGAGGCATTCTGCTGGGATAATTAAGCTGTTTTCTCGGGTGACATAAATCATGCCAGCAGAAGGACTCTTCTGCATGGTAAACTGTATTTGCCTAAGGGCAGGGTATTAGTGCTTAGAGGTCCCAGCACTCCAATTTTCCCTCTCCTGCTCTCCCCCATCAATAAAGCTTTTGCAACAGAGCCTGAGAGCATTAACATGCTCTGAATTAACTGCTAAGCATCTAGCTTTCACCAAACAAAGAACTATTAGAGCAACAGGACCTAATAACAATAGAGTTGCATACTCACCTCTCAGCTGTGTGGGGTCCCAACAGGTACAATACATCAGCTCTTAGACCCTGGCCACGTGGCCTCTTTTGGCACTCATGCTGTTAATCCACTTAGTTTGCAGTCTCTGCCAGGCCTCGCAAACAGGGCAAATCATTATATATTGCTTTATCCCTGAGGGAATGTCACTTCAAAAACCTGTTATCTCTTTTAATGATTTGTATTAATTATTCCCCTGTGACTCTGTTTCAGACACACAACTTGCACATTGTACCTGCAACAGAAAGACGCATATAACGCTTTTAGGCCCAGTAAGACAGCCCTTGTATAATCCATATAACCATAACATCTGTTTAGGCTCACTACAATACTCTGAGATATTCTGAGCCTCTGAGGCACCTGTCACAAGCGTCACGGCAGCATCTGAGCACTCCAAAATATCCCTGTGAGACAGATCAACAATTAACTGCGTTTTGTGGCAGAGGCACTGAGGCAGAAGGGAATTGTACAAACTTCTTTCAGGACTTTGAAATTCCAGTTAAAATCACAGCAAAGACAGACACTCAACTGTCTCAAAATGACGTAATATTCCAGAAATGGTTTGGGGCATTTTTTTTCCCCTCTCTGTTCTTCACTGTCTGTAAGTTTCCTTTTGCAGTGTCAAACCCATAAATATCGCTACAATTATTCACGCTCACTCCATTCAAAAATTGTTTTACTCGCATATATCTGTTTTCTTCATTGGAAAGCATCTGCTTCTCTTGTAGTATTAGCTTCAAAGAATTTTTAGAAAATTCTCTTAAGAAATATTTGTGTCTGTTGGAGTAACTGATACCAATACTTATAATCCATTTTGTAGAACCTTTTTGCGCATTTTCCTGTAAGTGAATAAAATCAATAAAGCAATGTAAACCAGTGTGAATTTCAGAGAAAGGCTAGCAACACTGACAGCGTCCTTCTGCACTAACTGTTGATTTTGTTGAAATAAAGATCTTGGCATGCTTCATTTTTTTAACCAAATCCTTAGTCCTCTCTATTTTTTCCCCCTCTCATTTGCCTTGTTTTACTATCTATTCCTACCCTTCACACAGTTTGCAGAAACTGACAGTTTGTGATTCATAAGGAGCAGCTGTACAAGCATTTCTCCTGAAAAAAAAAAAAAAAAAAAGCAGAAATAGATTTAGAGAAATAGATTTGACTAAAATCAAGCCCCAAACTCCATAGGATGTGAATATGAGAAATTAATAGAAATAATTTTAAGAGCATTTTAAATTCTGCATGCCCTCTACCTGGAGCCTGCAGGTGACACTGATTTCTTTACCTCCCTTCTGCCTGCTTTCATGCAGTGACTGAGGTTCAGCTTTTTGCCAGGTAAGGGTAAGGGATAGAGCTGTATAGGGATACAAAAAACTATTTGCATGAGGAACTGGAAATACCTCAAAGTTTACTATTGGCTTTAGAGGCTGGTGCATTGCTCTGGGCTGCCTGACTCAGCTGAACTGAAGTTCTGCTTCTCATATTTCAGAAGATAAAGCTTTACATATTTCTTGCTCGTGTGTCTGTAGCTGCTCTTTGGATCCCCTGCAACTGCTGCTTTCCAAGTGTCCTGGCATGAAGAAGAGTTCTGTCCACATGCCAGTAAGTGGAAAAATAAAGATATACCGAGACTTCTTAATACACTTTGAGATGTGCTAGCTATAAATCCTACCCAAAGCTGAATCTGGCCATTTGATTAGCATGGTTTTATTAGCTCCTGTGCATACCGGTGGCTTGGATGATGTTCCAAACTTGTTGGGTCCAGCTGATCAGGTTATGGGATCTGTTAGGAAACCCATCCAGCTGTGGGGGTTATGGGCCTGGAGCACATCTCTGCAGAGCAGATAAACAACCGGATTAACAGGATTAAGGGCTTGATATTTTTGTTTTATGTCAAGAAATCCTCAAGTCACTTTTATTTTCATTCTGAAACACCCAACGTCTATAGGCCTTTGCTGCTATTTAGTGTAACCCAACTGAAGTGTCACCATCAAGAAAACAAAGGTGAACCTGTATTCCTGAGCCAAAACAGGCACATTTCTCTCAAGCAGCATAAATTCCTACCTGAATTCTAAGTGAATGATAGAACTTTCAGCCTGCATGACTGATAAAATCCTGGGGAAAACAATGATCCTCAAGGTTCAGATTTTAAGGACTAAATAGAGAAGCAAATTGTATCACTGACAATTTACAGAGAGTGTGATGCAGACTGAAAGCCCACTGGATCCATCCTGACAGAAAATACTTCAATTGCACAGGGAGCAAAGTATCTCGCTAGGGACTCAGTGCCCAGAACTGTCACGTCAGCAGAGGAGCAAATCTCACTCTTCATGCTCCACATCTCTGCATTGGCTCTGCTCTGACGCAGGCCCAGTGCAAGGCAGGTAGCAGCAGTTCAGACAGTGGAGTGCAGATGAGTGGGAACTGGCTCAGGATCAAGCCATGGCTGCAAAAACAGCATAAAAAAATGTCTCAGAAAGCTTTGGTCTGAGGATTTGATTCCTGAAGGCAGGGCAGGTGTTGCCAGACTGTCCTGGACATTTTGGGGCAGGGCTGTGTTGCTTCATGCAGTGGGAACCCAGTCACTCTGAAAACCAAGTGTAGGATGTTTGTGGCTTGTTGAAAATCAGTGCTGCATCCTTCTTTGAATTGTACTGATAGTTAATGCAAATGAGCACCGGAGAGACTGCTGCGTACCACTGATTAAATTAACAAGCACATCCAACCTGAGGTAGGAGGTAAAATAGAATAGCAAATCCCCACCTGCCCCCCCAGTTTCTGTCTTGTGCTGCTGTTTTGGGAATGCAAGGCATGCCAGTCAAGCCCCAACAGACCCTCCTGCTGAGGAGGCAGGACTGAATTATGAAGGATGTGTTGAACTATCTCGACACTTCCCAGGTATTACTTGATGTAAGTGGAGTCCCTCATTGACAAAAAAGGTGTCCAATCAATGAATGTGTGTGTCTGCAAATGAAGCAGAAGGGTAGTTGTTCTGGCTTTCTGTGGCCACGCTGGTTTTACAGACCCCTTCTGCAGAAGCTTACGACATCAGCCGCTTCTGACAGTGGTTGGCACTCTTATCTTTTTAGTGTACCAGTGATTCCTAACTGTTGCATTTTTTTTTTTTCTGTTCCAGTACCTTAAAGCTACTGTGGATTCTGGTAACACAAAAGCAGTTGTCCTGGGCTGAGGATGGAACAAAGAGATAGTAAAAGAGTATGAGTAGAGTTTTGCTTTTTGGAGGTCTTTGAGGACCTTGTCATCCATGTAACATCTTCATGTGGTGGAGGAGGAGGTAGTAATGAAAATCCTGCTCTAAAGTATCTTGAAGCCAGAGCAAACAGACACACAAACAAGATAATACCTTAATGATCTATTAAGGGATTGAACGAAGAGTCACCCACAAGTCCTGGCCATAACAGTAGTTGGCACTGTGTTGCATCTGAAGGCTGTGGGAGGACAGGATGAAAATACATGTGTCAGCTTTGTCCATGCCTTCAACATCCATCTCTGCTGGCACCTACACATCTGGCACAAAGAGCAGAATCATTTGCCTTGCTGTGCTTCTGAAGATGAAATTTCTTCACACTGTTTTAAAGGCGGAAGCATAGCCAAAGGGGCTTAGGTTTTATCTGGGGCTGATTGTACATTTGGCCTCAAATGAGCCACATCCACTGCCAGCAATGGGTAATGTGCTATTGTAGACAAGGGCTTCTTAAGAGCTACATCATTTAAAGCCTGCCTGTGACATTAGGAAATTTGGGGGTAGTGGAGGTGGTTAGGGGATAATACAGTTATTCAGAAGTTTGCAAATCATTACTCAAAACATAGTTGGAAGTCTCATGTTGTTATCAACCCATTCTCCCTTCAGCTCTAATACATACTGTGCATTGCTGGCATTTCAAGCACAGTAGTGTGTATTTCTGTGAGGGTGGTTTCTAAAGTAAATGCAAAATAACATCTTTAAACCTCTTTTCTACAAAGTTCTTATTTGTAATCCCAGACATGCAAAAACATCACCTCTGTCTTCATGACTTCTGAGTGTAATTTTCCATTCATGTGCAGGCCACTGGAAGCCCAGATGTAAATAAAGACCAAAACTCAAATAAGACATTTCAAGCATGTTTGTTTTACTGACTCATGTAAAGGGTGATTCTGAGGGGAAAAAAGAACTCCTTATCCTGATATTAGTTTTTTAAATACGCAAGTAGTTCAAATTTAGGGTCTGTTGAACTGCCAGCATTTCATCTCTCACATAGTCCAGGCTCCATCTGTTTTACTTAACCAAACCTCCTTCCATTGTGTGTTTTTTACTCTGAGTTTCTTAAAGACTGATTTTTCTCCCTTAGCCTAATGCTATGTTAACTACAGACAGCATTGCATCTGCAATGGCTGTATCTGCACCTTTGCCAAAAACTGAAGAAGCTGGAGGTTTAAATTGTATTTTTGTTTGTTCTGGCTGGTGGTGAAAGGATATTTGCTGCACCTTTTCCAATGGAAGCATGCTGGAAGGGGAGGGCAGGAGATGCAGACACGCATAACCACTCCACCGCTTCTTTTTTCATCCTAGCTGCCACGAAAGCCGCCTGGCGCTTGCCTGCTGCGCCCTTAGAATGCCCCGGCCCAGCTCGCCTTCCCACGCCCTGCGTATCATCATGTTTTTGTCCCCACGGACAGACACACACCTGTGTGACATCTCCGTTCCCAGATGAGGCTATTAAAGGAAGGGCTTTGAGTGGGGAAGTACTAGATATGCCCCGCCGCTGGAATGGGCGACATTCGCAGTGCCGCTTGGCGAAAGAACAAACAAACAAACAAACAAACAAAAACCCCACACATTTTTAAAAAACGCCGATTCCCCGTGCGGACCGGAGCGGCCACCCCTGGCGCTGGGGCGCTGGGACGGTCCCGCCCGAGGGGCGGAGCCCGGTGCCGCGCCCGTTCGCCATCGTGCGGCACAATGCGGTTATATCGCACTCGCGCCCCGTCGGCTCCGGGGCGCCACGCCGGGCTGGCAGCTGCTCCCGCGGAGCCTGCGGGCGGAGGGGCCGCGGGGATGGAGGGCGATCGGCTGGAGACCCCGGTGAGCGTGGGGGGAGCCGGGGGACGCACCGCCGGGTCGGGGTTTGGCATTCGTTCCCCTGTTGCGCCTTGCTGCGGGGGACAGGGCTGGGTTAGGGGTGTCTGCTCTGGCCCCGCCCGGTACATGCCGGCAGCCTCGTCGCTGCCGGGCTGGGAGCGGCACTGGCGGCAGCGCTGCGGTGCTGACACGGCGGGCAGGGCTCGCACGGGGCTTGATCCGTAGACGGGGCTCGGTGCCGCTGGGGAGACGATCCCGGAGGCGCATGAACGGGGCGGGTGTGATCCCGTGGCGAGCTGAGCGCTGCAAACCCCGAAGGGAACGCGCGGGCGCTGGGCAGCCGGTGTCTCTGCTCGCCACTTGATGCTGCGCTGGGGTTTCGCTTGCGGAAGGCTGGCCCGGCCCGTAGTCCGGTCTCGGAGCGCGGTGCCAGATGGCTGTGGAGTCATTAAATTACTCAAGGGCTGCATGGACCCACGGGCTGCTCTTTGTGTAGCAAACAAACAGATAAATAAATAATGTTCCTGACTCGAACTATTAGGGTAATGAAGTGAAGGCAGCTTCAGTCCCTAAATGTGAATTACGCGGCTGGAAAGCCTGTTGTTTAACCAACCTGACACTTATTTTCTTTTTATTTATTTATTTATTTATCATATATTTTTTAAAAATTATTAATAATATTTTAACCTCCCTTCTTGAAAACCGAAAGAGCAAGGTGAGTTAAACGTATGGAAGTTAAATGTATGGATTCCTATCATTGACAAGTATGGTTGCTTTCATTTCACTAGGTCCTTAAGTGGAATTAAGACTACTCCCCGCCTCTCCTCCCCTGCAATGCAGACATGACCTAAAGATGAACTGAGTTTGCCTAGTGGCAGTGTTAAGTTCAGCTGAAATGAATGTTGTCAGTGCTTTCATAAATGTTAATTGAGATTTGTTTGCAGTGTTATGGAGAGGAGTGCCTCAAACCAGCTAGCACTGTGTGCAATAGAGTATTCTACAGAGGTGGGGTTTGGTGACATACAGCTGTGCAATAAGTCTTGCTGGCTCATGTTTTCTGTGCTTACGCTTGTTTTTCCTTCTTTCTTTCATGAAGGTTGCCATTAAGGGTATTGAAAGGGAGCTCATCTGTCCAGCATGCAAGGAGTTATTTACTCATCCACTTATCCTTCCTTGCCAGCACAATGTCTGTCACAAATGTGTGAAAGAAATACTTTTTGCATTTGAAGACTCATTTGCTGATGGAGGCTCTGAATCCTCTAATCAGAGTAGCCCTCGAATTAAAATCTCTTCTTCTAGCATGGACAGAATTGACAGGATTAGTAGATCAGGTACGTATCAGAATTTTTGTGTATTTTCCCAATTTTATGTATTAGACTCACTTGAGCTGAATGATATCTGCATTGGTAAAATGTCTTCCCAGTACTGATGTAGTTAAAGAGATGACTTAGGGACAGTGGAAGCCTTGTTCATTCTGTGGCAAGAACAATGGGAATATGCATAAGGACAATGCACTTTATTTCATATATAATAGATTTGTCTTTGTGGCATCCTGTAAATCTTTGCAAAAATTGTGTTTGTTTATTCCTGTATTTCAGGTATACTGAGATGCAATGGCATCACCTTCAATAGCATTGAGATGTAGATTTTGGCAATTTTATTGCCTGTCAGTAGTGTGGTTAAGGTCGTTCTCTCAGGTTTTGGCCAGCTGAAATTCAGTAGTTCCACTTCCTTCTGAGCTTCTGCAAATGATAGTTTTGTCCCGCCCACTTCATTATGCTTTACAATAAATCATTTTCCATAGATGATGAATGTTGTATGGTTGCAGAATTGGAGGACAGGTGACTGTAGGAAGACTGCATTGTTTCTTTCAGTGTGATCAGCTCACAGCTTGAAGGTGCATGTTGCTGTAAGACTCCTCAGGCTCACACTAGGAGATTTTTACAGCTGTCTGTGTGATCCACAGGTGCATTAATTTGCTTTTACACAGATACATCGAAAGTACTTTGCGCATCTTGAAAGAAACCTCATCTTGGCTTGTAGGCTCTCTTCTGACATATCCACTTTAAAACCACAGTCCACAGTGCTCTGGAAGAATCACCCACAAGACAAACCCTAAAGCTGTATCTTGTATTTCATGTGTTACTAATGCTGATCCTCCCCTTCCCAGTTCCCAGGTTTCAATATTCGAGTTTTTTATTTCACCTCCTTCTTTTAAGCATCTCCTGAGTTGTTCAGTACTGGTATTCTTTCAAATCAGTTTGATAAGCAAGTGTGGTGTTTGCTGTATCTTGGCTGGTGGAGGCTTTCATGGTTTGAGGGAGTCTGCAAACCACATGGCTTGTTATCTTCATTATAGTCCAGTTTTCTGGACATGGGGCACATACCCGCACAGTCACTGTTTACATACTTAATCTTCAGCTGCTTTCAAAGCCCTCTCTAGCTGTGGTGTTATGTGAAGTTGAATGAAGAGAGTCCACTGGTAATTGCCTTCTCTCAAATCCAAGTCTATGCCACTTCTGCCTCAGTAAGCATAGTAATGTTCTGGTGTGGCATTGTATAGATGGAAGTGGTCACTGATTTCCACTGCTGCTGTCTGCTTCATGTTTTTGTAATATAGACATTGGAGAGCCCTAGGTTGGGTGCCTGGGGAGTGGTGGATGCAGTGTGAGTGAGCTGACCTCCCTGTGATAACTGGGGCTCGGGAAGTGAGGGAGCATGGGCACAGTCTGCCCTGTGCACAGAGGAGGCAAAGTTCCATTGGGAACCTGACATTCAATTACTATTAGGTTTGCAGAGTTCAATTTGCAGTGCTGCCATAGTTGTTGGCAGCCCTTCCGGCACGGTTTAGTGTTACTGCTTCGTTATGTCCTTAACGACAGGGCAAGACAGACCCGTTCTTGGTATTGCTGTCCCCCAAAGATATATATGTGTACAGAAGTTGTTGCAGGGGCTGTGATCTTTAAATCCACAGTCATCTGGTACCATCCCAGCAAACTGATGGGAAGTTATGTGTGTTATCTCCTCCCCGGAACTGCTAGTAGAGGGAGATGAATGCCTTCCTAAAAACTTCCTACCTGTTTGATCAGTAGCAAGATAGTGTTGAGACTTGCAAACGATTGGCTTCCCTGCGTTGCCCCCAAAGAGCCTGGGCAGAACACATCACAGGAAAATTTTTATCTCAAACAGTTCACATTTGCAAAATTAAAAGCATATGGAAATGGGAAGTTTAAAGGCTACATTTGGACATTCAGGTTATACTGTCTTTGCCTCTAATGTTATAGGCATTATAGCTTCATTGCTCTGTGGGGTGTGAGATTTCCTTTCAGATGTTTGGTACTGGTAATGTTCAACCAACTTGCAACTTAGAAATGTAGGTTCTCATCTTGCATCTGAAGTACTCATACTGGGCACTGCCTTGCTTAATTCATTTTGTGATCCTTAGGGGATTTTGTAATAAAACAGCTGTGTAAGAGAAAAAATGTACCAGAAAACATCTGAAGTGGACCATCACATATACAACAAAAAAACCCCACTAGAATTTCTGGTAGGCACGTGCAGGGCAAGTCCCTGTCAGGACATTATAGTTGTGCTTGAAAATGTGTATCATGTATCCCTCCTGATGTGGGTGGGGTGATGGGTTTGTTTGGTGGTGGTGATGGGTTTTTTGTTTGGTTTTTTTTGTTTGTTTGTTTGGGGTTTTTTTTGTTATTTCTTTTTCCCTAGTTCAGGAGTATCAGGAGGAGTATAATCTATTTAAAATGATTTGGG
Source organism: Patagioenas fasciata (assembly GCF_037038585.1). NCBI lineage: Eukaryota > Metazoa > Chordata > Aves > Columbiformes > Columbidae > Patagioenas > Patagioenas fasciata. The sequence continues at coordinate 49,763,027 of NC_092560.1, read as the reverse complement.
CATTTAAATTCTTGAGATGCCAGAAGGAGCTGGTCCACATTCTGTATTTGTGGTGCACATACAGCTTGCATTTACAAATACAATTTATCTTAATGGAAAAAGGCTGGAAATGGTAGAACACTTTATTTTTCAGTTGAAATGGAGTGCATGTGCTTCTTAAAATCTAGTGTGTTTGTTTGAAAAACCCCCACTATCTATATCGTATGTAAAATAATTTTTGATTTGAAAATACATGTTGCATATAGAATGACAATAAAGGATATTTCTTATTTTAATCCATTTTCTGTAATGTTGGTGTAATTAAAATGTTCACGTAATTAGAGTGAAGCATGTAATGTAGTTATGTGGTTATGCTGATACTTGCGTAGCAATGATGAATGATGCCAAAACTGAATGTTTGAAATCTCTCTCTCTGCATCCCCCCATATCTCTTCTTTATCCCTTTTTCTGTTCTGCTTAAATACTACAGCTGTTTCATGTGCTAGTGAACAAGACATTCTTGTCTTTCAGCCCTGCAGTAAATTAACAGCCACAGGAGAGAAAACAGTTGATGCTTTTTACTTGAACCATTGTAAACCAATGGTATATCTCTTACTTTGTATTCTAAACAGCTTTTTGTTCATTGTTTGCAGCCTCACAGAGGAGGTCTTTTGGGTGCAGAGGTAGAAATGCTTCATTTCTTGTATCGGCTAGAGGTAGTCTAGCATTTAGATCTTGAGTTAAATATTGTTGGTTAGCATATCACTTTTTGTCAGTGGTCAAGTCCGCAAAATTACTTTTTCAGCGAGCAAAGGTACAGCAAAGGACTTCTATAAGGAAAGCTTTTCATTCTGTTTAACACAGACTTAAAGGTCAACTGGACCAGAAATCATTTTAAGGTTGGATTATTATTTTTTTTCCGTGGCCAAACACATGTCGATGGGTAAAAAAACTCACGTTCTCTTTTTGCTTTAAAACAAAAATCCAGTCACCCTCTTGCCTCATGCTTTTTATTTTTTAAGAGTTTACATACTCAAGTTTAGATAAAACTCCTGTCTTACTGGTAGTGAAGTGTAATTGTTAGACTGATCTTTGTAACTTTTAAAGGTAAAACAAATTCTTCGTTGTACAAAAGCTGAGCCCCCTCAATTTGATAAAGAAGCAGATTGAAATTTAGATCATGTTAATCTGATAAGGTAGTTCTGGATATGGCAATCTAGCACAGCACATGAATATATGAGGAAAACAAAATATTTTAAATTTATACACTTGTAATGTTTGGCATGCTTAGGGACACAGTCCAGTTGAAGGACAGCCAGTGTCTCTTTAAGTGCGTTTGATTTCCAAAACTGAGCTAGTCTGAGCATCTCAGCCACTGTGTGGGCTTGTTAACCTAAGTGTTTATTTTCTTGTTGTGATACTCTGTCAAAAATGGGAAAAAACTCCAAATCTCCATGTTGCCATGATATTGGCAGGCACATGAGCAATCCAGAGAAATATTGTGTCCTTCAAGAAGGCATGAACTGAGCTACATACAAAAGCAGCTAATCGGAAGGGCAAGTTTAAGTTGCTTCAGTTGAAGACTGGAAGTGTCATAAACCAAAGATAGTGTAGTACACCGTCAGAGCCCTTCAAAAGCTGTCCTTACCTGCTCTTTTTGCAGAAAGCACCCTTGATTCTGGGAAGATTAAAGCATCTGAAAGCATTAACTGAATTTCCGGGGGTGGCAATATACATGTATCTGTTTTTAAAAACTTTTATGAGAATCCAGTTGACTTTTAAAATCTTTATTTTTTTAAACTCTCACACATTTAACTTCCATGTCTTCCATAACCATAGAATTCTGGTGATAACTGTTTACTTGGAAAAAAACAATTTCATTTTTAAGATGTCTTATCCCTTTGCAAACTATCAGCTGCAGGTTTGGCTTTTCAACATTTTAAGTGGTTGTACCCCTGCTTAGGAAGAGGACATTTAAACACTGTCTTTAAAAGACATGGTTATGATTGCTCTTTGACTTGAGTCTCTGCAGTCTGTATCCTCATACTTGTGAGTTCGGAGTCTGAGTATGGGCACATGTTGTGCTGATTTTTTGGTTATCGATTTAGCTATTCATTGCAAGTGAAGCAGTGTTTTTACAAATCACAGTGGAAAATCTCTTGTGACAATACGTAATATTTCACAAAATGCATACTTGTTTGTTGTAAACTGAATTGGCGACATGAAAAGAGAGAATATGGGGAGGACCTAAGTTTCTTTAAGCTCCACATCTGACTAAAAGATCCAAGGATTTTGCTGCTCTGTTTTTATATTCGGTTGTTGTTGTTTTTTTGTGGGTTTTTTTCAGTTTTGTCAAACTGAACACAAGACAGGTAGCTCTCCAAGTAATTTATCACTTCATCAGTGCTTCCTTTTTAAAATACAAGCATAGAAATCCTACAAGCAGAAAGCAGAGTAATTCTTACTGCATGTTAATATTTTAACACTTGCTAGGCAAGAGAGTGTTTCCATACTTTAAGTATTCAAGTGGAAAAGCGTGCCAAGAAACTTAGCAAGTAAACTTCCAAGGTTTAAAACGGGAAAAAGTCCACAACCCTAGGCTGTTAGAATGCTGTGATTGAAAAGAGATGAGACATCTGAAGGTGAGCAGAACTCCTTCACATTGATTGCTTTCTGTAACCAGTGTCACCAGTCTTCACAGAGCATGGCTCATGGTGATGGTCTCATTTTGGTCCACCATGGGCAGAATGAAAGGCCTCCATTGGGATGCAGCTGAATTCACCTTTGAGTTAAACAAACACTCCTTCCACATTTGAGCCACTTTGGCCAGACTACCAAAGCATGCTACTGGATACAAATTTCAGATTATGTTTTTAAACTTGACCACTGCACCATGTTTGTTGTTTTTGTTTTTTTCTTGTTATCTTGCTTTTTCATTGCTTGCTCTCTGCTATAGTGTACTTCTTGCAGGCAGTTCTTGTACGTATGACACTGTATCATTATTTTCTTAGTTTTAGGAAATGTAAGTACAGCAGATGCCTTGCTGTAGCTGTTGACTGCATGGTACTGCATGCAAAATCATCTTTTTGTTTAGGCCATCGCAGAAGCACCTGTAGGACTTCTCTCTGTGTTCCTGTGTGCAGTGCTAGCTTGGAGCATACTTTGGAGATACAGTTTGTGTTTCACTGCTGTTGCCATGCATTGCATGTGTGTGTTGCTGTGTATGCCAAGTTACAGGTACTGCAGCATGTGCAGTTCGGGTAATTAATTCACTTCAAATAAGTACTAACAAAAATTTCAGATAAGAAAAAAAATCTAGTTGTTCTGTTCAGGACCTACAGAAAGGCATGAAACCAGCTGAGTTTGAGAATACCAGTTTGTACATATGTATTCCTGGTCTGGTTATGGCTTCTTAGCTGGTGGTCATGCATAACTACCATGGGGCACATTTCAAAGATTTTTCAAGGAACTAGTTCCTTATTAGGAAATTTTTAAAGAGACTGGTAAGGGAAGAGAGGTTTTGGATTGTTGGATGAAGCAGCCACAGGAGAGCAGCACAAGGCAAGTGTCTTTTGGATAGCATCAAAGGACATTTCAAAACAAAAGAAAGCATCAACACCTCCAGAGATAGGCTGCCAAGGCAAGTGGTGGAGTTGCTATTTCAGTGCCTGACAACTCTTTCTGTGAAGAATCTTTTCCTAATATCCAATTTAAACTTTCCGTGGTGCAACTTGAGGCCATTTCCTCTTGTCCTATCACTTGCTACTTGAGAGAAGAGATCAACACCCTCCATACTACAACCTCCTTTCAGGTAGTTGTAGAGAGCAATAAGGTCTCCCCTCAGCCTCCGTTTCTCCAGGCTGAACAGCCCCAGTTCCCTCAGCCGCTCCTCATCAGACTTGTGCTCCAGGCCCCACACCAGCTTTGTTGCCCTTTGAATTCTCTCTAGTTTTCTTCATCACTTTATTTTTTGAGAGGAGGGGAAATCTTATCTGTAGCTGTTTGGCAGGAGTGCAGCTTCTCTGCTACCCCATTTTGAAAAGAAAAGAGAGAGACATACCATGTGTAACCATGCAGATCTCCGGTTTCCCAGTTCAGGGTAGAGGAATCTCTCAGATGTAACCATCTCAGCATCCCCTTTGGTGTGCAGGGCCTACTTAGCAGCCCTGTTTTATCAAGGCCATTCAGCAAGGGCCAAGTCAGCCTCTGCATATCTTAACTAAATAATTTGGCTGAGATTTCATACTGGTAATATCTAGTTCTCTTGTTTTCTTCTTGATTTTTTTTTTATAGTCCCTCTTGGGACAAGCCAGATAATTTTAACTCAGACAAAGTAAACTTCAGGCAGCTCCAAGTTGGCTATATTTGTCTGGGAATAACAAGTCTCACTCTGGGAATAAGCACCTTTCACTTCACTGTATTACGAAGTGATGGGCAGCCAGCTAGCCCAAAACCAACTGGTTTCCACAAGGTTTTGTGCTTGAAAGACTGCAGCTTGAGTGCATCCAAAACTAGACTAAGAAGATAGAATTGGAACAGTTAGGTTAATTTTAACGTAGAACTAAGTTTTAGAGTAGTAGTTTGTAATGTCCCCTGGATTCAGACATTACACTGCTGTATCGTGGCAAATGTGTTCTCTTTGGCTTGGCTGACTGCATATGAATTGGTATTGTACTGGTTTGGATGATGTGCTATGGTAGTTTGGAATTGGTTCATAAGTTCCTGTGCTTCTGCCTTTACAATTTAAACCTCTTCTGTTTATGCTCCTCCTAAATCAGGATTTCCTGTCTACACAGGCAGAAAACGCAATTCACTGACCCTTCGATCGAGTTTGTTTCCTTGTCCGGGTTGCCAGCGGGATATTGATCTTGGAGAACGTGGCATTAATGGCTTATTTCGCAACTTTACCTTGGAAACCATTGTGGAAAGATACAGACAGGCAGCCAGGGCAGCCATTGCTATTATGTGTGATTTCTGCAAACCTCCACCTCAAGAGTCCACGAAGAGCTGCATGGACTGCAGTGCCAGCTATTGCAACGAATGTTTCAAAGTACACCATCCTTGGGGAACTGTGAAAGCCCAGCATGAATATGTAGGGCCAACCACCAACTTCAGACCCAAAGTAAGTAAGAATTTGGGTTTCAGCGTATTAAGAATATAATTGAAAGGGACCCTACAAATAAGGATTTTATTTTTAATTTGGAAAATGGTTTGTGTTACTTGTGACTTGAGTATTTTTTTTTCTTTTTGATAAGACTTGGTGGTCTTGAACATCTAGAATGGAAGTGCTTTTCTCTAAAATTCAGGTCAAGGAGGATGACACTGTGTGGTAAACTTAAAAAATGCAACATAACTGCCTGCTCCCGTCACCGATTCCGTTAAGGCTGCTTTCCTTTGGATGTTTTGTACCTGAACTTGATTAATCTCAAAGCATCTTCTTTCTCTCCTACTTCTTTGCATCTAGCAATAGCAAAAGGTGGAGTTCAGGTCTGTGATGTTCTTACACCCTGTTTTTTTTTTTCTTTTTTTAGCTATAGCAGAACAGCAAAATGTAATGGCAAGTTTTCTATACACACTCTTGGTGCTGTATTCAGACAAAACAGAGTGATTGCAAAGTGCTGTTACCTTTGTTTCTTCTGCCAAGGGTGGTACAGAACATGGCACTGCCATATTGAATTTAAGTTTCATGATGGGAGGAACTGTCACAGCTCCCACCCCTCTAAAAAAGGACCACAACAGGTGGTCCAGCACTTGCTATGTACCTGTGGCCAGTGATCATGCTGGAGGTCCCACAGGTGTTGGAAATGCTGATGTTCAAGGTGTCCTGATTAATTTTGATTAAATTAGGTTGCTTTGATTAAGGTTCAGTGTACAAGAAGCCTTTGACTGGTGGTGTACCTTCTTTCAGAGGCTGGAAAAATTTGAAACTCAAAAGTTAGCAACCTGGCAGATAGTGAACATCCAGAAGTCCATTTAGTGCTGTCTTCCTTGAGTCTAACACATTCATTCCCATTAAGAACAAGCATGTGCTTGATGTGTGTTAAAATGCACTAGCTGTCTTTGTGAAATGTCCCTTTGCTGGATAAACAGGTAAAAGTTTGCATGTTGTCTTACAGCTATTAATCTAAAATGCTGTACAGCACCTTGAAAACTTTGCTTCTATGGTATCTGAATGTTCACTGCCGCAACATTACTAATTAAAAGTACCATCTTTGTGTACCATATGTTGTTATACTACATGGAAACTGAATCTGAGTTTAAAAGTCAGTAGCTGAATTCTGTTAAAGTAGAGTTGAAAGGGGTAGAAGTGCTTTAGATCATCCTGACCTTGATGGATCAAGTGTCTACCTATGTGTGGGATTTAGCTTTTTAAAATTATACATGCAGATGTACTGGGGGAAGCACATACTGGGCTGATTGTTCTTGAATTTTGAAAGAACTAGACAAGGTAGTCTGCTGACCTCTTCTGTTTCTAGCTTGTAGGCTGTAATTCTTGCTTATACGAGGAGATGAATAAAAATACGTGGTTTCTGTTAGGTGTGAGTGCCCACTGCTGTGGAAAAATTACCTCCACATACTAACAGCATGATTACAGTTTTTGGAGATGTCTGCCTGTCCCTGTGATTTTCTTCTTAAATCCAGCAATGACAACAGGATAGTTCATTGCATATGCTTCTTACTGACAGTCTTGTGCTAGTGAGACTAGTGTCTTCGACCTTTTCACCATAGCCTATGTCAAGGTTTAAGGCAAGGTGGCAATAAACCGTGGCAGACGCTCCTTGTTACCCTCTTATCTCCCACCACCGCTTTTCCTTTTTATCAGAAAGATGATAGGAAAGATAATAGGGAAGGAAGAGAGACTTAGACTTCAAGTTGGAAGGTTTTAAAGGGTTTACTAATGCTACTAATAAATAGAGAATATACACAAAATATACAAAATTAATCTTGAGTGCTTGATGTGGAGTTGGTGTCACTCCAGCAGCAGGAGCTGGGTGTGTGGAGCTGGCGACTCCAGCAGCTGCAGGGCTGGCACCCAGAAGTCATGGGCGGGACTTCACAGCAAACCAGAAGCTGGATTTCAGGGATGCAGGGGCTGAGGCCTGTAGGTCACAGGCAGACAGGCAGGGTCCTCTCTAGATGCCGGCCACGGTCAAAGAGAAGCGAGACCCTCGTGGTCCCATCTTATATAGGGGGTATGATGATTATGGGATGGAATACTCAGTTGGTCAGTTTTAGTCACCTGTCCTATCCACCCCTCCTCAAACACTCCCCTCTCACAATGGAACGTGGGAAAACTTATCAGTCTTTCTTAGCTACCATAGTAATAAATCTAAACACGAGCTTCTTCAGCATTCCGTTGGTCTCTTACCAGCACAAGTACAGCATCCTAGGAAAAACATGTGGGCTAAAACTCAGAAAAGTACAGCCACCTAGAAGAACTTAGCTGAAAGAAAAATCACTAAAAGAGAGCTGGTCTTGTTTTTAGCAAAACCAGGACAACCTAAGATAACATTTGGGGCTTGAGAGCTGGTTTCAGAGATGGTCTTCAATTTTAGCTTAGTGTGTCCATATTTATGCTACCCACAATTTTCTATTTTTGTGCCCTTTCCTCTGTGTGTGTGTGTGCGCATCTGAAAAGATGATATTTTAGAAGCTCGACTGTTGACATTGCTGTCTTGTTCTTCTCCTTGACATGAAACTGAAAAGTTGTCTCAAGAGCTTTGCATTATTAAGTTGGAGCAGATGGACCCAAATGTTGTTTTTCAGTGCTCTGGAATGAGGCAAAGGTTGGGGCTTTTTTAACACTCGTTCACCCTGCTTTTTAGATGGTTTTATCTGTTGCTTGAGCTTGGAGTTGACCAGCACTTTTTTTCCCTCTTTGAGCAGTTATTGCACCATGTTCCATTTTTGAAAGATGTGGTTGGTTTTTTTTTTGGTTTTTTTTTTCACAATGCTGTTTAAGCTGGTACTAGAATTAGCACTCAGCATAAAAAACTTGTAATTGGAGTCAGAGAAATTGGAACACTGGAACCTTTTGTCTTTAAACTGACTGTGACTGGTGACAGCGGCTGCATTTCATTTGTTGCTCCAAGAGTGATGGCTGTGTGGCTGATCTGAGTGTAGCTTAGACTTGAGTCATTGCAGTATTATGTCAACTCTTGCTTTAAGAAACAGTTTGTAGCCATTTCAAGAGAGAAGTGAAATGCTGGCATGGACATGGTTAAATTTTATGGGCTGGGTGTGTTTTATATAGCATTTACAGCTCTGAGCAGCAGTGTTAGGGAGCTTGAGACAAGCAAACAACTTCAGCGATTAGCAGGATGGTTTATTGCAGCCTGGTATGGAGTCTGAATGATGTGTACACTGACATTGCTACAGGTTTACTCCCTGTACACCTCGTGAAACTATGTGTTTATCTGCTGGCTTTCACTGGCACGGCCAAATGTAAAATGTGGAAGATAAACTGAATCTAAAAAATCCACAGGTGGAATCAGATGCTGCTGTGGGATTATTGAGTGTTTTGATGGTTTGTTGAGCAGCTCAATTTTTGAAGTACACCTGCATTCTCTCTGCTCCCCCCCCCTTTTTTTTTTTTAAATTTTCTTTTCCTCAGATTTTGATGTGTCCAGAACATGAAATGGAGAAGGTAAACATGTACTGTGAAATCTGCAGAAGGCCTGTTTGTCATCTTTGTAAACTGGGTGGAAGTCATGCAAACCATAGAGTGACAACCATGAGCACTGCCTACAAAACCCTTAAGGTAAAAGTAGATATTGTTGGACTTGGCCTTGGGAAGGGGAGGAGTACTGAATTTCTGGTGTAAGGGCAAACTCACTCTGGCCTGAAGCCAGGACTTGTGTTTAGAGGACACTGAGCTAGTCATGAGGCATGCTGTTTTGCAACATCTGTTAATGTATATATTAGCGAGACACAGTGCATGTCTGAGAAACTAAACTATATTTTCTATAAGGCTTGAAACACAACCCTTTAAAAATGCTTCCACCTTATTTTAGCCAATTGTACAGCAGTACTGGCCAATGCTGAAGGTTTAAGCATTTAGTACTTTACAGTCTAGCTCTTACTCCTGCATGTTCAAATAAGTGTCCTTGTGGTTTGATTTAGCTGATACTTTAGAAGCACTCCTGGAAAATTTGCATCTGAAATATCTGTTGGGACCTTGTATGTTTCTGAAATTGCATAGCTGTTAATTTCCTGAGGACAGTACAACAGGGAAGACTTGCAAGCATTGCTTTGTTATTAGAGAATGATTGCTGCTATCTCCTCTTCTTCCCCTTCTTCTGCTCACAAGAGAGAGAGCAGACCAGCTTTGCTTGTGCTCTTTGGCCTCCCTGCCTGTTTGCAAAGGCTTTTCCTGTACAGCTGTTAATTCTTGCAACTGAGGAAGTGCAGAGACGCTCATAAGCTTGTGGTTTGAACGACTCATTTTTGTAGCAAATCTTACTATGAATGAGTTAATAACTAACAAGGCTTTTCTGTAAGTTTCAGTAATGTCCTGAAGCCTCATGTTCCTAGCCTAAGAGAGAGTGGCTCCTGAGGCCGGGGAAGAATGAGCCACCTGAGGCTGTTCCCTCTTGTCCTTAGAGGCTGTGCCCCTGGTCCTGCTTACGGCAGTGGCCTGGTGTCCCTGACAGTCATCACAGGTCACCGAGCAATTCTCCATGGGGCTGCTGTTCATAACTGGTGACAGGTCTTTGTGACTACATAAACCGAGTGCTAGCTGGATGACCTGCCTGTGTTGGTAGCTGTTTGTACGAGCTTGCTGTTTTATTTTAACAGGAGAAACTTTCAAAAGATATTGAGTACCTCATCAGTAAGGAGAGCCAGGTGAAAGCTCACATCACACAGCTGGATCTGCTGCAGAAAGAAACAGAGGTAAGAGTGACTTGTAGTGGTCTGGGGATGGCCCTTGCAGGGACACAGCAGGGACTCTGTTTTCAGTGGAGTGTTTCAAATCCTTTGGGTTTTTTCAGTTAGCCGGTAAAACAATTTCTGAACAGTTGATTTTAGTCTCGAATCACACACGGTAAGACCTAGTGCTGACAGTGTGTGAAATTTGGACAACATACAGAGGGAAGTTAAGTTTTGGGTGCTGCCGTAAATTTAATTGAAATAAAGCTCATTTAATACCTTAACCAAAGAGAGATGAGTTAGGTTTACAGCTCTTGTGTATTAGTGGCGTTGCACAATTGATGCTGTTTCTTTAGCGTGAGGACGTTGCAGTAAGGTCAGAATTAAGGCCAAAGTTGGCCTTCTGAAGAGTCAGAGCTGGGAGCTCACATACAAGCTGAAAAACGTGACGGTGGAAAGCACAGGAGCTCCTGGCCCTGCCTGTATATTGACAGAGTTTGTCTCTGTGTTTTGTAGTTCCATTTATCCAGGGCACTAGTCAGAGGCTGCACTACAGTTCTGAGGGCGTATGCGAGAAAAGGGACTGGTCTGATGGTTCAGGGTGATTGGGGAGGGTGAAAGAGCACCCGGCTCTTGGGCATGAAGATTTCAGAGGCTGACCTGCTTTTACAGGGGTTTTCTATGAACTGTCAAGTTATGCATAAATTCCGTGCATAACTCAAGGCATGATCAGAGGAATACTTTCCTGCTCTTTTTTCTATGTGTTAATATAATAAATGCTTGCTAGCTTGGGTGCAGTGCTGATCGCATTTTCAGTGCTGGAGAGCATAATGAAGTTCATTAGCCTCATCTGTCAAATGGATTACTAGATTGCTATGATATCTTGAACAACCATAAGTATGTTTCTGTACACAGCCACAGTGCTGTGAAAACTGTCTAAAATGGCTTTTGTTCCCTCCTAGCACAACAGTGAAAGAGCTAAAGAAGAAGCACTTCAGAGTTTTGAGAAATTATATCATGTTCTAGAAGAGAAGAAATCTGCAGCTCTTAGGGCAATTGAAGCTTCCAAGAGTTTAAGGCTGGAAAAATTGCAAATGCAAGCAGAAGAATATCGAGGGCTCCTGGAAAATAATGGTCTTGTAGGATATGCTCAAGAAGTGCTTAAAGAAACCGACCCATCCTGTTTTGTTCAAACAGCAAAACAACTTCATGTCAGGTATCTTAATTATCTTCTGTTTGAGGTATAGATACTGTTCCATCTTGTCTGGTCAGTCATATTCTGAATGCAGTACCTTGTATTGCAAAGGCTCAGAGGTGGTCCCGGTACAATTTAGTAGAAATTACTATGTTACAGTGTGCATGAAGAAACAGCACATGGGGGGGCTCTGTCCTACAACAACATGCTGTCCTCGTTCCTTTCTGTAGGACTGCAGTGGAAGGGTGGCCCATTCTACTCACTGCCACATTCCTTTGCTCAGAGATTGTATCAGGCATTTGCAAGTTAGTCTAAAAGGTGTCTTCTGGCTTTAAAGTCTTTGATCTTAATAGTTGTTCTCCATTAGTGCTTCACACCTGTTTTGTTCTTTGAACATAATGTTCCAAATTGTTAAATGCTCTGCCAACTGAATGATTACCTGTTCATTATCTTTACAAAAGGCCTATAAATTTTGCATTTGAATTCTGCCTAGAAAAACAGAGGTTTCTGGGAGACATCAGTAAGTACATGAAGACAGAACTTTTTTTAAGGCAAAACCTATCATTTTTACTTCAAATAATGCACACATGTGAATTGCTTTTCATCTCTTCTGCCATTTCTCTGCTTTTGCACTTTCAGAATCCAGAAAGCTACTGAATCTCTGAAGAGCTTCAGCCCGGCAGCTGAAACTACTTTTGAAGACTTTGTGGTAGACATAGCCAAACAAGAAGAGGTCCTTTGTGACTTATCATTCCATTCCAATGGTAAATTCAGAGAGCACCAGGTCTTTTTTGAGTTACAGCTTTAAAGGCTTCTCTGAAAAGAGACAGAACTTACGCAGGGCTGCAGTTGCAGAACTCAGTCTTGTGACTTACAGTGTCCTTCTTGCCTCCGTGATCCAAAAGGCATTACCTGGCAGCAAAAATAAATAATACAACTTTCAAAGTAAAAACAGAAAGTAGGGGATTTAATGAAGTGCATGAACAGAACCATCCTCATCTGCACTCTTTAAATGAGTGAAGCAGATTCTGCCTCCCCGCACCACCTCCCTGGCCCCCATGCTGTAACCACTCAGCAAAGGGCTTGTATGCCTAATTATGAAACAGTGTCTATAGAAATGTGAACTTTTTTTCTCTTGAATCTCTGGCATTCCAGGTCTAGAAGGAGCAGAAATCAATGAAGCACAGAGCAGAATGTACAACAAAGCCCTGATCAGTGGGGAATGCCCTAGGAAGACAGACTCAACTGATATCTATGTTCTTGAGTATGATAAGCTGAGCAGAGAAGAGGAGAGCATGACGCAGCAGGAAATCAAAGTTTGCAGCAAGAGCAAAGTAATATCTGATCTTGATGAAGACAGCGATCAAAGGTATAAAGGGTCCATCTGTAGCCCTTGGAGACGAGAAATTATTATGCATACACCTCCAGCTCCAGGTATTGGTTTTTCTTATGTCCACAGGGTGCTGAGTCTGTGTCTGTCAGTGTGAAGAGCTGTAGGTGGTTTCCAGTAGCTCCCAGACTTATACTGTACTGTTACCAGTTGCATAAATGTTTAGAAGCACTGCTAACAAGCAGGTTAAGTAGGTAGCATACTTGGACTGTATGAGCTTGCATGATTCCTGATAGCCTTTAAAAGTGAGAAATTCTAATGCCAATGTGACTTAAAATGCAGTTTGTAAGCACAGAAGGTCAAATACTTAACTAAGAGGATTATTTTGGTTTTCAGTTTTCAGTTTTCTTTTTGATGACAAATGTGGGTACAACCAGGAACATCTCCTGCTGAACCCAGGAAGAACCTCTGTGGAAAGCAGGGCTGGATTGCCTCTGCTACTGGGATCTGAGCGTGTGCAGGTTGGATGCTACACAACCCTGGATTACATCATCGGCGACACCGGCATTGCCAAAGGGAAGCACTTCTGGGCTTTTCATGTGGAAGCCTATTCATACCTGGTGAAAGTGGGAGTTGTTTCTCTCAACAAGATACAGAAATTGTTCCATAATACCCACGATGTGAGCAGCCCAAGGTAAATTGTAGACTTTTGCTTAATACATGTTTTATATAAGGAGGTCACTTTTTAAAAATAAATTGAGTCCCATCTCAATTAGTACACAATGTGAACCTAGCCAGTGGAAAGCCGCCTGTTCATCCCCTACGGTTAGCAGGAAGATGTTCTAATTATCCAGAGTCCTATTTTCTTTCTTTTTGGGAAGAAACAAGGTTCCTATAGATGTTGAGATATTTCAGTTAAAGCAAATAGGTTAAAACCAAAAAAGCGTCAGTTGCAAGATTGAAGCAATGCTTAATTGTCAATAGTAAGACTGCCTTAATTCCCTTAACCTACTAGGTTTGGCAGCCATTCAGAGGTACAATGTTCACTGTGCATATCTGTGTATCTTTGGTGTAGCTTGCATCATGTATTCCAAGTCACTGGCTTATCCCAGGCCATACACATGCATGCAGTACTGGAATGCTACTGACGACAAGCCAAAGTACAATGAACAAAACAGCAAAAAGATACAGCTCTCAGTTACTGTTGCAGTAAGCCTGGATGTGTCTAGGAGTTGCAGGCTGGGAGGGTGTCTCCTGGGGACTCTTAACCTTTCCAGGAATCTAACAAATGTATTGGTTTATTCCTGTATAACATGCTGCAAGTGTAAAAATGCCAGTGTCTTTTGCTGCTTAAAGTCAGGTGGAGCCTTTTTGCAAAGTGAGAAATTAAATCGTGATTTCTTTTTCCTAATTCACACAAATATCTGTAAAACTTTAGCTGACACACAACCAGCCTCCCCCCCCCAGACACCCGCAAAATGCAAACTAAGCTGGGAATTGTCTACACAGAAGGATGTGCTTCTCCAGCCTGTCTTCATCTGGGGATGGAAGTAGGGGGTGAAGCATGTAGACTGACCAAATCTGGCTATGAACTTTCCCCAGTAACCAGCTGGGAAACACAGGTTCAGGGAAGCCTCCAGGCAGAGCACTTTTTTTTTGTTTTTTTAACAACAACTAGAAACCAAACAAAAAATTTCAAACTAAAAATTTAAACCACTGCTTTTTGTGTTTCGAATTTTAAAGGCAATGTACAAGATAATAATACAGGAGCATTGTGGAAAACTCATAGGACAAGAGTAATGATAAATGTATTTACTGGTGTAATTTAACATTATGTAAATAAAGTTAAACATATCTTGCTGGTAATTATTAGTCATAGTCACTAAATTACTTCTCAAGTTAACTAGTTTACCTGTAGGTTCATTAATGGTTACCTAGCATGAGTACATTTAGATTCATCTGCCCATTAGTAAAGTCTTCTGTGGTTTCGTCCTCATTAGGGTTTAGCTGTTATTAATTTTTCTAAGTGACCAAAGCGAATGTTCTCCACCTACTAAATGCATCTTCCCTCTTACCTTAGGTATATTTTTACCCTGCAAGGCTTTGCAGGTGATCATGCGTTGTTGCCTGTCTTACAAAAATATTTTCTCCAGTTCACAATACTGATTCTGCTTCAGAATTTGACATAAGCCAATGGTTGTTTTCCTGTTCTAGACATGAGCAAGACAGTGGTCATGACAGTGGAAGTGAAGATGCCTTCTTTGACTCATCACAGCCTTTGACACTGGTCACTTTAGGCATGAAGAAGTTCTTCATCCCCACAACATCAGCTGACACCAAGGATCCAGCCAGCAGAATCCTTCCCTTACCGTCGTACTTGGGCATCTGCCTTGACTATGATGAAGGCAAGATGGGGTTTTACGACGCAGGCCACATGAAATGCCTTTATGAGTGCGAAGTGGACTGCTCTGGCATAATGTACCCAGCATTTGCCTTAATGGGTGGTGGGGCAGTTCATCTTGAGGAAGCTGTCACAGCAAAGTATGGGGAGTACCATGATGACATCTAATGCAGTAATTTCCTCACATTGCTGTCCTGAGATGGAAAATAAGAGCAGAAGAGTTCAACCTTATTTTTCAGTCTTGATTAATTACATTCTACCTACATGTTGCCTCTGGGCTGTGCTTTCTTTTTTTAAAGATAACTGTCCAGATACTTCCTACATCAGCGGGAAATGACAGAATCACAGAATGTTCAGGATTGGAAGGGACCTCAAAAGATCATCTAGTCCAATACCCCTGCTGGAGCAGGAACACTTCTGGGAAATCTTCTGCCTTTCTTGTGATCTGGATGATGGCGTTCTCCACAGACTTTCTTCACAGGGCCAAGCAGGGAGGAAGTTTGACTAGCAACCAAATCACTCTTCGGGGTAGAAATCTGCCTTTTGTGTAACTTAAGTCCTTACATAGTTTTGCATTTAATGAAGTCAAACCCGACAGTGTGTGATTGCTGTTCTCCTTTTAAGAAACCTGCCTGAATGCCTCTGAGGGGTCAAGTGCTTTCCAATATGCCCCTGAGCACCAAGTGTTTGGCCTTTCAGCACAAAATAACATTTGCAAAAGTATGATATAAAGTAGGGAGAAAACAGAACTGCAGCTGAACATTTAGGTTGTGTTTGGAAAGAGGAGGGTAAACTAGAATCTGATTGCATGTCATATAGCTTTAATATGACTGGAAGCTAAAACTCTCCTTCTGGCACCTGGTGTCATATAGTTGGTGGCATAATGGTAAGTTTCTTTACTCTTTCAGGCTTTTACTGTATGCTATATAAAGAAAGTGCAATTCTACCTTAAACATCAGAACTCAGAATCCTAAATCAGAAGTGTTTGCATGTGTGAGTAGTATTACCTGGTATTTAGGCAAAAGCAAATGAGTTATTGACATGAGTAATAATATGTGAATTTTTAAAAAATCAGGTATTGCTTTAAATACTTGTTTCTGTAAGTTAATTTTTTTAACTAGTAGCTTTTTTTTTTTTTAGTAAGAATGTTAAAAATGCACTGATTAATTTTTGAGACCCAATTTCTGCCTTAAAGGATGTCATCCCTCAAACTTCCTCTCATGTTAAAAACTGTATCATACAGTAGTTTTTCATAGAATCAGAGAGACACAGAATAATAGTGTGGGTTGGAAGGAACCGTTAAAGCCCACACTCCCATGCATGGGGCATCACAGAATCACAGAATGTTAGGGATTGGAAGGGACCTTGAAAGATCATCCAGTCCAATCCCCCTGCCAGAGCAGGAACACCTAGATGAGGTTACACAGGAAGGTGTCCAGGCAGGTTTTGAATGTCTCCAGAGAAGGAGACTCCACAACCCCTCTGGGCAGCCTGTTCCAGTGCTCTGTCACCCTCACTGTGAAGAAGTTTCTTCTCATTTTCGCACTCCCTGATGGTCCTCAGTCTCTCGACCTCCTCCTTAAGTTCCACCACCATGCTGAGCAGATATTGCACCTGCTCACACTTCACACAGATGGAATGCCTGCCTCCCTCCCCCAGCAGCAGCAGGCTCTGGCACTCCCAGCAGCCAGAGACCTGAATAGCCCCAGTTTGGGGCAGGCCCGTCATCTGGGTCGCCACAGTCTTTTTGTGACAAGCTCTCTGTCTGGAGGAGACCATGGTTAGCAGTCTGCAACACTGGCAGTAGGTAAAATGGTCTAACAAGCAAGGGGGACAGCACCCTGCTGCACGGGCTACCACATCTGCTGCTCCAGCACAATGTGGGTGGGACTCACTCGTTTCACATGCTGGTGGCACCTCCCAGCGCCTAGTGGGCAGCATCACTGCTTTTTCAAAGCAAGGGGCCATCCACAGCTGCTCTGGGCACCCTGTTCCAGTGCCTCACCACCCTTGTGAAGAATTTCTTCCTTGTATCTAATCTAAATCTACCTTCTCTCAGTTTCAGCCTTTCTTCACACAAGAGATGTTCCAGCACTCTGACTGTTTTTGTGGCCTCTCTCTGGAACCCACTCTGTGCTGGGGGCCCCAGAGCTGGACACAATACTCTGGGTGGGGTATCAGGAGAGCAGAATGAGAGAAACACCTCCCTTGCCCTGCTGGCCACCCAGCAGTCCAGGTTACATTTGGTGTTATGAGCTATAAGCCCACATTCTCAAGCTCATGTCCAGTCTTTCATCCACCGTGGTCCCCAAGCCCTTCTCCACAGAGCTGCTCTCCTTCCCCCAATCTGTGTTGATACTGGGGATTGCCCAGACCCAGGTGCAGGACCTTACACTTGGCCTTGCTGAACCTCATGAGGTTCACATGGACCCACTCCTCAAGCCTGTCAATGTCCCTCTGGATGGCATCCCATCCCTCTGTCAAATGAAATGCACATCTTGGTGTCATCTGCAAACTTGCTGAGGGAGCACTCAGTCCTGCTCTCTATGTTGTTAATGAAGATATTAAATAATATTGGTGCCAGTACAGACCCGTGAGGGCCATCACTTGTTACTGGTTTCCACTTGGACATTGAGCTATTGACTACAACTCTTTGGACATGGCTATCCATCCAATTCCTTATCCATTGAGCAGTCCATTCACCAAACTGATATCTTTCAAGTTTAGAGGTAAGAGTGATGTGGAGGATCGTATCAAAAGCCTTACAGAAGTCCAGATATGTGACATCTGTAGCTCTTCCCTTGTCCAGTGATGCAGTCACTCCATCACAGAAGGACACTAGATAAGTAAGGCACAATTTGCCCTTGGTGAACCCATGTTTGCTGTCTGTAATGACCTCCCTGTCATCCATATGTTTCAGGTTCCAGAAGGATCTGTTACATGATCTTAATGGGAACAGAGGTGGATTGCATCTGTTTATAGAAATCTGTGTTAAAAAACATGTGGGTATTTGCACTGTTAACTTGTAGAAAAATAAGGATATAAAGTGCAGGATGTTTCTAATACACACTTGGTGCTTTCTAATTTGGGGATATGCTTTCTAATTTGGGGATAGTGTTGCATTTTGATGAATGTGTGTGAAGTATGCTTACTATTTACATGTATACAACTATAGATCTGTGAAATGGGACCTGAAAATCACAATACACTTAAATGAATGTAGGTAATAATGTAAAAACTTTGTGTGCTTTTCTCTCTGAACTGTTGTACTGATCTGAGCTGGAGTTCATCCCTCTTAGTGTTCTCTCTCTTAAGGCTCTGCCCAGTGGCCATTGTCAGAAGAAATTGGCAGAAATGGTAATTGACAGGAATGTCATCTGTGCCAAGGTGAGCATCACAGCCCTTTTGGGACTAGAAAGGCCCAGCTAGGACAACTACCTGTCTGGATCTTGCCTGCAAATGTTTGTACCTTAGTAAGGCTGTGTAAGGAAGTATCTTCCACCGCTTCATTGTGTGCTTGAGTGAGAAACACTTTGATGTCCCAGGCAGCAGGTGTGAAGCAGTGGTTATCTTCTGGAACTTTCTCCTGCAGGAGAAATGGCAAATTGTCACTTGCTAGTTATCCTTTAGGTAATTTCTTTTTGTAATAGATGGTTATTATAGCCTTTCTTTCCTTCACATTGCCTCTTGCTCGATGGAAACCATGCTGTACTGGTGACCATTCTGCTGCCCATCTTTCTCCTCTTGCTTTCTGAGGCTGACTGAAGGAGGTCTTTAAACAGACATTGCTGCTGTGACAGACGAAAAAATTCTGGGTTTTGCTTCTTTCCATAGTCCTAAGACCATATTTACTGTTTTGTTGATATCAAATATTAAGCTGACATTTGCACAGTTTCTTCTACATTGTTTTCCACACAATTCTGATGGCTAGTTGTAAACAAGATGTGCACATACAGGATTTCCCCATCTTGTGTGTTATTTTGCATTTGTTAATGTTGAGTTTCATCTGCTTATTTAGGTAGGCACTTAGTCCTGAGGGACTCCTGTAACTTTTCAGTCACTTCCAGATTTGAAGTGCCCCTGAGTAGCTTCATAGGTAACACAGATGTGATAATTTTTTTTCTGTTTGCTTACTCTTCTAGGTCTTGAAGCAACTGAAGTTGTAATGAGACACAGCAAATCTCTTTCTGCTGCTAAAATTTGTTGTTCCTTCCACTTTCTTTCCACGCAGTCATTTATTAAACCATGATTAGCTAGTAAGTACTGAAAACTTTTACATGTTTGTACACTTTGTTGAGTAGATGGCTCATGTTCTTGTGTGTGTGAGCTCGATAGTCAAACAGACCCAGGAGACAGGATTCTTTATCAGTACCTGTGACTCCTCCCATTTTAAAATCATAAAATCATAGAATAGTTTGGGTTGGAAGGGACCTTCAAAGCTCATCTAGTCCAGCCCCCCTGCAATGAGCAGGAACATCTTCAACCAGATCAGGATACTCAGAGCTCTGTCAAGCCTGGCCTTGAGTGTTTCCAGGGATGGGACATCTACCACCTCTCTGGGCAACCTGAGCCAGTATTCTGCCATCCTCATTATAAAAAATTTCTTCCTTGGGTCTAGCCTGAATCTCCCCTCCTTTAGTTTAAAACCATCACCCCTTGTCCCATTGTAACATGCCCTGCTAAAAAGTCTGTCCCCATCTTTCTTACAGGCTCTTTTTAAGTACGGAAAGGCTGCAATAAGGTCTCCCTGGAGCCTTTTCTTCTCCAGGCTGAACAACCTCAACTCTCTCAGCCTGTTCTCGTAGGAGAGGTGTTCTGATCATCTTGGTTGCCTCCTCTGGACCCCCTCAAACAGGTCCACGTCTTTCCTGTGTTGAAGGCTCCTGAGCTGAACACAGCACTCCCTTGACATGCTGGCCATGCTCCTTTTGATGCAGCTTACGATATGATCTGGAGCAGTATCACCAAGCTTTGGCCTTTCCTTATTTTATGGAAATATTAAATAATTGAACACTCTATCTTAGATATGAAGACAGCCCCTCAGACTCATTTATTAAAAAAAAAAAAATCACTTGTTTGAGAATACAGAAGAAATTAAAAATGTAGTGGGGTTTTCTACTATAGCTTTATCCTGCATTCATTTAAGATGTGCTCTGCTATGCAATTACTTATTCTACTGTACAGAGACTGACACTACTTTAAACAGTTATCAACCTTTTGATATGTCCGTATTTATCTTATTCTGAGTTTAAAAAATGATTTGGCTTCTGGTGTTACTTGAATACTTAGGATACATTCATTATAGTTCTCTATGGTGCTTACTCCAGCTTATAAAGTAAAAAAAAAAAACACACCTTAGAGGCACTGACAACACATGGTCATTTTTTTCCCCACTGCAGTGGAAGTGTCACCTTTCAGAAACAGAGTTCAGCAGTGCTTGCCTGTCCAGGTACTTATTTTTCCAAAATAATTTTCTTCCTACAAAACAGCACTTTACAATGTAGACTAAGCTAAGAATGGTGTGGTATTGTGTGGATCTTTGTGCTGTTTAGTGACTACTGTGTGATTTGCAAAGCTCCATGCAGGTGTGAATCCTGTAGACTTGTTTTAGATATCTAAAGCTTTAACAAAAAGGCCTTGTTTTAAAATATTCTGAAATGTGAATGTGATGTCTTTTTTTTTAATAAAGGCTGAAAATACAGTGACTTTGTCATTGATGTTATTACATTCCAGTTCTGAAGTATGCCGGTTGAAATTTTATTTCTTATAATAGATGACAATAGGTGACTCGTGGGGAGAAAGCACTGCTTTTGGTTCTCAAGTCTGCCCATATACCAATACCTTTAATTTTAGGAGGACTAAAGAGTCTAGTTTGAACCAACTGCCATGTCAGGCTTTTAATTAAGATGCTGATGTTAGGAACTTGGCTGCCTGAGGCTCTGTTTCCAGGCAGGGAAGAAAAAGTGTGTCCAGGAGGAACTTCGCTTTTGGGTATTTTCAAGGGAATCTACCCCTTCCTTAGTGGAGAAAGCAGATAGTGCTTAGCTCTCCAACCTGAGCAACCCAGCTAAGAGACTGAAGTCAGGTTGGATGGACCTGATTTGCTCTGCAATTCTGAAAATGGGGGGTACTGCTTAAATCTACCTATCTTTGAAAATTCAGTTTTTACGTTTGTCAATGCTGCTGCTTTCAGGCGTTTTAAGTTCCAGCTTCTGGTGGTTGCTGCCATCAGGTCTGCTGTGTGTGCACCCATGAGCACTGGAAGCCATATTCACAGGGAATGTCCCATGAGCTGTGCTAGTGCAGTTAAAGCAGCCACGCGGTCAATAATTGTATGTGTATACTTTAGGAGAGAAGGGATGACATTCCTGGGAAAGCTGGAGTGTTGAAACCAAGTGCAGTGTTCTGCAGTATTTTTTCAACTTTCTGATTTGACTGCCATCCTCAAATATGTCATTCAAAGGTATAAATGACAGGTTTCTTAATTAATAGAATCATTGAATATTTTGGCTTGGAACGGACCTTAAAGATCACCCAGTTCCAATGCTCCTGCCATGGGCAGGGGCACCTTCCACTAGACCAGGTTGCTCAAAGCCCCATCCAACCTGCCCTTGGAACATTTCCAGGGTTGGGGCATGCACAGCTTCCCTGGGCAGCCTGTTCCAGTGCCTCACCACCCTCATGGGGAAGATCTTATTATCAATCTAAATCCACCCTCTTTCAGCTTAAAACCATTACTGCCAGCCTATCACTACAGGCTCGTGTAAAAAGTCCCTCTCCAGCTTTCTTGTAGGTCCCCTTCAGGTACTGGAAGGTGCTACAAGGTCTACCCAGAGCCTTCTCCAGGCTGAACAACCCAAACTCTCTCATCCTGTCTTTATAGAAGAGGTGCTCCAGCCCTCTGATCATCTTTGTGGCCTCCTCTGGATTCGAACAAATCCATGTCCCTCTTATGTTCGGGGCCCCAGTTGGGCAGGGTGGGGTGAGGTTATTGGCTGAAGCTGAGTAAAACCAACACTGCAGAGGCAGAAGGGTGGCTATGGAATCACTGCAAAAGGGCTTGGGCTGAAGAATAGTCTTGGTGTCATGTCAGCAAACGAATGCAGGGCTGACTGGCATCTCCTGAGGTGCTTGCTATCAGGGGAAGACTGACATGGTTAGTGGTCTTTGGCTCAGCTCCTATTCAGTAACAACTTTCTGGAAGCTGATTTTGAGGTCTGGAAAAACAAACTGTGCATCTGTTTGAGAGACCTTCAGTTTGTGCTAGAGTCTCAAATTAGAAAAAAGCGACTTTGACTTGGCCTGATGGATATTTCTAGCTCCTTGGCAAAATAATAAGGCCTTTTTGTGTATTTATTGCCCAACTATAAACATTGCACGGGGCAAATACAACTTAGCATGAAAGGATCCATTTATTTTAGCTAGCGTGCCTGGTTTGACAGGCTTAGTCCTTGTTCTTAACCCTTTTATTTCTCCTGCCTCCTATCTCCCATAAGACATTTGAAAGGGAGAAATGGGAGGCTCGAACACTATCAAAATGGTTCTTTCAAAACATTTTTTTCTGCCTATTTATTAAATTCTGCCTCCCTTTTGATCCATCACACCCATATCAGCTCAGCTTTGGTGAAGTTACTGGATTTCCTGCTCTTTTCTCAGACGAGGAAACAACTACAGCAGCAGTATCTGCTCCTCCATGTACTGCAACTGATGTAGGAAGGAGAAAAACAAAATACAGAGCAATCCCTAAACCTACCAGAAGGAGAGGAAGTGGCCTAGGTAGATAGAGAACCTTCAGCTTGGAAAAGAAAGAAAAAATGGTTTTGGAGGAGAGGAAAAATTACTATTTTCTTCCCGTTCTGCTTGGGTGGCAAGCGATGCAGAAGCCAGGCAGGTAGAGGAGGCTCTTGCTGGTGCTGCGAGATGTATAATCCACAGCACAACTTGGCACTGTGTCCAGAAATGGCTGTTTCTGGGGCTGGTAACCCACTGTGACCTGGTGGGCTAAATCAGGGAAATGTAGTGGATTCCTCCCATTTTCTGCCTATATAGCATAATGTGCAAATGACTGTTTCTCCCTGAGCTTAAATAAAAACATTATATTTGGCCTTTATCTGTGTCAGTTGTTTTAAAAAGTGTCCATCTCTGACAAAAAAACTTGTCTGAATTTCTATCCATCCTTTCTTAAAAAGGCAACTGTGGTATAGCTTTTTAAGAGTAGATTTATATTAATGCAATTTAAATGAGTTGTCATACTCAGCAGGCCACCGAAACACCATAACTAAACCAGTGGAGTGACAAAATTTCATTAAGAAATAATCTCATAAATACTCCTTCAAAACCAAGTTAAGCAATGAACGAAGATGATTAAAAATTAAGGATTCACTTGAGAAGTCGTTTTGTAAAATAACTGCAGGGATCCGAGCTAACTACTTTGCTATGGAAAACAAGCAGCATGACATTTCATTCATCACTGAGACTATCTATATGTAGTAGCATTTACATTTGTATATGCATTTACATTTGTGTGTACATGCATGTCTCTTTTTTTTTTAATCTGGAAGGTTACCTGACTACTCATGAAACTGTTTAAAAGGTCAGAAAACACTGAAACTCATTCAAACAGTACTGACAATTGTTCATAGGACCATCTTGTTTGGGATTTTGCATATTACTGGGCCAAGTGTGCGCACTGCATCCAGGTATTTAGACTATGAGAAGTGACAGAGGATGGTCCTTTCCTATGCAGCTGTGGGTGTGTGGAGTGAAGGGACTGTTTACCGTGGGGCAGAAGGACCTGGGACGGTGCTGGAGGTACATCTCCTGTGCACCTGAATGCTAAGCCAGAAGAATATGTGAAGGTGTGACATTGCACCCCAGTGGAGTTGACAGGATGATTTTTCCTCAGCCTTTCCTCACTGATCCTGGAGACATCACAGACACTTATCACCTCCCTACCCACTGTTTCCTGGGGCTTCTAAGAGGACTTTGGAGTTGAGAATGATGTTGATTGGTTGCAAGAAATTGCATTGTGCATCAGTGTTTTGTATATTCTTTTACCATTATTACTACATTTTTCCTTTTCTATCCTATGAAACCCTCTTCTTCTAAACTCTCCTGAAATCTCAGCCCACGAGTTTTACCTTTTTCCTGGTTCTTTCCCTCAGCCCACTGCAGCAGAGTGAGTGGCTCTGTGTGGTGTTTAGCTGCTTGCCAGGTTAAACCACAATGCTGTGAGAGCAGGCAGTACAACAGGACACATGGGCTTAGGGAGCCTTTTGTCAGGGCCCTGCCATCGTGTTTGCTGGGTCTCAGCTGCTGATTTTGGAGCTGAGGGAGCAGACCCTAGCATGTGGGTAGGCTTCACTTTCATTGACTTTCAGTGTCTCCCCCTTCGTATAGTTTTTTCCTTTTCCTCAGGTTCTCCTGTCTCACTAGTTGCTGGAGTTCTAGTGTCAATTCAAGCAGAAGGGTTTTTTTTAGAGAAGTAGTGCAAAGAACTTGCCCTTAGAGACCACATAATCACTTGTAAAGTTATTATATATGGTAAGGAAAAAATACCAATGTTCACTTGGTAACAGTACTTATATACTGCCTGGTTTAGTATTTTATTATTTACAATGATTAAAAAAATAAAATAAAAAAAAATGACAAACCTAGTTTATAAGCTTGATTTTTAAAAATCTTAAAGACGACTTATCACTATTATTTTTAAAAGTCTAGTCCATATTGTTTAAGAAATACTGATTTCTTAATTGTGATTTTTATGGTTCTGGTCCAACCATTAACCATGCCCCTTTTTTTTTTTTTTTTTTCCAAAGAGGGAGCAACAGCAACCAACATTAGCACCAGATCTCAGCTCAAGCCTCCTGCTGCCGCATTGTGTCACCCCTTGACTCTCTCCCTGGTCACCTTTGGGGAGATCTTTCCTCACAGGACCTCTTGCTGCAGATTCACCCCAATAAGGCTGCTTGCATGTGTTGGCAAGACTGGAACACACAGCAGGGCAGCAAGGAAGAAATGCTGAAATATTTTTAAGAACACTTAATCAAAGCATATTGGCTGATAAGCAGAAACTAAAACAGGAGAGATGGGCTATGTGGTTTCACAGCAGCCAAGGGCAGTATTTCCTGGGAGACGAGCTGAGT
The DNA here is from genome assembly GCF_037038585.1 of Patagioenas fasciata. Lineage (NCBI taxonomy): Eukaryota > Metazoa > Chordata > Aves > Columbiformes > Columbidae > Patagioenas > Patagioenas fasciata. The sequence goes on along the minus strand of NC_092560.1, from coordinate 49,738,107 downwards.
CTGTTTCATTCGGCTCATGTATAGTTGGTGTGTGCTTTGCCTTATACAATCTGCAGTCTCACAAATACCCATTTACTTCTCAAGCAAGCAGCACAAGATTTAAGATTGCATGAAGTGCTCTTTGACGTGGGAGCAACCCAGGCTTTAATATGTTTTTCCAGTGCTGCTGGTAGCATAGGGCTGTCCTCCACAGAACATAAAAGAAAGGCAAAGGCACAGAGGCTGGCTGCTTTGAAGTGAATCTGGGAAATGGTTTCATCTCCTTTGAAATGCAAACGTGGTGGCAAAGCCACTGCTCTAGTGGCTGCCGTTCCTTTTGATATGGCACATACAATGCAAATGAATGGTAGAGAGTGATAATCAAAAGGCCTTGAGAAGCAAAGGACCAGAGAAAACACGTTCTTATTTTCCACTGCTGTTATGCTAAGAGATACTCAGCCTGTTGAAATAGAGTTCAACAAGTAGGTCTGCAGACAATGCACTTAAAATCTTGCACCTCCCCAGTGCAACTCAGTGGATGATTATACTGTGTTTCACCGTGGAGGTCAATATTGCTCACATTTACAATGAGTTTGTAATGATAAAATTAGGTTTGGCTTTGTCAACTTCTACAGAGATTGTTGAGAAATCTGCTAGAAGTTCTTATGTTGTCAGAGTGAACTCTTGATTTGAGAAGAATGTTCTTCATCGATAAGAGAAAGATTTCTTAGTCACTAGTTGACATTTGTTCCTGTTGTGGATTTAGCAAAATGTGACTTTCTTACACTCAGTTATTTCTTTTTAAAATTATACAAAACTTTTTCCCCCCTATGGTTCCAGTATTTGCTGATGATACCAAAAGGAAAAGCAAGTTATATTGAGAAAACAAAACAAAACCATCATCAACTTTTCTAATTTCAAAACAATATTAAATTTTATTAGAAAATATGAAAGTCTAAGAAGAGATCACAATACCCTATGGGGTGCACCTTCCTGAACTGAGATATCACTAAGAAAGCAGATGTTTGATGCAGGCATAATGATTTCTCCTTTTCAGTGCAGACAGGATTTTAACCATGTCTTTTAACTATTTTTATGGTCTGGATTTATCCAGTTCACAAAGCATTTATTTATTAAAACCTATTGCTGGATTCAACAGAAGAGAGAAAACGTGTTGAACCTCAATCAAAAAATATAAAATCTTTCTTTCTTTGAAACATAGCTAATCCCCTCCAGGAAAGCTCAGTTCTCCTGTATTTAAAAAAGTGTACTCTAGTGACAAAACATCAACTGATAATTTGCTTTTGCAAAATATCTTTCATAGATCAAGATTTTCAAAGGCAAAGCCAAGCAAATGGGATAAAACCAGCTTTGAGAAGGTAATTTAAACCCATCTTGCTTGCGTTAGCTTCAAGACCTCATTGCAGGATTTCAGCAACTTCATGAATTCCAGAGCAGACCTTGGAAGAAGCCAAGAACAACACATTTCCTTCAATTCCAAATTAGCTTTCTGCTGGACGGATGCGAGTGTCTGCCTTCATGGATGTCACGGAATGATGAAGATCTTTACTTAACAACAGCTGTGATCTGTAGCACTTTAAAAAGAATATCTAGATTCCTGCAAATAAATAGTCTTAGAGTCCTTTGTGTTCCAAAAATCTCAGCTGTTGCCCTTCTCACTCACCTGCATGTTTTACTTCTCATAGCACGATGATTTTCACACACAGTGTTGTTAGACAGCTGGACTTTTCACCTCTGAGATCGTGGCTTTGGGTAATTAGCACGACCTTTTCTGTTTCTACTGGAACACTCAGATTCAGTTTGAAATAGGTATTTCTTCAGGTGAAAAGCCACGTTTCTGTGGCACTGCAGAGTCTGCAGCCTTCCAGGTCTGATGATTAGTTATGAGCTTAGTTGCCTTAAATTGCTGTCATTGGCAACTACAACACCTCTTGTGAACTGCTCCGGGTACAGCGCAGTCAGAACCCTTCTCAGACAGAATTCCTAGTGAAGCAAAGCATTCAGTCCCTTATTCTAAGCCATTCTATTTTCATTAAGAACTGGAAATCAAGAGGTAGAAGTTATAAGTTAATGCCTTGCTACTTATCTATTTTAAGAGAAGCAATCAGCAAAATCTGCTACAGAGATGGACTGAAAGTATGTTGCTTACAAAAGTTGCAGCTCTTTGCCTGGTTTGATTTTTACCACCGTTTTCACTACCAGTCTGAAGGTTAGTAGAGGGTAGTGCTGTCCAGACATGCTGGGCAATAGGTAACTTCCTCACAGAATGTCTATGAGGTGGATGTCTGGGTGAATTATTAGGAAAAGATTAGGTGAGACCACACAGGGATGACTTCTGCAAGAATACTGGTGGGGCCCTGCCTGCATCCACGGCTGACAGACAGCTGAGGGGCATGGCAAGGGCTGGGGCTGCTGCCTCGCTGCAACTCACCCAGTGCCACCCCCCTGCCCCAGGGCCACCCCCCTGCCCCAGGGCCACCTGGAGGTCCAGGAGAAGTCTGTTTGCCTATGCTGACAAGCAACCAAAGTTTAGATTTGTCTTCTTTTTGTTTGATCTGATGACAGACCATAATGCCATAAAGAAAAAACTGATTAGGTCATGCAAGAGGCTAAGGACTGTGCATTTCTACTTGGGGTGCCATGATAGGCAAGGAGCTGGGGTAAGAAAAGGGAAAGTTGAAAAGTAGGATGCCTGCTTACATTTAAAACCTGTCGGTACAATCAATACACGGCACTGTTCAAAGTCAGTGACTGAATTGCTGCAGGTGATAGAGGTATAGACATTAATTTGTGATGTGTGGATAGAGGAAGCTCTCTGTTAGGGTGTAATTCAATGCAAGCAAATACAAATGAGCTACTATCAAGGTAAAACATTTCTAAATAGCAGTGAGGGAAAAAAAAAAAGGAACAAATACTATAAGAATGAAGACTAGCAATATCTGAATAGTCTATCCCAAAGAATATCTGGTCCTAAGCACCCACAGCGCCAATCGTTTAAAAACGCGATTGCTCTGAAGCATGAGATATTTGCTTTAGCCTTGGCTTCAGTGTGTCTGGCCATCTGTTTGAGACAGGTAGGGCTTTTTTAGGAATACGACTCTCTCAATGACTTCGAAAGGAGTCATGTCTAAATGTGGCCCAAATTTGCTTTCAAAATGAAATCCTGCTATATCCAGAACCAGCTTTTCAAAATTGTGTTTTAAGAGACCCAGCCAAAGAATAGGACAACCCTGTGGCAGGTTTTTAAGTGCAGCAGGAGTTGCTGTCTAGCAGCAAGGGGAGGCAGCCTTACTTACTGCCTCTTCCTACTTCAAAAACAACGTCAACAGATCCCAAACCTCTACAGCAACAAAAACCCCACACCACTTTGACTCGTTTTCCGTCCTGGCGTTTTCAGAAGCATCAACCAGGCCGGCGACCCCGCCAGGCTCCCGCTGCGCTCCGCCGCCGCGCTGCCGGGAGAGGGCAGCCCCGCATCGGCCGCGGGCGCTGCCGCCGGGCCGAGCGGCGCCGCAGGGGCGCGCTGCGCTGCGCTGGGGGAGGCGGCGACTCCGCGGGGCCGGCGGCCAGGGAAGGGTCAGCCGCCGCCTTCTCGGCTATAAGCGTGGAGACAGGGCTGGGCTGCTGCCACAACAGCCCAGCGTCTCTCGTTGCGGGAACCCAGAGGGCTCTCACAAGGTGTTTCTTCAAATCCCAGGAGTAAACCCGGGGCACCCCAGAGGCTGTGCACGAAAGAGCAGCTACAGGGCTAATGAACAATAGAGGCAGTGGTTTACAAAGTCTCCCTTGTGCCTTTGGGAGGTCCCCAACCTCATGGGAAGTACCTGGGAGTGCTGAAGCCCCTCCAGAAGCTGAAATTGCTTTGCCAGCAGGTTGCCACACAGAGCAGAAGGTGGCAAAGATTGCTGAAGAGTTCCTGAATCTTTGCTTACCCACATGTCCCACGCAGAAGGGTGACAGGTGAATCTGTGAACTCCATTGCTGGCAAAATTGGGTAGCTACTGATGTGTGTGACTATCAGCAGGCCATCTAGATATGATGCAAGATGCAGGACTGCAAATCCTGCACCATCTGCTTTTGTTGCACTGATATTAAAAAGTCTGGTTCAAAGTGCAATGACAAATCACAGGATATATATGCTAAGTATACGTTGGGTATTAGGCAGGATATACACATTAGGTATACATTTTTTACAGGGATAAAAATGCTCCTGTAGCGTAGTTCATTTAACTAAGAGGGATTTCAAAGGCAATTCAGCAGGCAAACACATAAGACAGATGCAGTGAAGACAGGTATAATGGAGGAAAAGTATATATGATCACGTGGTAGTGCTGAGGAGCAGGCGTGTTGACAGGAAAAGAGATTTCTACCTGAATTTGGTTAATGCATGTATCTAACACACTTCAGGCCTACAGCTCTTTAGAAATGCCAAAAGCATTCAGCTTTGTGCCACCATACACAGTAGTGACCAAAATCGGCACTGTGCAACAGGTCTGCTTTCTCAGCTACTGGATCAGCAAGTGATTGGGGGTTGCTTGTGTGAGTACACAAGCCAAGTGAAAAGGATACATACCTTGTTGCATGCTGAAATAAGAGTTGAGTTCCGAGTATGCCTTTGAAATATCTTTTTCTTTTTTTTTTTCACTTAAGAGTAAAGTTGAACAGCTACCAACTTCCTTCCCTTCTGCATCCCTCCCACATTCATATACAGAGGCAGTGTCCCATTCACAGTGCCAACTGTTCCCACAATGCCTATGCACCGCCTTTGCTTCCCCAGCCCCCACTTGCTGAACGCAGAAGGAACAGTATGGTTTGTGGGCAGCAGCACCCCAGGTGAGATGAAGCAGTGCTTTCCTCTGGCTGAGCAAGCAGGGACTGTGCTCTGGTGGTCCCAGCTGGAGGCTCTTCTTCACATGTGTTCATTACATTTCCAAAAGGATATGCAGCTTGTTCTAATGCTGAACACTCAATTTGCAGTCACTGTGCATCTGAGACAATAAATAATTATAAAAGAAAGGCACTTGAAGAAGACCACACTACCAGTTCTTAGGCTGCTGTTGAAAATATAGGTGGAAAGGGGACACGACACCCATTTACACTGCAGGCTCCTCAGTCGAGAGGACAATTTCTAAATTTGTTGTCCAGATGGGCCTATAGCCATCTAAAGCAGTTTCTTGGATATCTGAATCTCTTTGAACCTCCTACTAAACAATAAAACTGTTCAGGTTTTGAAAGGAGACCTGCAGGGTGCTGCTGGCCAGCAAGTATACCAGCAAGAATATCTATGATTTTTTTACTTTCTTTTTTGCAACAGACAGAAGGTAAAAATTTTTACATTATCAGCTCAGTAGATGATTGCTTCATAATCAAGTGTCAAATATCAGAATAATTGACCCAGAAGACGACCAGCTATGGTGTGAGGTCGGACCATTGATAACTGTGTCCCAACAAAGGGTTACCTAATATATACTTAACCGTCCCCAGCGTGGGAGTTTCCACAGGGTCCCTGACAGGCCTGGTAGTGTCTCCCTTTCCTGCAGCAGTGTGACTTGCTAGATTAAGTTTTATGTAGGATGAAATTGAACAAATCACCCCTTTGTGCAGAACTCTTCTAAATTTTTAAGACCTTTATCAACTCCCTTCCTCCTCTGTAATTTCTTTTTTAAGCACGGATCCCTCTCAAAAGTCATGCTTTCTAGCTTGCTGATTGCTTCCCCCACACTCACCCTGTTTCTAGACCCTCTTAAGTAGTTTCTATTTTTATGGAAAGACAGCCCCCAAACTGAATCCAGAGCTGGGGATAGAAGACAATTGCTTTGTGTGTCTCATAGATGCAAACCTGTAGGATAGATTCTGAATTACTGATGTACCTTTTCCCAGTCTTAATGACTTCCTATCTGTAAATTTCAGGAGATATATGTGTTTTTTTCTTAAACAGGAAACAAAATGATTTTAAGAATGAAAATGCTTCTCTGAAGACAGTCCAGAAACGTTCTAATTAGTTGGACACAAGTCAGTTATAAAAAATAGTGGTTTTTGAAGGAGCTGGCCAGAAGCCTCTTATTTCACCTACATTACCAAGCCAGTATCTCAAAATGTGGGACTTGGTACCCCTGGTTTTATAAACTGTGCTCTTGAAGAGGGCTGAAGGAGAAGAATAGACTGTTTAAGGCAAGTTCAATTATTGTGATGTCCACGAGTCTTTCATGGCCCACATTTCCATGCATTTCCATGGGACCCAGCGTGCTGTCCCCACGTGTTTTACCTACTTTTCCTGTATTTGTGTTGTGTGGTTGTTTTTGTTTTTGTTTTTTTTTTGTCTTTGTTTGTGTGTGTGTGGGTTTTTGGTTGTTTTTTTTTTTTTTTTTTTTTTTTGTGGCTACTTCCTTAGCTCCACTTAAGAGCATCATGACTCAACCCTTCAGTTAGCACAGAAATTGTTGCAGTCATCTCTTCCTCCATGACACGTGTGCACTTGTTCCTGCGAAGCATTTGGGTCTTTTTTAAGGACTATGTTGTCAGCACTGTGACATGATTCAGTGAAGAAGGCTGCTAAGTCATATTTTCTCTAAAGAGTAGTGATGTAATGCTGTCTTACAGTTTTCAGCAGTAGAGCTGGTTTAAGATGTTTATGGCCACACTGCCACCTTCCTCACATCCCGAGCCAAGTGTTTTTAAAGGGATGATAGCTGATGTTGCATGGATGACAACAAATAAGCAACACACAATGGGAAAGTGGTAACCTCTACAGCAATGAAACCACATTATGAAAATGTAACCTGCAATTGTGTTCTAGATACTCTATAACCTAATACTGAAGTTCAGAATATGCCTTAAATTCAGTACCTGCAGTCATAATGGCCAGCACAAATGCAGCTGGTGATGGAGTCACTAGGTCACCTGAGTTTTTAATGCTAGTGTGGGGGATACCATCACATAGAAGTGGAGAGTACTGTGGTGAGGGTGGGGACCCCACTCAGTTGCTCTTGACCTTGTCCATGAGTCCCAGCGAGCTCAGGGCTTACTAGCTCCAGTCAACAAGAGGAAGTTAGCCAAGGTATGACACCAAAGGATTTGGGTCAGCACTCCTGTTAGAGGCGGCAGAGCCCTCGAGTGCACTGAGCTGTGACACCTTCCCCATTTTAGGAAAGATACCTGATTTCTTAACTGTTATTACTCTCTGAAAACTGATATGTGCACAGAGGGTGCTGGAGGGAATGGCAGTTTTTGTCCGTGATGCTGAGAACACTGTGCTGATTAAATGAGAAGTAATTCCCTGGGACACAAAGAACTGTGTCCACTTACATCAATAGTGAACGTGGCACTGTTTTGTTAGTGACTGTGTGCCTCTGCGTGGCAGATCTACAGTTCGGATGTTGATGTCCTCTCTAGATTTGGCAGTACTTTGAGGTTCCTTTCAAAGGGGAAAAAAAAAAAAAAAAAGGTTCTGCTCCTATTCCTGGTTCTGCTTGAAGTGAAGTTCTATGCTGATGTCATGTATTTCGTAATTCAGGGACTCTCTCAATCCATTATCAGTAAATGTCATTTCCTTCAAATAATCTTACTGCAGTTCAACAGACTAAGACAAATATGTGTGTCTGAATACCCAACCTGACCAATTCCAACAGTTTTTCTTCTTAACGTACTTCCTGACACAGCCTAGATATGCGAAATTCATTCTCCTGGCAGTTCATACATTCTCTTTAGGGCTGCAAAACCAGGAATGGATATTAATAAAAGAAGGAGAAGACCACCAACAGCCAGGTTCACAAACATCAAACAAGCAGACAATCACTACTGTCTTGAATTTTGCCTCTCCCTGCATTGTTAGGATTGCTCTTGTAGCTAGATGGAAGGTGAAAATAGACCTTTTCAACACAGGAAAAAATATGCTCCATCCCAGTACCCAGCCCTGCTGCCATCTCACCACTGTCTTCCACTGCTTTTGCTTTTGAAACTCCAATGTGGATGAAGGACATAGTGGCCTAGTAGGTAAGCTAAAATGAAGTTAAAAAGCACAGTACAGGTAACTTCAAACGAGAACCTCCCCAGTCTGAAAGGCTGCCTGTGTCATGACATTTAAATACACGTTTAGTGCAGGATAGTCAATACTGTTCATGTATTTAAATAGATAACTAAATAATAATAATAATAATAATAATAATAATAATAATAATAATAATAATAATAGATAACTAAAGCGTAATAAATGTATTAAACCATCTGTTTTCTGCAATGGATGCCATTGGCTAAGATACTGGAGCATGGAGGAGAAAGTGTTGAGCTGTCAGCAAGCAGTGACACCATGAAAACTGCATTTTATTTGCAGTATGCTGGCAAAATAAACATGAAGTCTGGGCTTTACAGACCTCAGCAAAGAGCTTCACCTCTCACTTTAACATGGCTGAAACGCTCCTCACCGTTCTCCCTCTAGCCTTACAGGGTGCAATGGGCCATATCGCACTGGGGCCTTGTGACCTTGGTGCTAGGGTTCATTCATTTCTTAGCACATCTTCACTGGAAATGCTACATGACTTTGTGCATTTTTACTTTCATGTTACAGAACAAAGTGAGTTTGACTTGTGAAAACTCCCTCTGAAGATGTCAGTAACATGCTCACTTTGCTGGGTTGCCCTGAAAATTAGAGATAAGTCTCTTACATGAGCAGTCATGGTGTAAGGAAACATAACAGCTGTGCTCATCTGAGGATATCTATGTCTCTTACTTTCAGTCACTTTCATTTAATAATTGATATTCTCAAGCCCTCTACCAGTCTGTCATGCATTTTGTTGTAAGTACTAATTATTTGAGAGACCAATTACTATTCCAGTCTATTGTCCCCTCTCCAATGCTCTTTTCTGATACAGTAGATTTTTTTAAATTTATTATCATAGTCACCATCAACTCTGGAGGAATAAGGGGTTTGATGTGTGTGGTTGTTGAGGTATTCATAATGAAGAGGGCTCTTTTGAAAGCAATGAGATGGTGTTTGGAAGAAGAGGAGACAAAACCCAGGGTCCTGAAAGGAAAATTAATTTCTAAGTCAGAAATTTAGGCCTATTCCAGTCTGAAGGAAGATGTGTGGAGAAAGGTAAATCCAAGAACAAACAGCCTGGTAATGCTGTAAAATGTTAAGATTTGGGTATAGGTTCAGAAGAAAAAGATCATGTAAGCATTGCATAATCCAGAGTAAGCGCAAATTGTATTTGAGAGGGATTTGCTTATTTTACTCAGTGGTCTTGCCATACCCCTAGTCTGCAGCACAAATTAAGGGGCAAATCCTCTTCCCTCCCCTGGTTATACCGACACATACTGCTTTCCCAACATCCAGGCTCTTCTTCACAGGGAAAAGTGACAACCCTGAGGAATTTGGCAGAAGTGCTTGTTGCAAATTTCTCAGCACAGGTCTGACTGCACCCTAATATGCACTAAGATTCCGAGGAGTGAATCGCCAAAAGTGGTGTATGGGAGTAGCAGGGATTAATGAGATACCACCTTCAGCCCTTGAACTTCCATCCTTTTGACTCTGATAAGGGTACCAAGATGACCGAAAAATGCTTGTGTTTGTAGTAGATATCTCTGGGCCGTGTCTATGATTTCTTGTAAATGTAGAACTATGTACATTCCAATAGACTAGGGACAGCGTGAAAGTCATAATAATATTTTTAGAAAGGTAAGTGAAATGACCTGAGTAATTTTAGGTCAATCTTGCATTGATTTGTGGCCAAGAGAATGGTTAAAAGATTGAAGTAGAATTAATGTCAGTCAATAGGGCTTAAAAGAAAAAAGTTCTTGTCAAATGTACTTAATTTAATTGCTTGAGATCACAGGTTTGGCTGATAAAAGCATAATGGTTTTCTTGGCCTTCACTTTTTTGAACACATGCCAGTCCACTGTATTGGTTCCACAGCCTTGATCGTTGTCTGCTTTAGGATTTTGAGGAGATTCCAGTTGTTGTCCCTAGTTTGGTGGCCTTTATTTGCAGCTGCCTGACCCTTGACATGCATCTGACCAGGCAGCCTTACCTCTAAGTCACAGACACCTTATGTGAGAACGTCAGCTAGCTGAGCAGCCTTTTGCAGTCCTGCAATTCCCATCATGCCTGTAGCATATACATGTGTATTTTTCCTTAGAAATTATTCTTTATGAAATTGTCATATTCCTCTCTCATCTAGTGTGGTTGCACTTACTCGTGTACGTTGTTCTTACTGGCAGGTTGAACCAAATTTAGATGATCTCACATTGAAACAGATGATGAAAATGCATGGGGTTAGGAAAGTGCCACAGGAAGTCTGATCAATGGCCATATAAAGGGCGATTCAGCAGCTTGATCTCCAGTACTTTTACGGTACAAAAGTGCTTCTCTAGGGTATTGTATCTAACTCTTTGGATTCTTATAATCTATCAAACAAAATCATAATGAGAAAGCATAGAAGTGAAAATGAGAAAATGCATGCCTTGGGCAACCCTATCAAGGACTAAGAGAAGTTGTCAGTGATCTGGGAGGCTTATGCCAGTTGACTGTTGTCTTTCTCCAGGATTGGCCCAAATTTTGGGGCTTCTGGCAGATGGTACTTACTGTCATTTTGTAGCTTCTGCTCTTTTGACTTCAATACACTTATGAACCAACCAAACCTACAGCCGGAAGCACCTACCATTAATTACAGAAGTACTTATCTGATTCTTGACTGAAATGCCTGAGCTTATACTAAGATACACATTATGCTAGTTCCTTAGCTGTCAAGTATTTATTTAGCACCATCAACTCATCTGTGGCTACAGTCATTAACATCAGTTCGATTTTGCTTGTGAGGATGCCAATCAAAAAAAGGCAAACAGCTGAAATTCCTTTATGTCTGGTATCTATATTGTGCATCAAATGGAAAATTTTTATCAAAGCAGACATGTCATCTCTTGGGAACAAAGAGAATTTTTGACTTCCCTCTAACTTCAGTAAGTTTTTCACTTACTCTTTCATATGACTCACTAGCTTTGTCATAGTGGCCCTGTATTTCAATGTTCAAATCCAAACATGACAGAACGTAAATAAATAATGGATATTATACCCTAAACCTCAAAAGCCTTTTTTTTTAAACCACTGCTTTGACCATACCTACTGCTTTAGTATGGAATAAAACCAAAGATACTTGAACACAGTAAGCTCTTTTGTCAGCTCTACAAGGCCAGTATTTGACATAAACAGAGGAGGACCAACATACACAAAATTCAACCAGCTGAAAGGATAATCCTTTTGGAAGTGCAACTTGCCACATCTATCTAGGGCATGAAGAGTACTGTATTACAGTAAGATTTCCACAGAGACATTGAACTAAAATAAAGATTCACTACGGTTTTTAAGGCAGTGAGAATTAAGCACATGCATAAAAGTTTTGCTGACTGCAGATGTACCTGAAAACTTACCTGAATAGAAATAACCAACTAAACCAGGGGCCTGTAAGATTTCTGCTGGTATTGCACCCATAATAAAATGTGTTCTATGGAAAAAACGAACAAACAACCTACTATCCCTCTCTTTGTTCAGTATCTCTAAATCCTTACTTGTTTTTACCTGCAGCAACAAAAGCCAAGTCTGTTTAATAGAGCACAGTCTGACTTTCTTAGCTTTATTGAGCAGATATGCAAGATGTCTAGTAATCTCTTTAACTAAAAAGAAACACACATCTAGAAAATTCTGCAGAACTACACTACCATAAAATTTGCTAATAGTTTGAAGAAGTTAAAATTATATGCTTTTAGGAACATCATATGTATTATTACCACTCAGTCTTGCAAGATGTGTCTGCATTTGCCGTACTCAGGAGAGTGCCCATCTTCATTACGATAATTTTGTAACCCAAACTATATTTTGAATCTGAGTGTTTTTTGTGAATAGTTATAATATCTACTTATTCAATCTACTTATTCACTTCAGTGGCTCACCAGAGACATAAAAGATTTCTCATTCCGCACCTGAAAGAGTGGTTGTGCGTGACTTCTCCTCTGCTCTCTTCCCTTACAAATACACTTGCCTGTTTGCTATGACTGACAGTTCTGGTCTGTTGGCCAGTGAGTTCAATGCATAGTTCAGAGGCATGCTTTCTTTCTCCAAAGTTGCTAAAAGAACTTGCAGTAGTCTGTGATCTACATCTATATCTCGCTCAGGTTCCTGATGGACAGCTCAGAGAAAACAAGACACTGGGAAGAGTTCTTCTGAACTGAGCTTTGGATTGAGTCTTCAGTGAGGGAACACCAAGAAAAGAAAAAATACATTTCAGTTCTAATTTTGAGTGAAGAAAGTAGGTTATTAGGTCATGCCAGTTAGCTAACTAATGGGAATTGCTCTTTCCTGCTTTCTGGAGTTGCATATAGCTTTTTATCTAAGGGGCATGTACAATTAATGAGCTCCTGAAACGAATACAAAATTTAACAAACACAATAGAGAAGACGTTGAAGCATAGAAGACTATAACACAGCAATAACTAAAAACCAGTAGAATAAAAATATAATAGCAGAGGCAGGCATTCCTTCCTATTAATCTTGGCTGTAGTTTTGAATATTAATAAATCCAAATACCTTCATCTTTTAAGTTGGACTTTACCTTTTAGGAAGAGATTTGTGTCAACAAAGACAAAATTGGTTTTCAGCTGCAACTCCTTGGCTGGTCTAGGGAGCTATCTTAGTCCATGTTTCTGTCTTTCCTCCTTTTTACCAGCTTGATCAGATGGGACTGATGGCTCCTGTCTGAGACTGCAGCATGGAATCAGTGAGATGACAACCAATGAACTCCATTTCGGGGTTCCTGAATTTCTACCTGGTGTTTGTGAAACACGTGTTGGTTTGTCAGAACTTGGCTTATAAATTGGGTGTTAGAGGAGGAAAGAGAAAAAGAAGAGGCTGTGAAAATCTGAACTTTCAAAAAATATCCCATCACAGCAGAGGGACGGAGGTGACGGGACTGTGGATTTTGAGAACCATCCCTGTAGACTGCAGTAGAACTTGGAGTCCCCTGGAAGATACAAGAGCCAAACAAATTGCCCCACTTCAGGAGGGGCCAAATAGCTCCTGAGTCCGTGTGCATCTTTGGGGAGCAGCTCAGGTAAGCAGGAGTCTGTTTACCTTAGGCTGTGCCTAAAACATATTTGTCATAAATGATACCAGAACTGTGGGAAATAAAACAGCAACACTCCACAGACAGCCCACTTCTGCACACATGTCAAGCTCTGAATTTTGGTAGATCCAAAACCAGCCTACTCCATCCCATTGCCTGCTATAGGTGGATGAGATTCATATTCATGGTTAGAGGCCCATTTAACTGATGATGGGTGTCAAATAGGTCCCTTGGAACAGAACTGTCTTTCATTTCAGAGTGAGTCTTTATAGCTGTGAAGAAAATAAAAGTGTAAAGAAAAAGCAGGAGCTGAAAGCAATATTTCTGACCATGCAGAGATCTGAAACAATTGTAATGAAAGGCGTCAGGTGCTACATCCATCTCAATAGACCAGAGATGCAACCTAAAAATGGGCATTTAAATCTCCACAGCTACAGCCCAACCACTCCAAAGGGAAAGTCTCATTCAATTCCATGCAAGAATTTCCCAGATACTAAGGTCTTCAATTCTTTCGGCCAACAACTCCTTCAGTTCACCTGTTAAATATTAAAACAGATCTGCAGGGAACTGCCTGTCAAAAACGTGGGGACGGAGCAAAGCAGGAGTAGTTGGACTTTGAAAACTATTATGTACAAACCATGACTGATTTTTCCAAAGTCAATTTGGAGTGTTTTTAAGTATTTTGCTCCCTCGTAAATAATAAATTGTTGCCATAATTCACATTGTTTTCCCAAACAAGGGATCCTAAAGCAGGATCTAAACATTACATTAGCATATAACATGTTGCAATATCCTACTGTGAAAGTTCAGCCAACAACATTTCAGGGCTGATCCCTCAGTCTTAATTCACAGGTGGTTATCCTTTTCTCACATGAGTAATCCCATTCAGCTGACAAAAAAGGATGCCAATTTAATACTAAGAATTCGCTGACTTCTAAAAGTTGTGTCGTTTTCTGCTTGCTTGTTTGCTGGTTTGTTTTTTAAGTAAAATCTTGGTTTATTGCTATTTTCAAAGATACTACTTGAGGAAATGGACCAAAGAAAATATGGTGCACTTTGAACTGTTTGAGAAGTGTTTATTTTTGTAATACTGTTCTGATGATGCTTTCCTTGATTTATTCTGTAATATAGATATAAATGTAGCAGTGCTGAGGCAGTACAAGAGAGGAAAAGAGATCAACTAAATCTAGAAATATTTTAGCGTACTTTTCACACCGTGAAATGTAATAGGGATAGCATGGAAGCCTGAGTCCTGAAAATACTTCCTGAATGTCTCTGTGCTCTTTCACGTTTAAACAGCTTGTATGTATTAAATATTTTCTTAATAATATTTTCCTAACATTTATATATTCTATATTAATATTCTATATAGGAATATTCTTAAGTGTGTTTTCTTAAACCCCTCTTAGCTTTAGGTAGAGAAACACAAGAGGGCACTTTAGACCATTTATTTATTCAAGCTTGTATCAAAGAGAATCTTCTCCACTATTTTGATCCCTTAGAGAGGTAAGCCAATGAAAAGTTATTTTCAGTACATTCTTGCCTAACAGAACAAAACCACAGAGCATTTGTAAAACTGCCAGGTGTGGTGAACTAGGCAAGGGAATGATGAGAGAGACTCATGAAGAAAATGCACACTGTGCCTTGGGGATGGAAGTTGGCCCTTGTTAAACAGCTGGTGATCAGGCCTACCTGGCCTGTGGTCTGAAGCACTGGGATTAAGCATAGACAGTTATATGCAACATATATAAGACGCCTTATAAAGAGTTTTAGAAAATGATGTTGCTGATTAGGTGACTTGCTTCCCTTTAGGTCAAAATCAGTCTGGAAGTACTGCATTTCTGGAAATGTAAACACATGAAGAGTAAAATCAGAGGGGGTTTTAGACCTTTTTAATCAAAATTTCCTTAGGCGCTAAGTTGAAGCTGAAGGCCCAGTAGCAGTCATTCTGCAGTGGAAATTCTCCTTACCTTCTGAGTTGGACAGTGATTATGAGAATGGAGTTATTCTGGTGTGACAATATTCAGCCCTACAACAGCTGCTATTTTTGTCAGTTGATGCATAAAGAAAATTAAAAAAAAAAAAAAAAAGAAAAAGCCCTGGGAGAGGCTGGGAGAGGGTGCAAAGTTAATGGCAGAAAACTCTTGCCTCAAGCATCAAGATTTTCATTTTGCTGCTGGTAATCAGACACTGTCAGCAGTACTGCACAACCAGAAAATTCCTTTGACCCTCCAGCAATGTATGATGTATCTTGAATATGAGAATATGAGCCTATCCATTGACAAACTTGTTTCCTTAGTTCAAGCTGTAGAGACATATTAAGGGACTGTTTGAATGATAAAGGTTGCCAGTTGTCATGGTTTGATTGCAGGGCGAAAATAAACCGTGGCAGATGCTTTGTTAAACCCTCCCCTTTCTGTGTCCCCCCCAAGGAAAGGCAATAGGAGGGCAAAGAGAGGCAAAAAGAGAGAGAGGATTTGCAAGTTGGAAAGAATTAAAAAAGTTTTAACAATGCTACTAATAAAATAGAGAAAATAATACAAAATATACAAAACCAATCTCGAATTGTCCCAGTAGCTCCGCGCTGCTCCAGCAGCTGCAGGGCAGGGACCTGGAAATCCTGGGCTGTATTCTGCAGCAAACCAGAGCTGGATTCAAGGACGCAGGGTCTGTCACTAGCCCTCAGATCGCAGGGGCGACTCACAGGGTCCTCCCCACATGCTGGCCATAGTTGAAGACAGAGTGAGACCCTCGTGATTGCCCATTTTTATATGGTGTTATGACATGGATGGGATGGAATACTTAGTTGGTCAGTTTTAGTCACCTGTTCAGTTTGCGCCTCCTTGTCCCTCTCACTTACGGGACGTGCATCTTTATCTGTGACCTGCATTCCATTGCTATGTCTACCTAAACATGTATCCACCTACAAAGGTGCAATTACTAAGAAGAACTTAACTGAAAGAAAAACTTGCTAAAAGAAAAACTCTTTAAAAGAGAAACTGGTCTTGTTTTTAACAAAACCAGGACATCAGTTCAATTCCTAATGTAAGCTGGGTTGAAGATCATCATCATCATATGTCACAGCAGCAATATGACATGTAGTGTACATGACTGAAGAATCCCTTGAATAGTGCATAGTAAAGTAACAGAGAACTATAAACCAAAAGTAAAGACATCTAATCTATTCTGCATCACAGAGCAAATCTAAATACAGGCATACATGCAAGGCATCAAGGAATATGTTTCTTACAGATGAAGGATTCAGACATGAATTGTTATTAATTTTTTGAATATTTAACTCTCATATGTAATCAACCATGTCTCTCCATATAATTACATATTAAAAAGATGCTAAATTACAAAAGTGCTATAATGTCTTAGGCACAATATTGACCTGATATTTTTTTTTCAGCCTGTGAGATTCAGTCTAGTTTTATTTATATTGTTTATGAAGGGACCAAGACAAAGTTCATAATGGCAGCTCACTAAGAGATGATAAATGCACACCTGGAAGAGAACAACTTTGAAACCTGTATTATTGAAATTCATTGTGCCCGTGGTACATAAGGTGTTTTTTGAAGCATGCTGCACTTGGCTGAGAATCTTTTCTAAGTGCTAGTAAGCTAATTGGAGCTGAGTTGCCACAGGTCAGAGTGAGACAAGGTCATGACTCTGCTTTGAAATTACTGACAGGGTGGTGTATGTTACTATGATAAATTTCTCATTGTTCTGCTAGGATGAAAACTAAGTAGCATGCAAAACATATTGTTTAGCTATTATATATATAATAGAAGAATATACACTCTACGCATATTATAGGCAGATAGAAAGTACTATGATGCATGTGTATGCTATATATATCATAACATTTTAGCTGTAGTGCCATTGTGCAATTTTCATGTCAGACAAAACCAAAACAAACCACCAAGACCATTCTGGAAATCAATCTTGCTTGCCCTTTCCAGTAGTCACAAACCTGCAGGTTTACTGCAGGGAGACTTACTGAAATTCTAGAGAAAGCTGGAAAGCAGAAAAAAGCCAGAAGGCAGTACGACCAGCAATTGTGGAAACCTACTTTATTTCTCTGACTCTGTCACCAGCTAGCTGTGTCACCTTGAGGAGGTTGTTTTCATCACTTAGCATCTGAGAAAAAAAAAAAAAGTGAAGAGGACTGAAGAACCTCTGGCTCAAGAGATGAGATAGCATGAGCATTAGTGGAGAGGCAATATGATTGTTATCGCCAAACTCTTTGAGCAGCACAGACACCCCCACAGATTGTTGGAGTCAGAGGTGGGAAATGACGGGCTGGGAGTGGGACTTACGTTGATTAATTGCAGCTTGCAGCAGTGCAGCCCTGTGCCAGAGCAGCCTCTCGGCGCCGTGATCCGTGGTGAACGGCTTCCCCAGCTGGCGAGGACATGGAGTGGCAGCTGGCAGGGCCGAACGGTGCGGCACTTAATTATGTCCAGGCGGATTGCCACAAAGTAATAGGATTAAAAAGCAAACCCATTGATGCCTACCGATATTAAAAAAGCTTTCTCACACAACATCTGGGAATTACCTGAATTGACGGAAGTGCCAGAGGTAAAAAGCTGAGGATTTTTGCAAACATTTCCTTCCTTTCCCTTACTACTTCACATATGAACCTCTACAGACTGCAGCAGCATGGTGTTTCGCTGCTACACTGCACTTTCCCCAGGGTGCCCATGAGCACAGATGGATATTAAGATAGGTGTTGTTTTTTCTGAGTTGTGTCCCTGCAAGAACCAAGGTGCTGGTCTCTGCCTGGCCCCACAGCTGTGACCCCATGGCCACATCCCCATGGCCATACTACTGCTCTGTGCCCCCTTTGGTGCTGACATGGCAGCAAGCAGAGGTTTGCTGCCTCTGGAGAATAGCTGTACCCTTAGCAGTTTGGCACACTCGTTCAGGATTCCCTAGAAGATTGAACTTAGGTGGAAAGATTAGCTGACACTGCCGTTAGCTTTCAGCTAGCAATATCAAAGTGCTCATAAATTATCTTCTCAGTAGCAAGTCTGTGTCAATGAATTCAAGTTATAGTACATTTGAGATATACTTGAGCATGGCATCACTGGGCTCAGCCTCCGCCCTGGTTGGTGGCAAAGGGGCCCATCAGGGCTGAGGGCAGTTTAGCATCAATTTGTAAAGTTTCTAATGGGCTTATGCTCTTGGCACGTAGGGTGTGTTTGGTTTGGTCTGTGGAGTCAGCAGGAGAAGGCTCTTAATGTGGGGGATGATGAAGGGCACAGGTGTGCTGGGGCAGTGCAAGGGAGAGAAAATGGCAGCACTTTCCCTGTGGAGAGGAGCAGCTACTTCAGCCTTTGCCATGGGACAGTCAGCTGCCTTGAAAACAGAGACAGTCATAGTCATTTTGCTGGTTAATGAGTTGTTAGTGAGGTCTTTCAAGTGCACACCTTTACTCTCAAAAAAAGAGAAAAAAAAAAGGAAAACAAGACAAAGAGGTAGATACTTGCTCTGTGAAGGAAGTTCCGCAGGCTTAATGGTAGTTACGCAGGGAGAACCAAGCATGCTGACTGTCATGCAGTCATGTTGGCCCTTGAAGAAGTGCTATGAAAGCTGCAAGCACCAGACAGGGCTTCGAAATGGTACACTAAACATGAAATTATGTCATCTTTGTAGAGAGAATCAGCTTTCCATAGGCATATTGGTGATAATGAACTGTGGCTGCCAGCAATGTAGGAGAAGTTTGTGTCTAACTCTTCACAGTGTCACTCAGAAATTCAGAATAATAAGATATTTTCCTTCTCTGTATGCACTTTCTCCCACCTAGTCTCCCTGATCTTTTTTTTTTTTTTTTTTCTGTGTCCCTGGTGGTAGGTGGGTTGCATATTGAACAGCATTTTACAATACTTAATCATTTCTTCAAAGCGCTGCTGAGAGGGGTGTAATACAATGCCGGCACCATAGTGTTTACTGAAAAGGCTGGGGACTTTGCTGGTTATTAGCTCTATGTGTGTGCTGCTTTGCTGTCAGCGGTCTGCTACAGTGTCTGCTTGGACAATACTGTACTACTAGGTCAACTGGCAGCCTGGAGAGCTTTGGTGGGGCTTTGTTAGTGCTGAGCAGAGTAGTGGGTGGAGAACTGCTGCATTTTATTGCTCTGCTAATCGTTACTTTTTAAAGAGAACAGCTTTTGAAAACTGAAGTTCTTAAAGGAGCATTTAATTTCATCAGGACTGCTATTACCTTCTGCACTGAGTATTAACCAACTCTGAATAATATGCTTATTGAGAGTTATCTGCTGATTGACAGGGCTAGAAATGTACAGGTTTTTGACAATAGCTGAGCACTTGTGAGTAAACTAAAGACTTTCCACCTGCTGGTAGTTATCCTGTTCCAAGGGGCTATTTCTCACCAACATACCACTGAGCAATGTGTATGGTAGTACTTGGGCATTAAAATAAACTCCCATTTGAATAATCAATATCCTGTTCAACTTGTACAGTGTGGACAGTGAAGGTATTGCGATGCACCTTGCAAAACCTGGATGTCCAACAACCGAAATGGGAACTTGCATGCAGAAAACCTTCTGTGTAGCTCAACTAGGGCAAATATACTTCGAATATACTGCCTAGAGGAAAACGTAAGATATGGGGTGGAAGGATACTGTACTGCTGCATCAGGACTCACAGACTGCTGTACATGCAGATTGCTACTTGGAAGGGCTGCACTGGATTTTTCTAGGTGTGATTAACCTCTACTCTAGCTAGTAATTTTGTAATTTTCTTGGCCGAGTGTTCCAGTAATGCTTTTCTTTACAGATAAATGTCTGCCACTAAGCAAGCTAGATAAACATTCCACGTCTTACAACACTGGCGTTCCTGGTTTTGCTGTTTTCTCAGTCTCCTTGAACTTCTGTTTATGCAGACTGTTAGTTACTTTTTGTTATTATTTTATGTCACTGGCATTCCCAGGCCTGTCCCTGTTGTTCTGGGTCACCTCTACAGGGAGTGCAAAGAACTGTTCAGGGCCAATGGTGAAGGGTATTTGAACAGCCCATTCTGTAAAAATAGGGGTGCAATAATGGGCAGCCCTATAACCCTTTTTGTGAACACTGTTTGATGACCTTGAACATGAACTGAGGATAGAGTGGTAGTCCTCTTAACAACAATAATTAATTATTTAATCTTTCAGCCAGCAGTGGGATTCTGAGGCACTTTTTAGCCTTGATTTGGCTCCATGCCCCAAGGGCCATCTTGTCTGTTGGAGGTCCCTGGTAACATTTTTTTTTTCTCTTTTTTTCTTGGATACTACCTGTAGAGAAACTCTTTATTTTTAAAAGTTCAATGCCTGTAGCATAGTTATCAATAGAATAGTTCAGCAGACAAAAATCACCTAATTAAAAGAATTGTAACAGTGAAGTTTCAAGAAGGGCTGTGGTGTGGAGACTACGGTATGCACAGTAGGGAACCCTGAGGATGCCCTGTTAATAATATGTAGCTGGATAACTGGATCTGTTTGTCTTCCAGTTCAAGGGGATTGAAGTACAAGGAACTTGCTTTTAATGCAAACATATATTTTTCCTTATGCACTGTAGTTATTTTTACTGCTATGGAGAACAATAGGTAAACATATCCACTGCAATTAATTGCAGCTGATGCAAGATGGTGCAGCAATAAAAGATGAAAAAAAAAAAAAAAGAAGAATCAAAACAAAAGAAGCAATTTGGCTTCAGATTAATGCGTACATTCAAAAATTAGTCAGTGTGAGAGTGTACCAAAGGTCTTAACACAAACCAATTCTGACACATTATAGCCTTTCTTGGAGGTTTAACAAAGTCAGTGTTCCTGATTTTTTGTTTCACATTTATGATTCAGTGAAGAATTGAGCAGTCAACACATCTGTTAGTAGTGAAGTTTTAAAAAAAACTATACAAAAAAATACACAGCGTTCCTTTGGCCAAATGTCCAAACATTAACTTAAGTGACTTGCCTATCATACAACTTTGTGAAATCAGGGCCAGTGTTGTTAGGTTATTGTCTATGGGGCAGCCTACTAGGCAACAACTGCAAGATAATGAAAGTAGGACAAGGGAGCTGATTCAAAAGGTCAGATTTGCATTGCAGGAAACTGACTCAATAGATGTTTTTAACATTGGAAATGTAACTTCAAATTCACAAAGACAAAAGTATTCTGCGAACTGAACTAGTTTCCTTCCTGATTCCAAATCTGTACACAGTATAGAGAAGAGCGACGTTTCATTTTTTCTCCCTTTCTAAGGAAAATCCAACTGGGAGAGGTAACTCTGACCCACTATAATCAGCAAGTACTGGCATTTGGAGAAAAATGGGGAGCTTACATGATTTACAGTCTTCATGTCACTTGGTCATTAGCAATGTTTTGAAATAGTCCAAAAGATGTTATGGTATTTATTAACGGTTTGTGCTATAACTGTACTTGTTTTATCCTTCTGTATTTTGAGAACTTGTTGTTTATAAGGCTGAAGATCTGTTAGCTGGAAATGTAGTTGAATGTCTGCATACTGATATGTGAAGTCCATCACTTATTCAACAGAGAAGGAGAAAGCATGTATGTGTGGAGCTGAGAGAACGCAAAGTTTAACAAGTTGAAAGGATGGTTTTGAAAGTAGAGTGTTTACTTTGGGATCATGGTTGGTAGTGTTTGGATGTGTTTTCTCTGTTTCATTTGCCTTAGCTGCAAAAAGGACAAACCAGACTATTTTAAAAATGTGTATTATAGGTATTAGTGGTGAAATGTCTGGACACAGTTCCAGAAACTAATGACAGAAAATCATAGATTAAATGCAAATATGAATGCCATTTATTTCAATGAATGGTGTTATAATCAAACTTGATGCTTTAAATAAAATCTGAAAAGACAAAAAACAGTATTAAAAGCGGCAAAGAATAAAAATCTGCATATGTTGCAAATAGTGGATGATAAATTACAAATCTGTGGCTATTTTTAGAACATAATTTGAAACTGTAGCAATAGTCATGAGACTGTTTGAATACAGATGTATGAGTTACTATATGCATAGTTATAAATTGCGCTGAATACCCTTGGAATAAAACATTGCTTTGTTAAGAACCTAATGTGGTTACATTTCATATAGAAGACTGCTTATTTTGTGTATTCAACAGGAGCATTTGCAACATAATCAGGCTAAGGAATAATTTGGGAGACTTCTATAAACCAAGAAAGAACAGTATAAAAGGCATGACGCTACTGGATCTGCCAGGCTAGCCTCTAGAGAGTTTGCATTGCCTTTGCCAAAGCTACTTGGGATCTACAGTCTCCAAGTCAAGAGTGGAGGTCAGACCTGAAGACTCTTCTAACTTCACTGTAGGTAAGGGCACATAGATTTTAAGACACAAACAATAACTGCTAGTCAAAGCATAGCATCTGAAAGAACATTCTGCCAGCACAGCTGTATGTTCAAACACATTTTCTTCATTATGTTTTTCTTTTGAGTATGAAGTTGCAGCTGAGTTACCCTGATACAGATAAGTGACACTTGTGTTACTCCTACAGGTGCTGAATGGTGGGGAAGCATGCTTTTTGCAGATCCAAGAGAACCCCAGCCTGTGACTTTGGACCTTTGAGACCTTGACCTTTCTGGTAAGTTGGCTGAATGTTTGCATGATTTCAAGGTTGGCAATTTTTCTTATTATTCTGAGAGATTTGTGACTTGCAGAACAAACATTGGCTTGGGTCATCTCCTTGGTCTGACGTGATCTCTGTGTTAGCCTAGTGCTTGGCACACACTTTTGTTTGCTGTTTCCCTGTAAGGAAAAAAATCTCCATAAAGAGACCATGATGCATCTGCTCATAGCTATCAGCTATCCTCTTTACTATTTTTTTCCAGTCTGTGTAAGTACCTATAGCAAGTATTAGATATTCTATACTGACTGTCTGTCTCCTGACCCTACAGACACCACAGCTCTGCCTTGTAGTATCACTGATACAAATACAAAGACATCTGGGAAAGCCTGATGATCTGCATCTCCTGTTACAATTTGCTTTGGGGTCTGCTTTTGCAGGAACACTTCAGAATCATGAAGACTGGCTGACTCATCTCCCCAGCTGTAGTTGTAAGTTTCCATTTATACAGGGTTAGTGCACAAAAAGTGTTGGAAAATTCCATTGTCTGTCTCCTGAGCAAGGTCAAAGCCTGACTGGATGCCACAGACAGAAACTATAGTGCAAACCTAACATATAGTCTATGGTGAGTCAGTTGTGTGCACATCACTGCTTTCAGTCGAAATGCTTAGAGTCAATGGGTCTAATGGCAATGGACTAAAGACAGCTTAGATAGTGTCTGGAAGTTGCCGTCAGTTACTCTGTTGTCACAAACTGAATTTTAGCATGCATTTTAGAAAACTTTATCACCATGCTCTTGATCCCATTAAAATCTCATGTTATTAAATACAGGATCATGCTTTGCTCTCTCTTTTGGCAATGATGAACAAGTCTTACTCTCCAGCTGCATAGCCTTTTAGAAAATTGAGAACTCCTCCTAATTCATCTGAGTATTCAAACCTCAAAATAGCATAGAAACAGCACTTCTGAGGATAACTAATGATATTTTACAAAATTCAAATTCTGGCCATCCACCAGCATCCATTTTACTAAATCAAAATGCAGTGTTCCTTTGTGAACTTATACTAAAACTGAATACAATTAAAGGCGTACTGAATAGTTTACCAGAAATCACGATCTCTCTTGACTCTGGAAATATTTCTGGCTCATACTAAGAGGGAAAAATAAAACCTTAACTCCTGTTCCCATGGCCAGATTTACTGTCAGCATTACAAATTATAGTGGTTTAAATAGAGTGTGAATATCTGTCCTGTCAAACCCAGTAATACGGAATGACCCTTACTTAATGATAAAAGCAAGGCAGATTTTTTCTGTTTATCCCTGTGGGGTAGCCCATTGGAAACTAGCATACAGCTGTGTTGAACTGCTGCTAAACAGTAATTTATCCAGTGTCTATACACTGTTTCTTTTGGAAAGAGAAATGAATGTGTCTGTCAGGTACATACCCTGATAACCTGCACACTCACACGCTGTAAAATAGGGGTTCCCAATTTTTTTTTTCCGTAGCTACCACATTCAGCAGCAACAGTGGTCATACAGGTAGCCCACCATTCACCAAACTTCCAGCTTAAGTGTGTGCCAAACCTCTACCAATCTCGAGTGATTTATATACTGCAGTCTGACAACTCATTTCACACTCCGCATGCCTTGGTAAGCTTCCTTCATCAAACACACAAAAAAAGCAGAAAAAGATCAGATTGGAGAATTGTGCAAATATAGAGTATAACAGATATTAGTAATCAGCTCAATGTTGATTTGGAAATGTACTCGTTATTATTAGGGAACTTTTAAATGCAGTTTTGGGTGAATTGGACAGTTTCAGCCAACAGCTGTCAACATGATTGCTGTAGATCAGAATGTACTCTCTCAAACCTGATTGCAGCATAATTACAGTGGAAATGAGACAGCCTCACTGCCTTATTTTTCTTCCTCAGAATCTCCCCTTTTTAAGAAACATTTATTTGTGTGTGACCTGTTTGGCCATAACAGCAAGCATGCTTTTCTTTCCTAAGTTTTAATAGGAATGTTGGAATCTCTTACTAATTTCCTTGTAACAGGATTTATCACTGACATTTGCTACGCAGTGCCTCCCCATAACCAGCATGGCCTGAGTATCTTAGGGTTGCCGTGTCCTTTGGGAAAATCTTTCTTTTAGGTGGAACAAACGGGTAAAACCCAGAGCCTTGCAGCTTACTCCTAAGAGAACGAAAATTTGGTGGTTCAGTTGGGCTGTCTCTTCTTTACAAGTGTACACACAGACCTGTCTTCTTGAGCACAAGAATAACTAAAGGCCCAAAGCTCCAGCCCTGCCCCCAAAATTCTGCCAGCTGAAAGCCTGACTCAGAAGTGTGCTTGGTGCTCTTGCCCTAGCAGAGGTTAGTGTGTCTTTCCCCTGTTTGTTTCTAAACTCTCTTTCTCAGCCTATCTCACATGCCTCTGTAAAGAAAAGAAACCCAGAAAGACATTTTGCCTATGAAATGTAAATTTCCAGTCAGATATGAGTATCCATGTTTTGGCCAGGGACATGCATTCTACATTTTAGCTGTTAAAGAATGGCTAATGGCCATGGAGAAAAGCCTCCCTAACATCATTGAGGTTAAGCAAGGCTATCCCTGCCAGTGGGAGTCAGCTAATGCAGGACTCAACTGCAGTGTTGCTTATTTCTAGATTTCTCTCAACGTGGCTGAGAGTGGCTGCAAGCTCTAAGAAGGGGATCTGTTCAGAGGAAGGAAGCATCCAGTGCATGGAAATCCTCAGTGTCCACAAGAAATGTGTTATGGAAGTGTGCTGGTCTGACTGAAAATGGGTTGATTTTCTTCATGCTTTTTTCATAGCTAGCACACTCATTATTTGGACTTAGTTTGAGAACAAGAGATAACACCCCAGCACAGAGCTAATGTTTTTAATTGCTCTGTCCTGACAGCCAAGGATGTTCTGAGTGCTCTACCCACAGGTGTGAGGCATTGAGATAGGCAGGACAGAGCTTGACTGACATCCAGATTGATCAATAAGAGTATTCCCTCTATTAGCATCATGCTAATGATTGAAGGAGAGTTGCTTTTCCTGGTTGTTTCCCTTTTTCGCTTCTTCTGCTATGTCTTGCTCTTGCTAATGAGCCAGGGCAGTTCAGCCAGAACATTTAGCCCAGCCTTTGGCCATTTTGCAGGGGCCTCTGGGCTTTTCTGACTTTTTTTTCCTCTCTTTTTCTCTCGATGGGATTGGCCTGAGGACCAGGTATGGCTTGCTGGGATTGGCTACTCAGCTGTGGATGGAATTCATTTGGAATTGCCTTATCTTTTATTTCTATTTTATATATATATTTACTAGTAGCGTATTAGTATTTTGTTACTTTATTAAACTGTGTTTATCTCAATCCAAGTTTCTCCTTTCCCTTTTGATTATCTCCCCTGCTGGGGGAGTTTGGGGGAGGAGGTGAGCAAGTGGCTATCATGGTTGTATTGCTAGCTCAGATTGAACAATGACTGGAAGTGTGAGCTCCGATGGCTGCTCTGGCTCCCAGTCTTCACTTCTTTGTCGTCAGTCTTAGGTGACAACAGAGAATCTCACCTTGATATGACTCTTGAGTGATTCTGTATTTAAGCAGACCTTCCACAGGACATCTCAGCAAGTAAAAAAGAAAATAAAACTTTTTTGAACCCTCCAGAAGACTTAGAACCTACCAGTCACTTCAGATTCTCCAGTATATATGGACAGTTTTCGAGTTGCAATGGACCTGAAAAAAACTCATAACAGGCTAGCATTACTTCGAATGCTGAAACTCAGAATATGTAAAAACTCTTCCAAATACGTGATAAATACATGGACATGCATGTACACACACATGCACAGAGGAGATGAGTGAAAAAGAAGCACATCAAAGAAGGGCAAACCCAGGATAATCTTTCCAACCTTGCTGCTTACTAGATGCGGTAGAGATCTAGCCAGGTGACTAGTGGAAGGTGGGGTCAGTGCAGTGGAAGTCCTACATCAAGTCTATGTGTTTCTACAGCTTTCATTGGTGTCTTATTTACTTAGATTTTCAAGATCCGTCCTACCAGAATATTCAATACAAACTCTGAGAGGGACTAACTGGCTGTCCTACAAAGCTAAATTATTAACTTCTCTGAGCGTATGACTGTGTGCAAATACCAAGCTGGTGCTTGCAGTTTTGGGTTCAAAGAATTCTACCTTGTAATCTAAAATATTATTTAGTTTTGATTTTTTCATTATAACCAGGTTAATGAAATTAAAGGGGAGACACCCATCAAATAAAAAAAGAGCCTAAGAAAAATTAATTATACATTTCAGTCATCTGCTAGTGACTAATCTGTTTGTTTCATTGAATTGCCATCAACAAGGACATTGTTATTCTTACTTGTGTATGTCACTGCCATTTTAACAATTTAGGTGAGTCATTCCTAAAATAGAACAAGAGACATCCATTTAACTTCATATTCAGCCATAGGTGGAAGCTATTTAGGTTTTCTCATTTAAAATGCAACCAAAGAGAAAATGCATTTGCAACTGTCCTTGAGGGGGCCTAGGGGATGATGAATCTAACTAAGAATACAACTCACTCATTGAGATAATGAAAAAAATTTGGGACTATGAATGTGAAAAATCACTGGATCCCAGCAAGGGACAGAATGTCCTCGGTTTAACTTGACTTCAATTAAGTGAAGAACACGCAGGTTTCCCAGAGGTTTGACTCCTAACTAGGGAAAAGATAGAGAATTTGTCTCAGATCTAGCATCTAATAGTGCAATCCACCACAACTGCTGTATATTATTACTGGTGTCTAGAATGACAACTTGTCACTGCTGTTTTAAGTAGCAGTTAAAATAGCGAAGTAATGTGTAATTTCCTAGTAACTGTCTTGTCATTGGGTTGTGAGCAGGAACGGGGTCTCCTAGGGTGCCTTATGCCCAATCTACTTGTAGATAGGTTTGCTTAGGAACGGTATAGTGGTGTGGTGGTTTTGTTTTTGTTTGGTTTTGTTTTCATTTTCCTTCAGTTTGTTCAGCTCTGCTGCTAAACAAAAAACTGATTATCAAATCAGCACCCTGGAATCTGGAATCTCTGGGCACTCCTGATAAATATATAAATCTCTGTCACATGCATATGCCTACAAGGAGTACACTTGTCCTCTGGCAGTATCTGATGTCCTTGGTTGTGGGTTTTTTAAAGCACATTTCATGATTGCTTTTGTCGTTTTCCCTTGACCTTTAAGAGCTGTGAAAATCTTCAGGTAATGAGTGTTTTGGGTGGAACAGTGAACTGAGAGTCATTACATTTCAAATCTTGAATTAGTAGTTATTTATCCCAATCTCTTCCCTTTCTTGCTTTTTGGGCCATAGTGTTTGTGACCAAAATATGGATAAGTGAGAAAGATTCCAACTGACTGAGAAGGACAAGCACTGTCTGCAGCTCAGAACAGCACCTGAACAGAAGATGCAGACCAGGCTGTTCATCAGAAACCAGAGAAGTCTACTCAGGGGAAGCAGAAATCTCCCTAGATAATACATACTAAAAGGGTATGTTTTGAATATAGTATTAGCAGATAAAAATATCTTATTGATGGACATGTACTCAAAAGCTGCCTTTTGGTATCAGGGAGGACTGGAGCAGGACATCCTATTTATTTTGGAGACAGGAAAGAATCAATGTTTTGAAAAGAAACTAGCAGTAGAAGAGATCTGTAAAAAAAGTAGGAAATCTTATATCAAAGCTGAAAAATAATTGTAAAAAATAATTCCTTGGGTACTTTGACCTAATATTCAAATGCAAATCATAGTGCTGGATGAAAGAGAAAAGACTGCATGAGAAGTGGCACATTACTGTTTGTATTACTTTCTGTATCTGAATTAGATTAAGCTTCCCTTTCTTTCAGGAGTTTAATGTCAGTTACTGTAACACTGGCAATAAGAAGATAGCTCATATTTTTTCCTCTTGAGATTCTATCTATCTTGTTCTAAGCATTAGTCAAATGAGCTTATGGTTTAATGGTGAGATATAAAACCAACAAGAAAGCTTTGTTTCAGTGTCACCTTTTTTTTTTTGTTGCTCATAAAGTAACATTTTTTACAGCTTAGTTATTGCCTAGTTGTATAAATAATATCAGAGATGAATATTCTAATCCAAATGCAAATTTGTGACCACGCCCAGTATAGTATCTGCCACCTTTATTTTATTTTATTTTATTTTATTTTATTTTATTTTATTTTATTTTATTTTATTTTATTTTATTTTATTTTATTTTATTTTATTTTATTTTATTTTATTTTATTTATTATATTTTAATCTTCAGCAGTCCACAATGCAATTGTGTTTTACTATCACATGCTGTTCAGTAGTGCTGTGCCTGTTGCTGCCACGATAAGTGGTTTCCCAACAGCCACTACTTTATGATTACACATACAGACCTATAAAATGCCACTTTCAAGAAGTGTTTGATGACAGAAAACAGTATGTGAAAGAGTAGGTCTGAATATTACACTACTTTGGCTATATCTGTTTAGGCACAGATATAGAATTGTTGTCAAAAGTAAGTTATCACCTGAGGTGTATAAAACTGGAAACTAAACTTTCTACAAAACAAGCAAAGGCTGAGCACGAGACAGTGTCACCATACCAACACTCTACTCAAGCCAAGTGATGTAAAGTGTTAGCAACTGGATTGTCTTCAGATCACAACAAGAAAATAAAACTCCTAGGTCTGGATGAAAATGGAAAACAAAATAATCTAAGCCAATGGCAACCGTTGCCAAAACCTGGGTGTGTTGCAGCTGACCTGAAGATGCTAGAATTCTAGAATTTTTAATCTTCTGAAATTCTAGAGTTTTTCTTCCAGTCCAACAAGCACAAACTAGCTTATTCAAAAGTAATATTTTGTTAAACAAGGTATTTTTCTTTAGGTCCTTAATTATAAGTGGCAGGCTATTCCACTTCACAAAAAGGAATCCAAAAAACTTGTCATAGGTTACAAATTAAGAAAAAAATTGAATTTTGAAGCCTATTTGAACAGTATGAAAAATGGTGGGATATATGCAGAACTAATGAAAAGCAGGAAAAGGATAGTATGTTTGCAGAATGCATAAGGACTTTACCAGATGTGAAAGTCTTCACAAACATCATGCCAAACATCATAAACCAGATTGCAAAACCCAAAGTACGTACTTGGTGCAAAATAAAACAGCATCACTCCTAAAGTGAACAGAAACTGTTGTTGTGAGAAAACAAAACCCAACTAGCAAACTAGTGATGTTGATGATACTTAGCTAGGACAAGTGGCTGGTATAAAACACACAAGCAAAAACTGAAATGCATTGAACAACTTCTCTCTCTGTTGCTAGGTGCAACACCAATACTCTACAGGCTGATTTGAATTCTAATGGTGCTTAAAAAGAAGGAAGGAAAAAAGAAGAGCTCACTAAACCAAGCAGGAATGTAGGTATTGCTTTTACAACTAGAAGGATGACAAACTGAAGACAGTGACTTTTAAGATACAGAGAAAGCTGCATCTCTTTAGCCTCAGGCTATTACTGAAAACCACTAAATGGAGTTCTCTTTCAAATGTCTTTCAAATGTATCCATACATTTTCAAATGCATGGGTAAATAATTGGTGCACATGCCTTGTGCATTTTTATTTTAATTATGAACTAACTTTGAATCACAACTGTTTATTATGTACACAGTAATAATTCATACAGTAAAATTACAGGGGTCTTCACATTTGTATTCAGGAAAGATTTAGGCCTCTACGTACTAATAAGTATTTGGTCTCCAGACACAAAGAGACTTCCCTGGTTGTACACGCTGCTTAAAGATTTGCCCAAGTGTTTCGAAAGCAACTTGACGTATTGTGTGATTGTTTGCTGATGCCCAAAGATAGCAGTAGGGACTGGCTTTTCAAATATTTAGGGCTGGACCTGTCTAACAGCCTTCTTCAAACATAATTACTTAAGACGAAACTCAAAATTGTTCAAGTTTTAAGATAAAAGCTTATGAACAAGGGAGTCTTTGCAAGTTAGCTAGGCAATGAATGTAGTCTGTTAATCATTCTTTTCCTTTTCTGTTTGCACACAATTATCAGTACCAGTTCTTTTCCTGTCTTTAACGGTTAAATAGCAAGTTAAAAACAAAACTCCAGGAGGAAAGTGATATAAGCATGTAATTCTCATTGGTAGAATATGATTTCTCTGAAGTCTATTAAATATATCTTTAATAAGTGCGGTGTAGCTTTCTTATGCTCAAAGGGCTGGAAATCAGAATGTCTGTGTACATTAGCCAGAAGTATTTATTTATAGTTTTTACTTTAAATCGCATATCACACCAGGTATGAAATCTGAAAGATAATCCTCAGTTATTTGGTCATTCCCAGCTTCACCTCGAGAACTAGATACTCAAATTTTCCACAGTAATTTTTTTTTTTTATTTGCAATAGGAGGTCATTAAAGGTGATTGAGAACCTCTATCTGCCTCTGTTACATAGCCTCTGTCCTTCTAGGGACAGCTAGGGATTTACTTTGGCAGATGGCAGCCCTGGCAAGACCAGCAACAATGATTGCTAGTCAGCTGTAACTAAAAGACAAATCCCAAATTCTACTGCCTACCTGAATCTCACAGTTTAAACAAATAAAAATTTTGTGTGCTAAAAAAATAACATTGCAACTAACAGGTCTCTTCTAAAACTTATCAGGCCCTCACATTATCCTCAAGATAGGCACTATCAAAATACATGAAATTACATGAACATATGTCCTAATTAATTTCACCAGATAGATACATGGGACACCTCAAATTATCTTTCACGAAGTTTCCACATGGGGTGCTCTTCAACTAAAAAACAATTGTGTACAGTTTTATGCACTGTTGGATAGCAGTCAGTATCTCCAAGGATGTCAAAAGGCTAATTGAAAGCATTTTTTAAATTTTATTCATGCAATAGGTCACAAGCAATTTCCAGATTACTTCCTCCTGAGGTCAAATTATTGATGCAGTCATATGAGTCAGCTGGCTTGTAAGGAAGCCGCAATTAGAAACAAGATCAATAGAAACCTACTTAGTTGAAATATCTAACATATGTTTCCAATGATAAGGAAAGAATTCATAAGCTTTGTGAGACATGACTTTAATGACTATTTTTATATGTGCAACCCTTCAGAATGTAAAAACCAGTACTAAATAGTCCATGATTGGCTTGTATTGTTAAAGTATTTTTAAAAATATGGAATTACTACTGTACAGTAAAAACTTGGTGAAAAACCTGGGAAAAATGCTGTCTAATACCTTCAGAGAGCAAAAAAACTCCTACAATAATTGTGCACAGCCAAAAACCCAAAGTCAAAAGAACAATTAAAGTAACCAGAATATACATTTTCAAATTTCTGCTTTATTTCTCCTACATAGTATTCCTACATCTAGTTTGCAACCCAAAACTCCAGTCTAATGCCCAGTATGAAATGCTGCTTTGGGTATTCTATATGGTCTTTTGAAAAAGCCTTTTTAGCTCTTCCTCTTTTGGTACCTCAACATTTTTTCTTCAGCAGAGTTCAGTTATTTCAGCTGCAACCTCAGTCTGGCTAGCTTAAGTAGTTCATTTGCTTCCAGCTTCAATGACAGCAAGATTTGGTTTCTTGGCTCATTATTCAGAGAACTTGGATCCCTGTTTTTCATATGCTAAAAAATGATTGTCCTTATTAATAATGGTTTACTAATCATGAAGTTAGTGGCACCATTCTGATCTTAATACATTTGCCATATGGTAAAGTCAGTAGTTCAAATTGAGGTAGAAGCTCCCAGCGATAACCGGTTTAAGTATTATCAAATTGCACTCTCAGGAACATTTAGCTCAATGCTGTGAAAGTTGTTGTCATAGTGTATTATTGCTTTCTAGCTATTAATATGCTGGTTGTGCTCTGCTGAGAAATGAAAAGCTTTTTTTAAAAAAAGAACTTTTTCACTGTCTGATTCCTGAGGGATCTGAAAATGCAAGAGATCAACAGGAAGACAAAGGTAAAGAGCAAAGAGCCTGACAGGACAGAGAAAATGAGAAAGAGTAGATTGGTGAAGCTCAGTCAGTAAACAGTAGCATCTACACCAAAGCTCATTGTGTCTTCACAACCACAAGCATAATTTTGAATTGGATTTGGAAGAGAAGTCCAGTAAAATAAAGTGTTATTTGCCTTTCTGGTTTTAGCTTAGCTTACTGAGAAGAGTCCATATATTGTATTTTGTATTTAAAATAGCTGTGAGCTCTTGCGTGTTTTTTCAAATGCTTCTAAAAATATTATAGTAGAAATACTACCAGTATGTACACAGATAGAGCATGATTGCTGATTGCTGATTCTAAGTTATCCATTTGACTATTTGATTTATAGTTGAACTGTAAAAAATTTCTAATGGTTTGAAAATGAGGCCTGCAAAGAAATATTTGTGGTGAATGCACTCAACCCCCCAGCCAAACCAGCAGCAGTTTGGTTCAGGCTCCAGAGGAGGTAAAGGCCTGACCTGCAACCAGGACCAGAGCTCTTTTTAGGAAACCCACAAGGAGGCAGGATGGCAACCAAACACCAATAAGTTGTGGGTGCAGGTAGTCTCGTGCATACCTTTCCCACTGTATGCGTGTTGAGGGTTTATGATTGCAGGGTGACAATCAAACCCTGGCAGACCTATTGTTAACCTCCTCTCCCCCCTCTTCCCTCTGCAGCCCCTCCCTCTCCCCCCTTCCCACTAAGGACAGGCGATGGGGAGGGAAAGAAGGACGGAGAGAAGAGAGTTGGAAAAATTCAAAATGTTTTACTAATGTTACTAATAAGAATAGAGAAAATAATACAAAATATACAAAACCAATCTTGAAAGTCCCAACAACTGCAGAGCTGGCATCTGAAGTCCTGGACTGGACTCTGCAGCCAACCGGAGCTGGATTCAGTCTGTCACTAGGCCTCAGTTCGCAGGGACGACCAGCAAGGTCCTCTCCTAATGTCGTCCATAAGCAAAAGGAAAAGAAGAAGGGACGAGATCCTCCTGATGTCCCACTTTTATATGAAGTATTCACGTGAATGGCATGTTACACACAGTTGGTCAGTTTCTTGGTCACCTGTTTCTCGTTGCCCCTCTCGCGAGATGTCCATCCATGCTTATCAATAACTTTACATTCCATTGCTATGTTTACCAAAACATGTATCTGGTTCTCCAGGAAAATGCAGCTAATATGAAGGCTTTAGCTGACAGGCAAATTCACTAAAAGTGAAACTTGTTTTTTAACAAACCAGGACAATGTGATTTGACTACGACTCAACCACTTTGTTCTATAAATATGACAACCTGGGTGAGCCTACTTTGAGCTCTTTCTTCTAAATAAGCTGGCTGTATGGCAATGGTTTTATTACTCACAGGTCTGTGGATGAACCCAGTTTGAGTTTCATATCAACCATCTAGCTAAAGTAAATGTATACTAAATATAATAAATCATCTAGAAGTATAAGGCTGTATGATTTTTTTATATACTCTCTGCTTCATGTTATTTAGTAAGCTAGATTTGTTAAAATCTTAAACTGTGAAGTTCTGATCATATTTAGCAGAAGCAACTGAAGAGAAACTGCCAAATTAATGTATACTGTGATTAAGTTATAAAAGATGTACTCATCATTAACCAATTGACATGAGATAAATGCTTTCTGACCACCTGCAAAATGAGGGGATATTTTTCAAGTCTTAGATTCTTCTGCATGAGAAGAGGGAGACAGAAGATTAAGTAAAACATTGTTTAGAAGCAGAGTGCTTAGTTATATTTAACTAATAATTTATAGATATATTGTAAGTAAGAAATGAAACAATTATAACTAACGTCAATTATTTTTAGTATAGATGTATTGTATGTCAAAATCTTCAAAAATGGTAATGCATATGTAATAATTATGTGAATATAAGTAACTCAAGAGCATCCAGTCATTGGGAGCACATATGGAGGGTGATCGCCAGTGTTCCACAGCACCGAAAAAATAAAAAATGCCTCTTACCAATATAATTGACTCTGTTGTTATGTTTATTTCTCCGTTTCACAACTACAAACTACACTGAACATTTGCAAGATAAGGTCCAGTTTGCACTTTGCTGCAAAGAACTGAACTGACTGAGGAAAAAAATAACAATCCAAGTGTAATGTGGAGACATTACAGACATCTGCAGAAATGTGGCCTGTTTTGCACTTTGCTGAAAAGAGGAGAATTTTTCCAAACGAAACAGCACCTGCAAGGCTATGGACTATAAAAAATATTTACAGCTAAACAAAACATAGGCACATGTGAGATCAGTGAAAAGGATCCAATGAGAAGCAAGAAGACCCCTAAGTGAAATATTGCTATTGGACTGAATCATGGTATGAATGATCTGTAGAGATATAAAAGTCTGTGTGTTTCTGTGCTTGGGTTGGACCTGTGCACAAGTACGCAGCTTGAGCCAGCCATCCTAATATCCTACTCCAGCAAATTTTTTCCTGATGATTTTGTTTCCTGAAATTCCACTCTGCATACAGTTATCAGGCCTCACCCGAAAGTTTGTCTTCGGACCTCTAAAATACAGACTCCACAGCAAACGGTTAACAGGGAGAGAAGAATCCTGGAAGTTTGCACCATGACGGATACAGACCTTGCCTGAAAGTTTGCCTCTGGAGCTCTAAAATACAGACTCCAGAGTGAATGGTTATCAGGGAGGGAAGACACCTGAAAGTTTGCTTTGTGAATGGGTACAGGCTCCTGGAGAGAAGGTCAGCAGCACTTGGCTTGGCATATTTCCACCATGCAGTAAATAATAGAGTGAACCTGACAGCGAAGTTTTTTTAAAGTTACACTTCTCTTTGAGAAATCTAGACATTGTTCAGCAGTGAGCAGAACCCTAAATTACTTCATTGCAGCAGTATTCTAGCCTATCAGTTTTTCCTGATTTAGTGTAGAAGGACAGTATGTAAATGTAAACTATATTATATTATTCACGTCTCTCGTAAGTTAAATTGAAGCAGCTTTCAGAAGACATTTGTTGTTGCAGTTGTGCACTACTACATTTACCCTTTTCTCTTCTGAAGGCTGATGTGGGTAGTTGTTTTGATAAACCTCTGTGTGTGTGTTTTATGCATTTACTTGAATCTGGCACAAGGGACAGTCAGTTTACCTGTGAAATAACTATCGAGTAAACAAAAAGCTATCATCTGCTTTGTACTTTTTAAACTTATTAGCACCATAGTTGGTACTCAGACTGCTGAGTCTACTTTTCGGAAGTAGTTTATATTAACATCATACATTTGTGAAACTTCTAGCTGGTTGCAACTCTGCAATGACTTTCAATTTATTTTCCCTATGATATCACAGCTTTCTTTCCAATGTGGTAGAATTAAGATCAGCTTCTGGGGGAATGCCGCTCAGCGAGGTCAGATTCTTTACTAATTCAATGCATCTCATGTGTTGTGAAACCCACTCAGGTCCAAGAAAAACAGGCAATTATTCTCTGCATGGGCATTACTCCTTGTAGCAATGGTGGAGAATATCATAAGAGACGCAAAAGAGAACTTACTTGCCACCTCTTAATTCCTGTGTACAGAAGCACACTATTTGAACTGTCAGTCCAGGTACCAAACAGTAATTTGTGAAAATCTTGAGGGTGAAGCTTAACTAACAAATTCTCCCTGAGAGTGTATTGCGGGAGTATTTCTTGAGACCATTATCTAAAGGTGCACCTCATAGGCCTTGTGAAACAGCATGACAGAACCTACTTTTACTAAAACACTAAGTTAGGTCCTGAATCAACAGGAATGCTGTGCTCCAAGACTGGAGCTGGCTCACTTTTAAAAATATCACTTTCAGATAACTGAAAATGTAATGTTTCTTTATGATGACAACACAGCTGGGAAGACCTACGTGAGGTCATATCACTGAAAGATATAATAACCTAACTGCTTTGGACTTTGGAGTGCTAAACATTGAGGTGGTTGTGGTTTTTTGTTTTGTTTTGTTTTGTTTTTTGGTTTGTTCTTTTTCCTAAAGTTACTCCACAGGAATCTTCCTAAAAATTCTCTGGTTAGGTAATATTTTTGACATCATAAAAATCCTTGTTCAGGCAGTGGCATGAGCATTGTGCTGGAACTTAGTGGCAATGATGAAACTGGAACATTTCTATAATAGATGCTGAGCCCTTACTATACTAGGTTTTGATGTAAATGAGTCATATAGTCTGTGACGTTACTGTAGAAGTGGTGTACAAGGACTTCTGAGAGATGTCATTGAAATAAGCAAGAGTGGCTTGATGTTTGCCTCATCATATGTAAGCATAATTTTTGAAACAAGGTTTTTGCTGGTATTTACAATGCAGACAGTGTAACTTACGCCATGACTAATAGCTATCCATGTATCTCCATGCTGCTATACAGATGTAATGAAAAAGACTAGATGAATGGTGAATAGGTTCACACACAACAAAATCGAGAAGCATAAGAAGAAAAGATTTATCTTAAAATTCATTGCAATTACTCTCTTCATAAGCTCCCATTAATTGTAATACTGACTCCATATAAAAACAGTGATTCAGATCTGTGAGCTGTCATTTGAGGTCTGGGCACATATACATTTCTACCCTGCTGTCTGTTCACATGCTGTGGAGGTGTTCATCATGATCTCACTTTAAAGCTTTTTGGCTGTTGAGTAAGATGGTGTGCAAATTACTCTGTAAATTGTGTGTCATAAAAATGAAGCTGCAAAAACTGCTTTGTATCAGAAACCCCCTTTTGATGTTTGTGAACACAGACTGGGAACAACTGCAGAACAATTGCTGGCATCAATGTTGGGGACTTGAGGAGAAACACCTAACTGATGTTTACATAAAGAGCGGTTATGGTAAAAAAACTTGCAATGTTGATAATGGTAGGGAAATGTTCAGACCAGCTTTCCTACAATACTATGCTAACCCTTACAGTATTTCTTCCACAGTGCTTCACCTTGAACTAGAGTGCATTGTTACAGACGACTTTTTTTCCCTCTGGTTTCCTTTGCTTCAGAGAATACGTTGTCAGCTCAAAATACCTTTTGGGTTAATAGTGTTGGTACTTGGTGCTAGTGGACTCTAGTGCTCTATAATGGATTTCCTTCTTGAGGAGATTCTCTGGGCACCTCCTAATAAGTAACAGATCAAGTAAATGACATTTATTTTGTAGAAGTCTATACCACTTCATGTTCACATGAGCTCTCAAAACAGAATTCCTTGTCCTGGTATCTGCAAAAGGATTTAGATTTAACCTAGTAGAAGATACAACCAGAACTCCGAAGTGGCTCTGGATGAAGTGCATCTCTCCCAAGACAGATGAGTGCCTAATGCAAAATTGGGTTCAGTAACTTTCTAATAAACCTTCATACCGCGTATTGCTTCCAGATAAAACCAGTCTTTTTTAATTAAGTTGCAAAATAAGGAGTATAACCAGACAAATTATCTCCAGTGTTGATAAATCCCTTGTGCGTTCCCAAAAGTCTTAACTGTGACACTGATTTTTATGATATATTTGCTACCAGTGGTATAAAAACATACGTGAACAATTTTCTGGTTTTGATGCTTTTTAACAAATATTCTTGCAGTATTTGCTGTTCATGTTACGTATAAGAGCATTAGTTTTATGACATAAGGTACAAACCCCACAGGTAGTATACCCAAGACTGGAAAAATCAACAGTTAAGGCCTGCCTTTTTTATCTTTTTAAAATACATTTAAACCGTATTCATAAGTAATTATCAGCAATTTGTTTCATTTTGTCATGAAAGCTTAAGATATATCAGAAATATCAAGAATTTGCCTTGAAGAGCAAGAGATCACAAATTCTACCTCTGTCACATCGACTCTGGCTATAAAAAGTAGCTTTGACTTTCCAAGGTAGCCTCTGTGTGTGTGTACACCTATCACAATATACTTTGGTTTTGTCCAGACTTCAGGCACACTGTAATTTGTGTCTCATATTAACAGTGATAGAGGTAACAAAACTTTTATACGATAACAAATACATCTGAAAACATTTTTAATGGACTGAAACAGCCTTAAAATTCAGAGTCCAATGAACTTCAGGGAATGAAGAACATTTTACGTTGTATATTTCAAATTTTGTTATAATGCATTACCATGATCTACCATAAACTCATGGTCTAATGGTTTGGTGTTTTAGTGCTACAGGATTTTTGGGTTATTTTTTTGTGGCTGTGCTAGGAAAAGCTTTTCTAAATATTAGCAGATTTTTCAAAAGTAAGCATTTCAGTTGTCCATGGTTTTCTAGTCTGTACAATTCAATGATGGCTAACAGATGTCAAACTAAGGCTCTTTGTGTTTTCTTCTTAACTTGCAATTATAATAAAATTGTGCCTTGAAATGTGTACGTATTTGAAAAAATGTGGAATTTCAATTCCTTATAAATCAGAACTTCTTATATTAGAACTAACAGTGACACACTATCATATCAAAAGTTCCAACCTATGTCACGGTCTTGAATTATAATCACCAATAGCCCAAGTCCACCAGGATATTTACTGATAATTTCAGATCTGTGTAGGCTTACATAAATCTCAGTCCTGTGTACTTTCAGTCACATGGCGCACAGGACAGCTGTATATCTTTGTTGCTGCATTTCTCCCTGCATATGTTAAATGCCTGCTAAGTATTGCACTTCACTGAGAGTATTAGGTGAATGGACATAATGTACACGCTTCCCACTGTAAGACATGATGTTACCTGACATGTTTGGAGCACTAGGTGTAGGTACTTGTAAATAGGTACATTAGACAGGCCTAACTCACACTACAGGGCAAGGGGTTGGGCAAGTTTGTATATGTACTATTTCGCTTAAATTGAGAGTAATAATGCTGGTGTAATAACTGTTACCATGTACATTTATGACCTGTGCTCCTGGAAGTAAATACTGGTTTTGTTATTGACTGCAGTGACTCTAGTATTAGGCCATAAATAGAACATAAATCAGTGTAGCATTTTCTAAGGAATCTATTTCATGTTCATGCACTCACATGTATGTATGTGTGTATGCATTTTGTACCTTGAAATATGTCCTTGGAATAAAACATATCCCCCTTATTTACTTGAAGCACCCCTCTGCTATTGAGGAACTTGCAAAAAGTTACCTTGTGATCCCTATTTATCTGTTCTGAGTTGATTTCTTTTTTGTGGCACTTTTTTTTTTTTTTTTTTTTTTTTAATATATATGACATAAAAGTAGCAGTTTCTAGACTTTTCTAAGCTGTTGCCCTCCTGCAGTTGGGTTGGTGGCCTCAGATATCAGTGTAAATGTTGGGATTTCTGTCTGGACCTTTGAAATGGAAATTGTCCTGAACACAGCTGAAATCGTGACACCTAATTTGAGAACTACTAACTTAGGATGAATGGGGAGCAGAACTTCTTCCCCTCCTGGTAAAAGGAGGAGTGCCAGATGCCCAGGGCTAGGTCTGTATACTGCAGTTCAGCAATACACAACTTTCTCTAGAAGTGGGATACAGCCATTGCTAGAAGTTTATTGTTTTGTGCTTCTTCTACATTTTACTTTCTTGTCATATTCAATTGATCGTGTGTGTCATGATGCTAGTTTGATTTTATTGTGGCCACTTCTGGCAGTATTTCAACTAAACTGAAAGAATATAACAGTAATAACACTGTGAGTGATTTAGGATTAGTCATTGTGGGAATCACTGAACACGTATTAGTTTTTCTGTCAATGATTTACTAGGTCCATGAAAATCTTTAATTAGACTGGATTGGTACAGTAGTGTACTACCATTCTGCTGATTCATTGTCTGTGGGTGTATCCAAAGAGAATGGATTATCACTGATCTGTTCTATTCCATTGCATGTATAGCACATAATCTGTTGTATAAAGTATCAATTACCTATACAAATAGGTACAAATTCTTCCCCATTTCTGACTGCTCTGTACTGCACAACTGAGGAAGAGAGTCAGTAAAAGCAGTCAGTATGACGTGATCTGTGGAAAGTGCTCATGTGGAAGCCATTTAATCTGTTCATTTGTCTGAAGTTGGGA
The DNA here is from genome assembly GCF_037038585.1 of Patagioenas fasciata. Taxonomy (NCBI): domain Eukaryota; kingdom Metazoa; phylum Chordata; class Aves; order Columbiformes; family Columbidae; genus Patagioenas; species Patagioenas fasciata. The sequence goes on along the minus strand of NC_092560.1, from coordinate 49,697,325 downwards.
GTCTTGCTATTTAGTAACCCCCCCCAATCAATAGAGAGAAAATAGCTACCTCCAACATATGATTTTTACCATCTGAGGAAAGGTAACAAAAACATATAGTGTAAATTACTACCTGGAGGCACCTGTTTCTGCCTGTTGGCTACAGAAAGCCTAGATACATCAGGTTTAGAATATTAATTTGAATGAAACAAATCCCATTCTCTGTGTAGATGGCTTTTTCCAGTACTCATTCGTCACAGGTTGTGGTGGTGAATCTTACGGCTGTCACAACTCCGAAGACCTAACGGCAAAATACATTTAAAGAAACAACTTCAAGCAATGTCATTCCATTACTTCTAATAATGGTGTTTCAAATGCAGCCTCTGGCCCAGCAAGTTAATAGATTGTAGTTTACTAGAAGGTGGGAAAGTATCTCATAATTTAACCTCTTGAATACGAGGTGTTCTTAATTGATATATTGATTATTTACCCTTCCAAAATTGAGCAATATTTCTAAATCCATTCATGTTACTCAGCCTCAAAAATATCACAGAAAAGGATACTGCAGACCAAGTTCTGCACTCTTTTCTTATTTTTTACAAGCATCTGAATATTTACTGCCTTCGAACTTTGTAGACATTTGTGTACTTCCTTGCAAGCTTAGTATGAAATATCACTATTCTGATTGCTTAATGCTTTGAACCTACTTTGAGTGAGGCTAAGTGAAAACTGCAAAAGGCAGTTATCATTTGATATCTAGGGAAAAATCTCTGTCATGGCAAGACTGAAGAATAGATTTCAGCAGAGCACTGTGAGAATAAAGAGTCGGAAAGGAAAGTGTTTTAGGGAGGGCAGAAGTCATAGAGACAGAAAAAGTAGGTAACACTTGAGTCCTGAATCAGCAAGTGAGATAAAGCTAAATAAAAAACATATCCTACAGTGGTGAAAGATGTTTACCCATTTCAGAATATTTTCGCTTGCTCTAGATCCTAACAAGCCCTCACTGGAGTGGTGGGAATCCTGTCCACAGATTGAGCCAAGTATGAATTTGAAGAAGGACTGGATGTTTGAGAGGCAGACAGCAACAGTAATGGCTCTCAGGATCCTGAGGAAGATTTCTGTGAACAGTTTTAGAGTCTTTTTTTTTTTTTTTTTTTTTTTTAATGGAGTAGGGTTAGCACCTTCGCTGGTGGACAGCACTGCTCCATGAGGCTAATATAAGGGCAGACTGGTTGAGTATAGATCAATTTTGTATCTCCACTGCAGTTATTTGAGCAATAATAATTGAAGTGAGAAACATTTCCCTGACATGAATGACCTGCTAGGTGTGGCAGGTGAATTGAGTGACAAGTGGTGACCATCAACCTTATCAGATCATTCTAGATATGCCATGTGCTATGGTTACCATTGCTATTAGAAGCAGAGTATGGAAATAAACATGCACTGAGGCCACATTCATCAATAGTGGATATAGCCATATTTGAGCTTACTGACTATGTAAACATATACCTACATTGGAATAACTGATGTCAGGATGGAGAGAGAATGTATTTTGATTGCTAACTCAATAGTCTTCTGTGGATTTTATGGCCTAAGAATGAGTCAGTTCAGAATGTCTGAACTGTCTCTCAGTGTATTATTCAACTGGGATATTTTAGTCTTTATTCTTCACTATTCTGTTATGAATTTTTAAGAATTCAAGTCTTTTAAACACAGGATTTTGTATTAGTACTTCAGCAGTAGTTCTCCTACTTGCTTTACACAAACTTCTTCTCTTTAATTTTGTCTCTGCTTCTGTGTTTCTAGTAGGGCAAGAGGCAAAAGGCGAGAAAAATGAAAGCTAGTAACTCGAAGAGGGATGCTGTTTGTAGCACTTGATGTTGTCACATACATAGAAATTCATTTCAGTGAACTATTTTGTTACTAGTGCAGATTGTTAAATAATCAAATATCTTTACTCAAACTTTCCTGAATTTATATTTTGGTGTACTGGAAATGGCTCTACACAAAAGCCCCAGAAAAGAACTGGATATGCACACAAGAAAACTGAACCAAGATCTGGATTCAAAGTCCAAATATTACCTGGTTTATTGCCCAAACCACTATTTCAAACTGAAGTATATTTGCCTTTGGAATGCTTAAAATTCAAATTAGCTGTACAGGTCTTATCTCATACAACAGAAACTGCAAAATGCTTTGGAAATTAAACAGTGATTCTTTGGAAATTTAAAATGCCAACATTTTGAATATGTTTTTCTCATGCATACTGTAAATTCGAGTTACGACACCCAGACTTAAAATTTCTTTTGAAGTTTTCACTATTATCTGGGAAGCAACGATTTGTCTTGTTGACCCTCTCATGTGCACAGGTGGATATTTAAAAAGGTGTTAGTACCTCCAACTGGAGGATGCAAAATAAATTGATGTCCTACCATTACTGTCACATGACAAATAGTGGCTCTGTAAGCATCTGTGGCAGAATGCAACCCCCCCTTTCTTCCCCTCCCTCCTTCATCATGGAAGGAGTAGGCACATCCCCCTCTCTCTCTATGTGAGGCTAACAGCTTCTTTTGTTTGGTCTCAGAGCACCCTGGCCAGGGCCATTAGGAGAAGGGATTGCCAAGGCGCCAGTGAGCCGCTGGGCACCTGTGACCAGTGTGGGGGATGTTTGGAGGCTTCAGGGGCATCCCACACACGGTGTGGGTGTGCAGAGAAGCTTCTAGAATGCCTACAGTCAGGTCTGATCAGCCAGTATAAAAACGGGACTCTCTTGTTGAGACTGGGCCCATTGTCGCCGGTCTCTCGGAGCGCGAGCGGAAGATGCTGGCGCCGAGAGCCCCCCTCCCCGGGATGGAGACTCTGCTTTCCTTGCCGCCACGGGTGTGAGTAAAACTTCTCGCAGGATTGCGAGTACATATATATATTCTGTGCACATTTGCACGTGTAGCTTCCCGTGCTTAATACAAACACGTATAAAATTATTTCCTCGCAGGATCGCGAGTGTATTTATATTCCGTACGCATTTGCACGTGTACTTTAAATTATTTCCTCGCAGGATCACGAGTGTAACTTTATTCCATGCACATTTGCACGCGTACTTTAAATTATTTCCTCGCACAATCGCGAGTGTAACTTTGTTTCCTCGCACAATTGCGAATGTATTATAAATTTATCCTCGCACAATCGCGAGTGTATTTTCCTCCCGTGCTTCCATATAAGCATGTGTAGTATTCTGTGCATATTTGCACGTGTAAGTAAATTAACTCTCACAGGATTGTGAGCGTATCATAAATTTACCCTCGCACAATTGTGAGGGTACACTTTCTGTACTCACTACGAGTACCTATATCTCTTTAAGAATAATCCCGCACCGTGTTCAGGCAAGTGTGTACTCCTCTGGGACTCAGGGGCGGTTCCGGCATTGTTTTGGGTGAAGCCACGTGCATGCACACTGTGGACCTCCTGTTGTACTAGTTGCTGCCCCTTAATAATTTTCCTCAACTGATACCCGAACCTATATTTAAGTCACTTTTGGAGTGCTAAAACCCTGTTTCTCACCGGTTTAATAAAAGTTGTTTTGGACCCTGTCGTCCCTTAAACTAACCTCGGGGTGCCCCCGTGACAGCATCCCTTCTGTAAGTCATAAGATGTCTAATGGAAGTAAAGAGATTAATATGATTGTTAGTTTTCCTCAGGGAAAGCTGAGTATATACATCTGCGTGTTTTTTTTCTGCATATGTATGTGTGTATGTGTATATATATAGATGCATGTGTATAATAGAGAAAGAAAGCACCATGATATACAGACAACATGTTAAATATAAATTCATGACCTCACATTACAGAAGCAGAAAGGTACTGTTTTATGAGGTTTACTTAGCTTATCTAGAGACCTGGCAGCTCCAGAAAACTAAATATTTGATTTAGAAGACTACTGGTTCCTCAATCTTGTTTATACCATCAATTGGATAAATCTGTTTAATTTGCTATGGCTAAAAATATCACCGAGAAAAAACGATCTTTATTTGTTTAGGGATTATCTACTTCTGTTTGCACTCTATCTTCTATATTGCCCGGGTCATTGTTTGCAGCAATGATTGTAACATCACAGAGATAGCAAGTCACTAACAGAAAGCTAATGTTCTTAGAAATAAAAACATGGATAAAGAGCAGAAAATGTCTCATATATAGAGGCAATATCTGCTGAAGTGTTTCTAAAGGGCTTGGACAGGCATACTCTTCACTGGGTAAAGAACTGTCTAGAGGGCTGGGCCCAAAGAGTTGTGGTGAACGGAGCCAAATTCAGTTGTCAACAAGTCATGAGTGGTCAGTTCTGTTTAACCTGCTTATCAGTGATCTGGATGAGGGGATTGAGTGCACCCTCAGTAAGGCTGCAGATGACACTGAGTTGGGTGTAAGCGTTGATCTGCTCGAAGGTAGGAAGGGTCCACAGAAGGATCTGGACCGGCTGGATCATTGGGCTGAGGCCAATTGTATGAGGCTTAACAAGGCCAAGTGCCAATTCCTCCACTTGGGTCACAACAACCCCAGGCAGCTCTACAGGCTCTGGGAAGAGTGACTGGAAAGCTGCCCGGTGGAAGAAGATCTGGGGGTGTTGACTGGCATCCAGCTGAACATGAGCCAGCAGTGTGCCCAGGTGGTCAAAAAGGCCAACAGCATCCTGGCTTGTATCAGGAATAGTCTGGCCAACAGGACTAAGGCAGTGATCCTCTCCCTGAACTGGGCAGTAGTGAGGCCACGCCTTGAACACTGTGTTCAGTGTTCCTTCACTACAAGAAAGACATTGAGGTACTTGAGAGAGTGCAGAGGAGGGTGACGAGGCTGGTGTGTGGTCTGGACCACAAGTTTTATGAAGAGCAGCTGAGGGAACCGGGGCTGTTTAGCCTGGAAAAAAGGAGGCTGAGACCTTCTCACTGTCTACAACTACCTGAAAGGAAGTTGTAGCATGGAGGGTGTTGGTCTTTTCTCCCCAGTAGCAAGTGATAGAACAAGACAAAACGGCCTCAAGTTGCACTAGGGGAGCTTTAGACCTTACTTGGTACCTTTCTGAAGCTTCAAATTCACTCAGAACTCCAGGAAAGAGCTTGTTTTGGATATGTGGGCCTCTACTTTGCCTTATAATTTGAATTCCTGGTTAAAGAGTTGTGTGCTCTATATGACTATGGTTTCACAACATAATTTCTGTAACATCCAATAACATAGAAATGAATCTTGTTTAGATGAAGATTCTATTTTTGTGTTAGTATAGTCTATCAGCCTGAAAGCAATCTTTCTCAACTGCATGACTAAGGATTTTACCTCCATCTGCCCATCATACACTGTAGATGCAGATGCTTTAGAAATGGTACGAACAAACTGGGAACTGAGAGTGAGCTTTCCATTATTCATTTATATTATTGCTGAAATGCTTCCTTTCTACTGCGTAAAACACAGAGAAAGACAAAATTCTTGTCTCATTTAGTACATTGTCTAAACAAACAAGTAAAAAGATACAGACTGTCCTGAATGACCACGCATAGTAGTATTAGAGTACGATGAATTCAACTGCTAACTTGAGTGCATTGCTGAGCTGCTTGTTGGAAGTGACTGTTAACACACTTAAACTGCATAGTATTTCTGACCTGTGAAAGTAGGTTTCTATTGTGTATTCTGTCCTAGCTCTGCGCACACAGCTCACTGATGTCAATAAGACATCTGCATGCGGAACTGGGGCAGAATATGCAAGAAAGATTCACACTGTAGATATAATAGGGTTCCAGTCTGATGTGAAAAGAAGTGTATAGCCATTAGACTGGCACTTTGTAAAGCCACACAGCCATACTGTGATTACTCAGATAGCAGGCACATCTGATAATACGTTATTGATTTCATATATTTATCTATTCTGGATTTAAAAAAAAAAATGCATACAATGGTATATATACCTCATAAACAATGACAAATTGTTGAATTTCATTTAAACTATAATGGAGATGAAACTGCATCTGTGGCAGTTTCATATAAGGCACTTGTCTGATAAGCAAAGAATAAATCTATTAGCCATCAAGTACTTGCAGTCTCAAGGATAGTCTGATATTCATGGCTTCACTACTTCTCTTCTGTGTCCTCATGAAAACAGCCTAAGAATTTAGTGAATCAACTCTACCATTTGCTAATTGACCATAGTAAGTATATTGTGCCCCAAAATGTCTCTGTTGGAATACATTACTGGAAAGTGTAAGGTGATCCATCTTCTTCTCTGAAATGTGTAGTGGAAAAGCAAAGAACTCTCACTCTCAGAATCTGCTTCTACAATAATTTCTACAGGAAACTTCCCAGTCACAACTGGGGCAACTAGGATGTTTTACATTATACTCTATGTTGTGTACCCTTTTTTCTGACTCTTTCTCTTAGATTTTTGAAGGTTCCTGCCTGATATTTAGGGGGAAAGAGAATACTTAAGCTGGAATTCTGAATTAATAATTAGAAAAATACTGCTTTTGTCTGAAGTTACTGACTTCAGTATGCACTGAACAGGGCCCAGTAGATTATCACATTTCAGATGTGGGTCTTCTCCTTTCTACAGCACATTTGAATTTGTAGAGTTCTTTTTTCTTCCATTTTGTGAGTAGGAGGGAGGGCACTGATGAGATTTTTTCTTTTATTTCGAAGTTTTAAATATATGGGTTCTCTTCCTACTGAAAAATCCTTGCCAAAAAATGCCAAAAATTTTTCTGGTCTGAAACCCAAATTCTAAGCTATGATCAAGATGATGCATTTTTGTTTGTATGTTTCCCATTTCTTGTATAAAACTGTATGTGCACTTTCTAGGTGTATGCTTATGAAGCTTCAGAAATTCAGTGACGATACAGATACAGCTGCTTTTCCTTAGGAAATCAACACCAGGAATTATGGCCTACACTCAATTCCTCGTTCTACAGTGCTATGGGAGATAAACTTTACTTTTATTCAAACTATTTTCAAATGAGTTAGTTTCTTATGGATTTTGCTGTGTGAAAGGTTTAAAAGTCACTGTAGCTACAGTGATTGAAAGTGAACAAGAAGAACTCATTTAAGTTCCTTGCATGAAAGGTGCCCTTAGGTCAACTAGTCATGGTATTTTGAGAAGTACAGAGTTAATAATCTCTCTGCTAGAAATTAAAAATGACATCTTTATGATATGTCTGGTCTCTGTTGCTTGGTCAGAGGTCTGTGCTCTGGTATGCCACATGAGACTGACTGACACTATATCAAAATGCTTTACAGTGCATTTATCTGCTGTAGCTTGTGGTAATGTACCAAAATATCTTTCTTATGGGAGACTGTAATTTTGTATTCAGATTTCAGATTCTCCTGCAAAGGCTCATGCTGTGTGCTTTGTTTTGGAGTTTCTTTTTTAAACTGTCTTCTTGTACCTTTTTACATTAATGTAAAACTGAAAGTTCATCAAGAGCAAAAGTTGAAGTTTAGAATCTGGTTTAGGTTTACATTATCTGTGATAGAGGCACAAAAACCATGATGCAAATGCTTTTATTGAGAGAGCATTTCTATCTGTCTCGTTCACATAGCCCACAATATTCTAAAAATATTTCTCTCACTCTCTTCAGCTGATACAGTCTTTCAAAGCAACCTGAATAGTAAATAAGTCACAACATTGGTATGTGCAAACGGTAGGCAAATCTCACTGTGCTGAAATTTGTTAAGCTTTGCTTCTTCTGTGAGAAAGTAAAAGACACCAAGATTTAGAAAATAAATGAGAAAGTAGACAGGATCAGTAAATTATCTTTGTGCTCATGGCAGGCTTTGCTAACTACAGCTAGCAGTAGTAGTTGCTTCAGTAATCAGTGGCTAATAATTGTGTGTTTCTAGAATATTGTAAAGACAAATGGCTGGGAAGTTGAGGAAAACATCTAAAATGTACTTGATAAGTGTATATTCCCACTAATAAATTACAAAGTACTCCAAGGCATAGTCAGTGTGGGGAAGTGAACAGGCTTGAAAAAGAAGCTATATGAAAGAGTGAAATAGTACATAAATATATATAGATAATACTTTTTAATATATATTTTTTCTTTTTTTACATGAGAATGTTTTTCTTTTGAAGAAATTATTTTGAAAATCCTTTAAGATATTTCTTTGGTATTGAGTGTGAGAAACAGTGAAATGACACTTCAAATACATGATTTTGTTAGTAGATCGGGAATAGTGTTCAGAAGGAAGGCTGACACTTTTTAGGTGACTGAATATATGATGTCCTTGGGCAGTGTTTGAATTGTGTAGTGATTGACAACCTCTTGTACAACCTCTCAATGGAGAAGGTCATTTTAAGTGTAATTTCTGCTTCTGATATAGCTAATCTCACACGTCATCTGACGGCAACCTGTTCTGACCCAAAACTCTCCGAAGGCAATTTAAAGTTCAGTGTGCCCTGAAACTTCAATTAACCTAGAAGGAGTATATGTGAGCATGCTGTTGTAAAAAGGAAATTTCAGATAACCCTGACAAAGCAAGTATATAATTATCCAGCCCTTGCCTGTTTCCCTGCTCCGATAACAATTGTGCGCACTGATTACCTAACAGCACAGTCGAGTGCCCAAGAGCATCTTTTGAGTCACTGAGCACTTTCCATTTCTGTTTCCAGCACTGGTGGGGCTAAGGCTTTGTCATTTTAGTAAATTTTAAGGCCTTAAGTTTTCATCTGATTGTTGCATCTAAAATGAGCTGAAAGCTGATCTTAGAACAACAGTGACACAGGCTATGCAATTAATGAACACCTGCCTTTGTGCTACTGGGGCAGAACATGTGCAATGTATTACTCGAAGAGAAAAAAACAAAATTCATAATAAAAATGGCTGATATATTTAAGAGAAACATGGTGATCTGCAGTACTAGACAAGTGTCCTAATCCTGCCAAGTTTCTTTTCTTCTCCCACAGTTGTGGGGGGACTGCTCACTTTGCTATCTTGAGCACTAACACTCTTGCAGTGCTTCTCTTCTTCATGTATAATCAGTTTACACCACAGAGAAATTTTACTTGCACAGGCAAGCTGGTTAAAATTGCACTCTTTTTTATTCTTTTGGCATTCGAGTAAAAACCCTGATGCAACATGTCCTATGAGCAATGCCAGGGAGGGAACTAGTATATGCTAGGACAGTAGCAAATTTTTTTATTTTCATTTGAAGGATGATGGTAAAAAAAACAAGACTCAGGTCAGACTTAGTCCAGACTAAGCATTAGACAGCTTAGTATGCAAAGCCTTAGGAGGCAGGATGAAAATAAAATCAAAGCTGTTGTGATTCTTCACTGATTTTCCATTTCTCTGTGCTTTTCATGATCAATGGCACAAGTGCAAACAGGACTTGAAATTCTATACCTCAAGGTAACAAAGTTTGAAACCTACTCGTACATATATAAAGGACTCTGCAAGGTGCAGTTAGCTGAAGGATAATAATTTTTAAATTATAGTGCTTGGTTCTGGTGTAAATGCTTTCTCTCCCTGCCTTTTTCTACAGTCAATGTGCATTTTGTCTCCAATATTAGTGGACATTTTATCCCCAGGAAGGCATATCTATTTTGTGAAATGGCCATGAGATGAGACTAAAGTGCCTATGTTAACCTGACCAAGTTGTAAGCATCACATGTGGGAAAGAATGCATAGAACAAGAGGAAAATATTTGACAAAGATACACTGTAGAGACCCAGGTCTTAGAGGGAAAAAGATTTTGCTTACAGGAACATGTCTGTGGGTTTCACTGGCAGAGCTCTTTATTCTGGCATCCTCTCTTGTTCACTTCTTATAGCCTCTAAGTAAATCTTTCATAGTGACTTTTTGCTTCTGCTTTTATTCAGGTTTAGTTTTCTTTGATATTTTTAAGCTTGAAAAGCTTTTCTTTGTGTAGTTGGTTTCATTAAGCTTAAAATAGACAAGATGCTTTCTCAGATGAAATAATGAAAGGATAACAATAAAAACAGTGTTTTAATTAATGCTATGAAAGTTAGTTTGTTTCTGTTTAGAAAGTCATTAACAACATGCCATGGGTGATATAAAAGCACATATTTCCAGTGGTTAGGTCAGAAGAGACATCAGAAGTCCAAGAGTTTGGTGATGTCCTCCCAGGAGCAACCATCCTGTTAAGCTTAGCAATGGTGGCCATCCCAGCACCTCTCCCACACAGTTCAGGTCCTAGTACTCAACATCAATTGGCTGCTCCTGACAGAGGTGAGGGACTAGAGACTGGTGACAGGATGAAGAGAAGCACTGCCCAGCCTGAAGGAATGCGGAAATTCATGACCAATGGTCCCCAAATCCTAATCCTCTTTCCCCTGCAGCAGCAAAGATGGAGTCCCCCTGAATCAGGCAATCCTCCAACAGAGGAGTCTTCCCGACGGGTTCACATCGTAGTTCGAGTTAAATTTTTGTTTATAACAGTATATGTCCAGCTCAACTCCCCTGATGTCAGTAGCCAACTGTATAGTTCCACACACATAATTTTGAAATTCTACCCTGTCGTTCTCATTGGAGAAAGTATTTTAAAAAGCAAGAAATTATGAATGAACTTGGATAATCTTCAAGTGATTTACTTAGCCGGCCAGTCTTCTTATTCCTGTGAAATCCAATAACTGAAGACATTAATTCCAAAAGAGCATGCAAGAAAGAACTTGCATGCAGATTTCAAGGAAGGCTGTGATGTAAGACAAAAACAGCTGTAATGAATATCAGATTTGTATTTCACTTTAATTTGTAATCTCCGATCAACTGCCTTGAACTCGAAGGCTACTAATGGAAGTTGATATGATATATATTTGATGTTTGTTTGCTGTCAAATCAAGATGAAAACTTGGAGGAAATAAAACAAAAGGTCAACTGGATATGTTTGGGAGAAGTTCAGATTTGTATAAAACCAAAATAGAAACTGTGAGTGCTGTCCCGGGCCTCACATTTATTGATTTTAATCCTACTGCCACATATAAATAACTAACTTGCATTTATTATGACATATTTTCTCTGAAAAACATCAAAATGACACCAAAACACAGTGGAACTTAAACACAGTACTCAGGTTTCTTATGTGTAACTCAGTAACTACTTGCATTAGGTAAAGCATCAGCATTCAAAACTTTCAAGAAAATGAATCTTAACTTTCAAAACATTGTCTTGTTTGAGCAAATTACAAGGAAGTACTTCTAGCAATTGCCAGGCTAACTTTTTTTTAGGAAGCATATTTTGCATTCTCTAGGTAGATGAAAAATGTTTTACAGATTACCTTGGCTTACATAAGTCACTAATGATGAGTCAGTGCTTAACATTTCAAATAATGATAACAGAGGTATTTCTTAGTAAAAAGGGGTCACTGGAGCTAAGATATCACTGTGTTGGGGTCTACTGGTCATTTTTATTTCCATCAACTCCTTTCTTTGTCGTGATAATAGTATGAGCCATCGTGCTGATGTTTTCTTCCGTGATATTGCTCCTGTGTGTAATTTAAAGCATCTTTACTTTCAAGCATTCCAACTTAGTATCTGCAAACACAGGAGTCACACATCTAGTATATGCCCATTAATTTTATGGCTATTTTTGTCTTCTGAGATTTCTTATGTCATAACTCCTGAACTCCTGAAGAACTGCAGTGAAGAAGGGAGGAGGAAGTTTTATTGATGTATTTCACCATCACAGTCACAGAAATTTGGACATCACTTAAGTAATGCTGCTTCTGCTTAAGGAAGGAATCCTTACTACTTTAAGACTTCTGTTACTTTTATTCATATGTGTTTGATTTAGGCTGAGAAATGGAAGAAGCCCTCTTCATTCTATGGAAAGTAAGAGTAATTAGTCTACTGATAAACTTGCTGGGTTTAAATGATTGTGTATCATGATCATCACATCATAGAGAGGAGGAGCAGCAATGCTACGACACAACTTTCTGTCTTTGCATTAGCTGTGGTTATATCGACATTCATTTACAAATGAGATACTTTCTTGCAGTGTGTCAAATAAATGATCGGTTTTGAATTTTAATCTTAAATAGAGAGGATTTATCAAAGGTTATATTGGGCATCACAGAATTGTCTCAATGGCCTTACAGGCAAATCTGCTGGGATCATCTTGTCAGTGCGGCGAGCAGAAACAATAAATCTTTCTTTTGGATTAAAAGAAATGTTCTGTTTTTACCCACAGCCTAAAACTAGAAACAATTCTGCTGTGAATTGTTTGTGTCCTTTCAGTAAAATGCTGACCATTGTCTTTTGTAAGCCAATGTGGTCCTGAGCCTTTTCCTGCTGATTCATTTTCTTCAATATTGTGGTTGAAAACTGGTACCAAATGTCTGCATCTAGACCTTGAGACTCTTGTGGGAGAAGCTGTTAGACCAAATCCACCGATTGCTCACTGCTGTTACTGCAGGTATCCCTTCTTGAAAAGTATCCATTTATTCATGACAAACAAAACAGTGCTGTCTTGATCTGCTAGTCAGTCACTATCTGTCAGCACCAGAAAAGATCAGAAGGTATGGAACGAGAAATGTCATCAAGGTCAGCTGTACCAGCTCCTACAGTCCCCTGGTATTTCACCTCAGGGCGACTTGTGAACTAATAAATCTAGATGTTCTACATCAACAGAGCTAGAAAAAGTGATCGTAGTAACACAGATTTATCAAACCACATATCTTGCTCACTAGGATTGCAACTCTCACTGAGAGAAAAGTGGATTACTCTATACGTCAAATATGTGTCCCCGCTACGCAATGCAACTGCCTTGTCTCTGCTTCCCAGCTGTGAACAGGGAGAGCCTGATCTATGTTGTATGAGAAACTTCAGAGGAAAGACATTACTGAAAAAAGACTCCTCATCCATACCTTCTGTACTTTTTGTGCTAAAACAACATATGGCTGAAAATCTAGGTTGAGTTCAAGCTGATTGACTTGATGGGCCTACTATTTCTAAACCATGGCATGTAATTAAGGAAAAGTTCTCACAGTATGCTGCAGCACAACCAACAGACTTTCTTTTTTGAGTCACTATTTCAAGTAGGTGGAAAAATATAAGCAAGCAGCCTTGTTATTGCAAAAGCCCTTTCTCTATTGTAAACAAGTCACAAAGAGCCTCCTACTCAAGTTACATAGACAAAGGCATAAGTGAGAATGAGTACATGTAGTGAAGGTCTCCTACTGTTCCTGAATATATATCTTGTAACACAGAGATGGGTGACCAGTAACTGCTGTTGCCCACAATTCATGGCACCTCCCTAAATAAATTCATTTCTATCCATCCAGTTTGGGCTGGAAGCAAATAACAAATTATTCAAACTCTCCATACAAAACCAGGAAAATGAACTGTGGGCTTTGTGGTAGGAACGTCTGCATGATAACTGCCTGCTTTTCTGCCCTTACCACCCTGATTCTGTTGGTCGGAATGCTGGGCGTTCCAGCTGAGATGCTGCTGATTCTCAAACCTTCCATTCATTCACAATCAGATCTATTGAGAAACTGCCACTCATCCTTGGCAGAAAAATAATGAAGGCAATCATTAGCACAATATGCCCAAGATTAGCCGAATAACTGATGCTTCTGGACGGCTGATGGTACAGCTGCTGCACGCGCCCCAGCCTGCCTGTAAGTGCTGCCAGAATAGGTGTGTGTTCAAGGCCCACATACTAAAGGGAACAAAGGGAAAGAGAATCAGCTTGCCAGACAAACAACTTCATTCATGCAGTGCTTGGAAAAACATTGTTAAGAAGCAGCATAATTAGAAAGTGTCTGTGAGATGAAATAACTGTATTACAATTTGCAAACTGTTCATCAAAGACACTCTATCCAGGAGAAGACAGGTAAGAATGGCTACTGACTGAGGAAGGCTTTATGAGGTATCTGGGCCACTAAATTGAAGGCTGCTTCCATGACAGGATAGGAAGTTCCACACAAAGCTATCAGACTCTTTTCTCCTGGGAAGAAGCAAAGAAAGTTTGCCCATATTTTTGGTGTACATGGCAGAAATGTTCCCACTGTAGTATTTGCCATGTTTTGTTCTCGTCTAAAAGTTCACCTTCTAAATGTTAACTGCGGACAGCAAATATCCTGAAGGGACTATGTAGTCCACAGGTGTCAGCATTACTAACACAGATATTGAAAGGCTTATATCAGTCTAGAGAACAACCCAAGATTTAAATATATATGTATCTTCCACTTGATGCTGGCTATTTTTTGTTGTGATCTATGAATTGTAAGAGTTCAAAAAAGCAGAACTTCAGATTCTTGTTTAATTACCTGACTCAAAGAGCTAAGCTGTAAACAAAGACCAGCTAGAGCAATACCAAATCACAAGGGCACATACCATTAAGCTTTGGATCACTCTGCTCTGTAAGTAAATTTTTGTGTATGCAAAGAAAAAAAAAAAATAAAAAGAAGATGCAGAATACACCATTAGAGAAATAGTTAAACTCTGGTTTAAAAGGTCCAGTGGGTACCTCAGTTCACCAAACCAGAGGCTGTGAAAGTGTGTTCACAGTTTAAAAAGTTTGTATAGAGTCTGTGTGGTCCATGGAGAGGAGTCAAAGGCCAAGGTGAAAACCAAGTGGAAAGTAAATGATATAGGTCTTGGTGGAATAAGAGAAAAAAGTTATGTAGCTGATCTATGTAGTCATTAGTCAAAAATAGGGGTAGAAAGAAATCTGCATGATGCAATAAGTGGTAAAAGGGGTAAAATTAACATAGGTGCATTAAAAATGCTCCACATTTGAAACAAAGCACAAGACAGGCTAACCTTTGGCAAATCTGAAAGTCTAAATGTGAGGTTCAACATAAAAATGAGGCAAATGCTGAAAAGTGCAGAAAGGTACTGCAGATGTGACCTAAATCATCTTCATTCTGCTCTTGTGTTACTTATCTGCAGTGATAATTTATAAAGTAACTCTGGGAAAAAGCTGTCCTTTATTAAAAATTTCTTCGTAATTCTTAGTACCAGTGGGCATTCGTTGACTCCTAATTGGAGCACTCAGGCATTATCAAAATACACATAATAATTACATTTTGTAGAATTCTAATAACTAATTACATTGTAACTTTGCACATCAGGGTGCAGCAAAGGCTGTAACAGAGTGATTCTGTGAACACATACCTAAGCTTTATAATGGAATATAATTACCTTGCCAACTGATGCGTTTGTCACATTACAATATTTATTCAAAGGCATAGCTGAAAGATACCAGTATAGCTATTTGGAAAGGAGGCTTTTTGGAGAGAGAGTGATAAAATTACTTGTATACTGTACTATGTACAGTTAGTGGCACAGCCAGGGTGAGATTTGAGGATCAGACTCTAAGTCTAATGCTTATTCCTTCCCTAAGCAAATGGGCTTTGCACACATACGAGTAAAATGCACATTCAGAACAAAAGGCAAATTCTGAAAAACTTGTTCCTGGTAAGTCTATGAGGAAGCACCATCCCAGTCCCCAGAGAAGACAGAAACTCCCTGCCTTGTACTGACCTGTTGTCACTGATACGAGAACTCCCCCAGACAATTCAGAACCTGTCACTTCATACCTTAGTCCAATTTAACTGACTGTAAACTGCCATGGAAGAAGAAAATAGGAACCGGTTATTCCTGGACATTGCAAAAGTAAAACCATCTCATAAATTAAGTGTTCAGTGATGATAATTTTAAACGAACTTTAAAGTTAAACCTTCACGTTCATTCATCTCTGAAACCAGAAACATTACTTTTTAAAAATGCAAACCCAAAATGTCTGAAATGGTATTTCTGTGCCATAGTAATAAAAATATTTTTCTTCCTATGATCCAGTTTTCTTACATTTCACTGAGTAGATAGAGAAGACTGACATTATGTCTATTGTACTGCAGAATTATTTGCAAAGATAGCATTTAAACATCTGTCAAGAATCAAACTTTCCTCACCCACTGCCCTGAGAAGACATAGTTAATCCACCAAAAAGTCTGTGTGTACCAGGAATAAAAGATTTAATGAAACATTTTGCCAAAGTCCTTTTTAATTCTGTCATTCTTTTCTTGGTCCACACACACTATTTAATATATTTTGGAGTTCACTTGGCAATAGGTGAGGTATCTGCTGTTAAGTGGTCTGTCAATTAATGGTTTTATATGGATGTAAATTATTTGGCAAAAATTGTGACAGCCATTGATACGCGTGGGAATGTTCAGATTGGATATTAGGAAACATTTCTTCCTGGAAAGGGTTGTCAGGCACTGGAACAGGCTGCCCAGGGCAGTGGTGGAGTCACCATCCCTGGAGGGGTTGAACAGATGTGGAGATGATGGAGTTCTCAGGGACATGATTTAGTGCCGGGGTTGGGTTAACAGTTGGACTCAATGATCTTGAGGGTCTTTTCCAACCAAAATGATTCTATGATTCTAAGGAGGAATCTGACTTGCATTATTTTACCATCTGTATTTTGTTGCTATTATCATTACTTGGTGCTGATTTGGAAAAACAAGAGTTCCAAAGCAATCCTGGTGTATTAAATACCCTCCAAATGCTGGTAAGTAAAATGCAAAGAAGGAGTTAGAAATCCTTAATATCAGCATACACTGCTTAAAATACTATTCAGTTTTGCAGTAGGCTTGACTGACTAGGTCTTGGAAGAAATACTTGTTCTGCTGAAGTACTTAAAATCAGATTTATTTTTTTTTTAAGAAAAGATCTTTTTTAGAAAACTCCCATGTCAAATTACTTCACTGCTGCTTAATTTGTGTGGAATACAGACTTAATGAGAAAAGGGAATTTCCTCTAAGAGAACAAAGGCATGAAATGTATCTATCTGAATAACTTTCATCCTGAGACCCATTAACGCTTCTCTAAAGAATTGTTTTAGATAGACGGCTAGCAATTTCTGATGACCCATGCACTATTTTGTATTATCTTTGGGAGGGCTATGGCTGATGTTCTGTCCCCCAGGGTTTTAAAATAAATCAGATGAATATTCAGAAAATAGGACAATGAAAGGCACAAATTATTTCAGAAGTATCAAGGGAATTAATTAAAATAATAGATAGCACCTTTTAAGAAGTTGGGAGAATTTTTAGTTTATATATTTCTCTCATCAACATTAAACTTTGGAAGTATAATATTAAACCGCTCAGAATTATCAAGAACTCTTATTCTGAGCTAATAGTTGAGTTTGGCACTGTCATCGTAGCAATCCAGTTGTAGTAATTGTGAAATATTGGTGTTCTTTATGAAAATCACCTGGTAGCTTGGCATAGTGCATCTCTTTGTACCCAGGTTTTCTACTTCACATGGGATTGTGCAGAACTTTGACTAACCTTTATCATCATTGTTGGGTATTGTATCTCTCAAATTGTTTTCTTGTATCACTGCCAGTCATGGCACAGCTACTAGTTGGGAAGTTACGTGCCTTGTTTCTGTAATGGACGAAGAATTCCAAATTATTTAATATGGGTTACACAGTAACGCTCATACAGTCTTTTCCACTGAAGGTCCTCTTTGGCAGAGCAATCCACTGTATATAATGTTTATGCTAATGTATATTGTTTCCTTAATTGTAGACATAGGGGTTTATGTTTGTAGAATTATATATTTAAGTGTCTCTGTATGAAGTTAAGACTTAGATCAAGTATTTGGAGGAATATAGCCTTTCATTTCTGGGAGCGGGGGTCTTCCACCCTCAAATACAGATACTTGCAGACAGCAAGTGACTGATTTGATCGCTTCTTCCTCACTTCCATTATCCTGTAACAGGAAAAGGTTATCTTTGAACCATCCTGTGGAATCCTATATGATTTCAGATAGTTTTCCATTTTTGTAATTTGATTATGTTTTTAACTGACTAGTACAAAGAGTATCTGAAAGAAACCCCTGATTTTTTTAGAGGTATTGTGACAACAAATGTCAATTCAGAAATCCAAATGACTTAACTTTCAGGTTAGAGAAGATAAATATATACAGTAGACTTGATGCCCTTGCTTAACTGCTTCTGTGTTATAGAAACCATAGATAATTTTGTAATAATTTTTCTTTATTTCCCTGGTGTAAAAGAAAGAACTGCAAGTTATAGGGAGTGACTATACAAGCCCATTTGGTTGAATTTGCCTTATCATAGGAAATCTAGAGCACTTGGTGGCACGCAAAGTACAAATGAGCTGACAAGTCCGTTTTATCTTTGGTCTAGGAAACCAATAGGAAGGGCATTAGGACCTAAGATGTCACCACTGACTTGTCACTAAACAAATATAATCTCCAGCGTGTTTACAGAATGGTACGTGCTGGACTGCAGACTTAACCCTCCTACCATCAACTTTCACAGAATCACAGAATGTTAGGGATTGGAAGGGACCTCGAAAGATCATCCAGTCCAATCCCCCTACTGGAGCAGGAACACCTAGATGAGGTTACACAGGAATGTGTCCAGGCGGGTTTTGAATGTCTCCAAAGAAGGAGACTCCACAACCTCCCTGGGCAGCCTGTTCCAGGGCTCTGTCACCCTCACTGAGAAGTTTCTTCTCAAATTTAAGTGGAACCTCTTGTGTTCCAGTTTGCACCCATTGCCCCTTGTCTTACCATTTGTTGTCACTGAGAAGAGCCTGGCTCCATTCTTGTGACACTCACCCGTTATATATTTATAAACATTGATGAGGTCACCCCTCAGTCTCCTCTTCTCCAAACTAAAGAGACCCAGCTCCCTCAGCCTTTCCTCATATGGGGGATGCTTCACTTCCTTCATCATCTTTGTGGCTCCATGCTGGACTCTCTCCAGCAGTTCCCTGTCCCTCTTGAACTGAGGGGCCCAGAACTGGACACAATATTCCAGATGCAGTCTCACCAGGGCAGAGTAGAGAGGAAGGAGAGCCTCTCTCGACCTACTAAACAACCCCCTTCTAATACACCCCAGGATGCCATTGGCCTTACTGGCCACAAGGGCACAGTGCTGGCTCATGGTCATCCTGCTGTCCAGCAGGACCCCCAGGTCCCTTTCCCCTACACTGCTCTCCAACAGGTTGTTCCCCAACTTATACTGGAACCTGGGGTTGTTTTTGCCCAGATGCAAGACTCTACACTTCCCTTTGTTAATATTTCATTAACTTCTGAGAGGGCTAATTTGTGCTACAAATGAATTTAACCTGACACGTGAAAAGACATGTGACACACACACTGTCATGGCTATATTCAAAAGCAAGGCTATAAATTTGGCTCAACCATGTGTTTTCCAGGTGCAAACTGTATTGTTTTTCCTACCATATCACCTATAGGTGGGAGATATCAAAATAGCTTGATTTAATTAAGGGCCATGCCGTATAGTCCAAAGTGCTTATATTAATACATTCCTATCCTTATTCTCCAAACTAAAACCATACTCATAGGAAACTGCCTGTGTGCCAGCCTTGCCAGTGTCCTGCAGGTTACTTGCCAGTGCTTATTACTGCAACAGAATTCGCCTGCTCTGTGATGGGGAAGATAAGGCTGCAACAGAAGTGCATAAAAACGTACCAGCACTTTGTCTCATCTGGACAGGGGTTTAAAAAAGGCAAACCCCTCTTTCAGTCTGAGCTTACCATGACTGTTCAGGAAAATACCTTTCCAACTCCTGATAAACCCACTGTTGAGACCTGGTTGGAGCTGCAATGGATGTATTCCTCACCTGGTAACTGAGAGCAGACCAGCAGGGGCCTTCGCAGCCAGGTGTGTTGCACAGGGAAAACCCACTTGTGCACGTTGAAAATCCTGGGCACTGGAGACGAGTGATTGCCCCAAGGACAGGGTGGAGAGCGATGCCATCTCCCCCTTGAGGGACACTTCACCATGCCCACATCTTGATGGTTCCCCTGTCACGTCACAAGGTGGTAGTATTTAGTTTCCACGCTTCTGTTCCAGATAGGCTTAAGATCATATTCTGTTTTCCCAAAGTTGCTTGGTGGTTGTTGTTGTTGTTTTGTTTGTTTGTTTTGCTTTTGTTTTTGTTTTTGTTTTGTTTTGTTTTGTTTTGTTTTGTTTTGTTTTTTGTTTTGTCTTGTTTTGTTTTGTTTTGTTTCCCTAGTGGACATTTCCATAGCATGGTTATGAGCAGTTCCTCCTCTGTTTTGCTGTACTGTGGACATTGTCCTCAGCTCTTGTACTTCAGCATGTCTGATGTGCGAGGCCACCTCAGAGTGAGAGGTGGGGACCACATGATGAGTTTAAATATTTTATTATGTTACACTCATATTTCATCACTACAGCTGTATGCATGGTCTTAGATGCACCAGATGAGGTGTGACCACATGATGAGTTTAAATATTTTATTATGTTACACTCATATTTCATCACTACAGCTGTATGCATGGTCTTAGATGCACCAGATGAGGTGTGACCCATAACCTGGGGTCATTGGTTTATTCGTCGGTCTATTTAGTCTTTCCAGGAGTATTCCCTTATCCAAGAGAATGTGGGCCAGGAAAAGGAGGACCCAGAGTGTGTAGCCCATGGGAGCTCCCATCTGCAGTCAAAGTGGACTTAATGTGGCAGAAAGCTTTCAGCAGCCTTTGGAAGTTCAAGATGCAAAATATTTCTTACTTGTAAACTTAGGCCAGCTTGATAACTGGAATGGTAGACAGTGGGTATGAAATACAAATATCCAAACCACAAGATGGACTGTATTTAGGAATTGATAGCAAGAGTATAGTTGATAAACTGGGGTTTTATTCATTGAAAGAGACACATTGAAAGAGAAATAAATGCGAACTGTTAGGCAAGTGATTTGCAATAGAAAGAGACACATTAATGTTCTTGCACAAGGTCCTGGTGATAAACCTCACTGCAAACCTCAGAGACACTTCTAGTCAGAGATGCTCAGGAACAGTGGGCTCAAACTGGAATAAGTGTATTAGGTATACAGCGATGATCTAGGGAGCAACTCTAAAACATGGCTTTTCTATTCTCTTACATTAAGGCAGAGAGGAAGTCTGATTGTTACCTATATGTGTGTCATGCTGGAGATGAAGTAGAAAAAAGATCAGAGTAGTAGGCCTTCCAAAAGGAGCAGAAGGAGGACACAGCTACCTTAAAAGTGATCTTTAAACCTTTCAATTTAGAAGAAGGTATTAAAATGGAAATAGTTCTTGATGACTTTTAGGAAAGTACCATCCTGTCCTTTTCTTCCTAGGAACACATTGTAGCCACTTATCTGTCACAAGTGCTTGAGACTGTCTATCTGACATGTGATTAACTAGCACAGCATTAATGTTTTTTTCAGATAATGATGCTAGAAAATTAGTTTTTAAATTATATCAAATTTAGGTTAAAAAAAAGGAAACATTCAAATAAAGGAAATATTATTTTTAAATCAACATGGGAATGTTGGCACTTCACAAGTAACAGGCCAATCATTTTCATTTCTCAGCACCATTTTTCTTGAATGTCACTAATCCACAAAATAGCATATACCAATTTCTCTAGTTTCTACATGGACAAATAGTTGGAGCTTGACTGTTTTTCACAAGTTTCTCAAAAAAGCTTGTTGATTTCTGAAAATTTTGTTTGTTCTGAGATGGTACTGCACAGGAGTTGCTTTTTGTGCAAATGCATATAAGACAACAGTCCTGATGACTTTTGAGCATTTATTCTTTTTTTTGCGTTTGTTACTGAAACTAGTTTTTAAAAAGCAGAATGTCAGCTATTTGTTTTTTTTGATGTTTGTTTGTTTGTTTGTTTTTAAGAAGGCAATGGAGGCCATCTGTTTTTCATTAATCCTTTGACGTTAGTAATTAACTCAAAGGGTTTAATGAATGAACAAGAATGAGAAGAGGCAAAAGAATAAATATAGTGTGGGTAAGGCAGATAGGTGGGAGAAACCTAACATGGGCACATCCCTGACTGAATACATGCATGTTTATTATACATGGGAATAGTCTTAACGTAAGTATGCAGTCCAGATTCAGAGCACTCTAAAAGCCAAAGCTTCCAGTAGAACTGAATTTTAATTAAGCACTATTTACTCAGTAGCTAAAAATGTTTTGTCTAGAATTGAGCCTGTTTTGCTGTTATGAACATTTAGCAAGACACACCAATTTTAATATTTGCAAGCAGTTATTAGTCTCATGACTTTATCAATATCAGTGTAAGAAAAAGTCTACTTGCCCCAAGAAAATCTTTAACTATAAAACAGTCTAGAAATACAGAAACTCTGTTTGTTCATTTTCATGGCACTTATGTTGTAAAAAGTAAGAAATTTGAAATAAGAGCTGCCTTGAGAAATATATGTCAAGAGTACAGGCCTGGAGTTGTAAGCTAAGATCTGGGTGAAGTAAGATTCATAAGAGTTTGATATTCCTTGTTCTGTAGGGATTTGCCATTTTTCTTTCTGTTTAAGAAAACTTCCAAACAACAAAATCCTTACCAGAAAGGGAGCATCACAAAATATACAAATACAATTGCCCAAATCCTTCTCCCTGTGGCCTTGTCAGAAGAGTTGCAAAGGCTAATGTGTGAAACGAAGGGTCCAGAACATGAAGATCTTCTCAACAGGCTGAAGATAATTCTTCTCAAGACTGGCTGATATTGATGAAACAGTGTATCATTCCAGACAATTCCATCATAGTATTAGTAATGGATTCGATAAATCCCTATTAAGACAATTTTCTAGGCAAGTCAGTGATGTCAAATGCCGAAAAAAATTAACCCTCAGGGATTTTTTTATTTCTTTCTCACCCACAAAGCTACTATGTTAAAATAGTTTCCTTACTTATTCAAGTCTTAAAGCAAGTTGTCTGATGTGATATTGCATGATTTTAAGGATTTCAACCACTTCGCAATGAGCTACCCCATTTTCCCCCCAGTCAGCTAACGTCAGCCAGTGCTGTTCATATATAAAAAAAGGAATCAACATCACCAAGAAAGGTCGAGAGACAGAACCTTAATATTTTTCTAGTTGAGTACACATATTTTTCACCGACATAAATTGTTGTAGTCTTATGCTGCTTGTAAACAAGAATCTGAAGAAAAGTAATATATATTTCCTGGGTTGTAATTTTCCAGAAAGGCCTCTTTAATGACTGCCCTGCTAAATAAGACATTTTATTGGTTATATACAAGTATGCAGAAAAACAGAGCTGAAGTCAGAAGGGGGAGAGATTCACAGACTTTGTTCCACAAAGAATGAATGAAAATTCTGAGCTGATTTTTAGTCAGTTAGGATGTCTTTAGCTTTTGAATTTGCAACCATTTAGACCATTTAATAACTTTTTTTTTTAATCATGGTGCCAAACAGTGGCCAAACATTTCAGGTGCCCAGTAAAAAGCAGCTGCAAAGCCCATGCTAGGAAAGCAACAGCTTGTTTTTAAGTTCTTCACTCAGTTTCTAAGGTTTCAGCACCAAAAAAAAAAAAAAAAGTTTTAATTACAATCGGTACTTGCAGAAAGTCAAACAAAATTGACCACAGTGACAAAGATGGGCCCCATCTTCAGTGCTTCTGCTCCCAACAAAGCCAAACCAAAATGGTTTCCATAACCTTGCTGACGTAAATTCCTCTGAAACACAGAAAAATCACCTGCTTTTCCAAGTCGCTAAGAGTAAAGTACAGATTCTATTTGGTATTTTGAGTACTATATGACTTCGGTCTGTGTTTCCACAGAGCTTAATAGAAAACTCAGTAAAGAACATCCAGAATGTCCACATGATTTAATGATTTGAAAAAAACTGTCTTGTGGTCACTAGACAGTGTGAATAAAAAAGTGGCCACGCAATCATTCGTGTGCAAGTTCCTTTCTGATCCCCTAAACTTTCACCTCATTGTCCTGCTAATCTTGCAGGTGAAGCACAGTTTTCATGTGCACAGGACAGAATCCTGCAGGTCTTGGCATCTTTAGAGAGTCCTCCTAAAAATAAACTTTGAAATGGAGTGCCTGGGAAGAGTGATTGAGTGACAGAGGTACCTGCTGCAGCAATGTCAAAGAATGCTTTCACTGCACAGGTCCTGCACAGGATGATCTTGACTAGCAGTTAGGCCTACAGAGAATTTCTTCCTGAGCTATGAGAGTCTCACAGCTGGGAGCTAACACCCCAGCTCTTTCCTCATTGCTGTCTCACAACCATCTGAAACTTCAAGCTTAAGGTTTTTGTAAGCAGTCTCAGAGCTTACATATAGTGTGAGGGATTTGGGAGGACCCTATCCCCAGCACATACATACAAATACCCCATATCAGATTATTTAAAATAAATTGAACACATGTTGAGGCCCATCCAGCTGGCCATAGAATTTTCCTGCCTTTTGTTATGCTCCTGTAGCTAGAAAATGGCAAATCTGCTGTGCTAGTGCTAAACTCCCTGTTCTTTGGAAGAGCACTATCTTATTTCCTAAAGTGAGGGAACCTCTCATTCTCTACCTTCACCAGCATTTTTTTTTCTTGATTCTGGAGAATCTGGAGCCTGGTTGCATATTCTGTCAGCCTATACTCCTTCCTTGCTCGGGTAGAACACTTCCTCAATCAGCTTATCCACTGGAAAATCATCCTCATCGTGCGTGCTGCGAGGCACTCTAGGAATTGTCCTCATAAGAAGAGTAAATAAACCAGTTGAAATCGGCAGAAGCATTGCATTCTTCTGCAATAACTTCCCTATGAAACAGCAAAGAGAGGTGAACCCTTTCACCATTTTATCACCAGTGATCACTGGACGTGTCTTTGCAAGACTAAATGGGAATGCCCTTATTTACATTCATTTCCCAACACCTGTCCTCCACTCCTTCCAGCCTGAAAAGTAACCATATGTTTAGCTAAGCCATTGTTTCAAGAAATTCCAAAATTCCAGACCAGCTCTGAATACTTTTTTGATTTTGGAATGCAGATAGTTTAAAAAAGAAAATATACAAGTTCATTTTTATGAAAAAAAAAAAAAAGTGGTGGTTATAGGAAGGTGAGAATACTTATTGAAAATATTTTACTGTTTAAATGTTGAAAAAACACTGTGGATAAGATAGTAGTGTTCTGCATTGTTACTATGTAAATTTCATTTGTTGAGAAAGCAACTAACTACTTCAGAGTTGGAATTTTAAAATACAGATAGTAATGCTTTTGTTAGTCTTCAGAGCAGCAACTCTCTGGTTTTGCCTGAAGTATGCATTTTTCTTAAGTGGATTATTGAGTACGTCAACGTGGTTATTGACTTTTGTTGCCCAATGTTACTGGCATTCCAGTACAATGATAAAATTGTGTCCTTTCTGCTTAAGCTTTTCATCTTTCAACATATCTTCAGATCACAGATCTGGAGTTCTAGATCTATCATTACTGACAGACATTCATCCAACTATTTCCAAATGCATTACATTTTCTGAAAAAGATTGGCATAAATATTATTTCCTATAACAAAACGTGAAGGGAGGAAACAGATTTAATTACCAGGACCCAATGCTGGCTCAGGCTTCTGTTGCCTTATAGAAATTCAGCTCAAACTCTTTAATTAAAGTAAAATTACATTCTGTGTTCATTTTTTTCTATATCTGCTTGTTGATTGGCTTGACAGGTTCCTTTCTTTTTCTGTATACCCATCAGGATAAAAGTTTTTTTTAAAGGTTTATTTGAAAGTAAAGAAATTCCTGATTTTAAATGGGCTACAGAAAAGTTGCTTAATGCTTTCCCACTGCATGTTTTGAGTTCTATCAAGTCTACAAAATTTCAGTGTTTTGGACTGATACTTTGCAGTCAAGTCTCTGCTTCAAGCTGCTTACTTGGGGAGAAATTTGACATGAGAGAATGACAAATAAAATAGGTCCATTTATGAGAGGAAGGTGGAAACACTGACACCTAGTACTTGAATCTTCTTGTGTCCTGGGCACTGCAGCTTTCTTTTTGGCAGCAACTTGTTCTTCATGTCAGAAATGTATTTTTGTTACCCCTAGGTTTTGCTAGGTTTTAGATCCTTGGGAAAAAAACAAGCAAACAAACAAACAACACAACCTACTATCAGCAGAAGCACAGTAGAGAGCTTTGGTGATTTTTGGTGAACAATATCCCAGCGATTTCTGCTGTATTGAGCATGCTCCAAGCAGGGGAGTGAACAGAGTTTACTTTGCAATTGCAAGTATGAGCTTTTCTACTCTTTGCCACTGAGGTGGTATCTTGAGTATGGTCTACACTTCCATAACAAGTGGATCAGCCTCCATCTAGAGAAGGACAGTGAGACCCAGGAAGGTGAAAAAATACAGTCTGTCTAGGCTAGAATAGAGAAGACTAAAATAAGACATTAGGGTGAGACAAAATAGCTTTAAAATTAAGAAGGAAGACTGAGGCTAGATATTAAATAATTCTTACTCATGGCATAGCCAAACAATGCAGTATACTACTTTTGAAACCTGTAGAATGCCCATAATTGAAAGTCATTGGTCAAGGCATGCTTGTTCCTGTCTTGAAACAAATGATGGATTTGGAAGTTTCCTTCCAGGCCCACATTTGTATAAACATGAATGTGATCCTAAACATTCAGTGTGAGACATGAGATATGTGCAGCTTTCACTTTCAACCTGTACCTTACAAAGATGGAAAAGACAACAGAAAAACTACAGTGTTTATGCACTGAGGTTTGTCTTCATGGCAAAAGTGAGCACAAATTAACATCTCTGAATTATTTCTTCAAGGCGGCCTCTTTCCAGTGAGAGAAGAATGACAGTGACCATGATGCAAAACAGCACTAGGGAAGCAAAAGGTGGTTTCTTCACAGGGTAATCACATAAGTAGCTGAAAAACTCCACACGCAGCTCTTGTTTTGTAATGTTGTAACGTGAGACACTTTATCCCTCTTCATTACCTGCTCAGGTGTCAGCAGCACTTTAGTGTAAAGCCTCTTTCACCAAATGGCCATCAAGCTCCATATTAAGGCACAATTTAAGTCAAACTGCAAATGTTTATGGTTAGAAAGACACCTGGACAGTAATAGAATCCGAATCATGGTTTGGGGAAAGGTCTTTAACTTCTAGCAGTGCCGATCACACTGTGTCACTATTAAGGAGTTACTGTCAACATGCACAGTTGTCTGGATAATAGTTACCAACCTACATTAATGTGGCAGAAAGGAACGTGAGTCAAGGTGTCAGGAGCTTTAGTTCACAGCCTGCTGCCTTAAATTTCTGTTGTAAACTTTGTTAGAGGAATGCTGGAGACATAGGGACTATAATGTCCTCATCATCTTCACCTAAATTTGCTTATTCTTAGTGTAAACTCATTGTCCAAGCAACAGTTCAATATTTATCACCAAACTGATTTGTATCTGTACATGACAGACCTAGTTTAGATCATCTGACAGTGTCAACAGTGCAATGAATGCACATACTCAGTGTCAAACCACCTAATTCCACAAGGAAAATGGTCAATAACTACATTATTATGTCTGTGCTTTCAATTTACAGAGTCATCTTGAGGAACTCCACATCACTGAAGTTAATACCAGATATGTATGCTTGGCATACCACAAGCATATGGGATTGACTATTTTAATTATGGATGATAGTTAACAAGTGAGTATTTTTGTATTTAAAGTGTCTCTTGGTGCTCTGCTTTCTATACATGCAGTGCAACAGCAGCCTTTTTTAATAGCAGCTTCTGGTAGCCAGTAGTCAGTAATAAGATGTTATTGTTATTAGAGCTCTACTTTTTCTTGTTTATGTTTCCCGGAATTTTGACACAATAGGAGGAAATTATAGATGCAGAGAACCTTTTTAACCTTATTAAAGGTGGAAAAAAGGACAGAAATTAAAAGAACATCTACATTACAATAAAATGGGACATAGGGAAACATGATCATCTCTGTGTGTCCTTTTCTGCTTTCTCCAGTTTGCATAATGTCTTAACAGAATATTCATAAGCGTGTTCATAAAACTAGGAAAGGAACTACAAAATGACAGATGTCAGTGAGAGAGCATTACTTAGACACAAATAAGTGCAAGTTTTGTAAACTGAGTGTCAGCAAACAGAACTTACCCAGGACATAAGAAACCCATGGTCTCAAGCAACCCCTACTTGAACAGTAAATCATTTAGAAAAGGCAGCTGCAAAAGAAAAAGACAGCAGGACTAAGTAAGTCAATAGCGTTTAAGCCGTATTCCTTTTCCCATTCATGAGGCAGAAACTCATCAAGTAAAATGGTGTTCATTTTGGTGTGGATTGAATTTCTGCCATTGCACATTTCTGTATCTACTTTGCCAAGACAAAGCAAGATGCAGGGGAAACTACTGCATTTCAAATACAGACAAAGGGATTTGGGTTTCCTGACTTCTACAGTCTGTCCGGTCAGCATGACTTTGAGACCATCCAGTGTATATGCTTATTAGACTGTGGGGTCTGAGGACAGACACTGAGCACTGTCTTAATCCAAATGAGAAGAAATTAACACTTCTGAGTAATGACTAAATCAAACAGGAGAAGACATTTTTGGTTATATTAGCAGAAAGAGATATAAAATTCTTTAAAGTACCTTATCATTTTGGTTGATATCATCTGTAGAAGTAAGGCTACAAGGGAGCCTGTATGTCTATGGAGGAATTAAAGTATTAGAGCTTGTTAACACCACAGACCTGCAGTGGTGCCTAGGAAGGAAACAGGTCAAACAAAATAATTAAAAGACAGAAAGTTAGAACTATTCTCACTGCAGTTAAGACTGTTTGCATTGAGTGCTTGTTGATTATTTATATAGAAGCTACAGCATATTTTTCACTTCCTATTAAAGCGACATAAAAACACATAAGGAAAAACTAGTGGGGAAAGCTGAAATTACATTCTTTAACTGGAGATTATGAAAACAAAAATGAATCTCAGTACTTTTTTTTGTTTAAGCGGAAAGTGAGGGAGCTGAGTATCATTCCAGCATTACCACTGTTATTTCACTAATCTATTGTATCCAGAATTATCCTGTAAAACCACTTTCATCTGTCCGTCCTCAGATTTCTGTTAAATGTCTGCTGAACCAACTGCCATGGGGTGAAATGTATGCTGAAGCAATGCTTAGAGGAGTGAGACTATGACTACTTCTGCCCACCTTTATCTGACTAAAATAATCTGATATGATTTAGAAAACAGACATGATAGAAGAACTCTTTTTAGGTAAATGCTGATAACTTCACACTTAGGTAATATATTGGCATGGAAGACCAGAGAATTAGAAAAACCCTGGTTGTCAGTAGGAGCTCAGGTTTGTGTGGGGCTACATCCTCAGCAAGACTGTTGGTAGCATATGCCAACAATCTACTAAATCAGGTAAGAACTAGCTAAGACAATAGGTGACGGTTAGGGGTAAAAACCTTCATGGGCATCCAACACTGTTGAAGGCTAAGGGAAGTGGAAGTGCTTCATGTAGGGGCTGGGTGGCCACCCAGAACCTGCCTAGCCCAGCAGTAGGCTTGAGCGTCCTGCTCTGAATTTGAGCTGGCCAGAGGGGCAGGGCATGTGTATGTCACAAGAGAGAAGTCTTAAAGTAGAAACCACTGTCCACCCTCCAGGCCCATTCTGATGACTAAATAAATTTTAGATTATGTGTCACTGAGGGTGTAGGTTGGTTGTGCTGGCCACCCCATCTAAATTCCCCTTTGACAACTGAGGAAACAACAAGCTAAGAGGTTTCCCTTTTGCTGGTTGTTCATTACAGCCTTTTTTGGGGAGCCTTGGAGAGCAGGAACTCTCGGAGAGGTGCCCATGACACAGCCACTCACATGGATGTTCTCATGTCTTAATTTAAGATCACTTTTTAGTTACTGATGTAAAATCATCAAGTCCAACTGCTACTGTCACACTCACCACTAAACTATGTCCCTAAGCACCACATCTACAAGTCTTTTAAACATCTCAGGAGCTGGTGACTCCACCACTTCCCTGGGCAGCCTGTTCCAACTCTTGACAATCCTTTTCATGAAGAAATGTTTCCTAATATCCAATTTGAACCATCCCTGGCACAACTTTAGGCCATTTCCTTTCATCCTATCACTTGCTACTTGGGAGAAGAGACCAACACCTTCCATCCTACAACCTCCTTTCAGGTACTTGTAGGCAGCAATAAGATCTCCCTTCAGCCTCCTTTTCTCAAGGCTGAACAGCCCCAGTTCCCTCAGCTGCTCCTCATAAGACTTGTGCTCCAGGCCCCTCACCAGCTTTGTCACCTCCTCTGCACTCTCTCTAGTACCTCAATGTCCTTCTTATGATGAGGGGCCCAACAGTGAACACAGTATTCAAGGCGGGGCCTCACTAGTGCCAAGTACAGTGGCACAATCACTTCCTTCGTCCTGCTGGCCACACTATTCCTGATACAAGCCAGGATGCTTGTGTTTTTGGCCACCTGGGCACACTGCTGGCTCATGTTCATTTGGCTGTCAATCAACATTCCCAGATCCTTTTCTGCCAGGCAGCTTTCCAGCCACTCTTCCCTGAGCCTGTGGCACTGCCTGGGGTTGTTATGACCCAAGTGTAGGACCCAGCACTTGGCCTTGTTAAACCTCATACAATTGACCTCAGATCAATGATCCAGCTGGTCCACTATCAAACTATGAAACTTTTATTTTAGAATCACATGTTTTACTAAAAATTTTCTTCAATTATTCTGAAGAAAACCTTCAATGTAAACAGCGTTGAAAAATTACTTTTCCATTTCCAAATGTATTTTGAAAGATCTGGTATGTAAAGGAAGCCATTCAGAAGCCCTGGAAGCAGTTCTGAAAAATTGCTTCACGAAAAAACCCAACCAAACAAACAAAAAAACCACCAAACAACCAACACAAAGCCCCAAACCTGAAATTTTGTTATATTATCTCAAATCAGAACAATTTATCTTTTGAAATCTCTATTTTCCCCCCAGGATAACAGAGCAAAAGAAAAGCTTTCTGACAAAACCTGTTAATAGATGTGTAGAATATTTGTAGCATTATCTTACAAAGCAACTTATCTAATTATTTTAAGTTTTTAAGCTGAAACATGTCTTCCAGTCTGGTTAAAAAAAGAAAAGTAAACCAAAACATGAACAAACACACACCCCAATCTAAACCAAAACACACACATCCAAACCCCACAAACAAAGAAAAAACCCCACACCTAATCCATGCCTCTTTCCAAATGACATGGAAGACCTTCTTGGAGGCAATGCGACACTAACTGGTCATCTAGATGTTTCAAACTGATTAAGAGCTCCTTCAGCCCTGACAGACATTTATTGATATTTGAGGACTCTCTTTTAGTGGAAAAGCATCCTCTGTTGGCTCCCTGCTTTCTACAGCTTGTCAATCTCTGGTGAAGATGAACATGTTAATTGACTGCCTTGTTAATTTATTAATGAGTAACTACAAAAGGAGTAGTGCTGAGTGCTCATAAAATTAATCTTTCAGTGAAGAACTATCCCTATTTAAAAGAATACTTTTAACTACCTTTCATTACTAGTTTGCTCGTCATTGTACATTATCCTTAATGATTAACAATACCCAGTAAACTGCTGCATTACTATGAAGGCAAATGTATAGAAGTGGAAAGAATTACATGTACCAGACAACAGTTGAGGCTTTCATTTGTATTGTGTTACAAGGAGAGGTGAAACTGCATTAGCATTTGAAAGTAGGATGCAGAACAATTATATTCAATTAACTAAGGACTCCTTGGGCAAGCGCCCAACAGAGAACTGCACATGACAAGACCAGGCAGAAGGGAAGTAGACTGGTTTGAATTCTGTACTCTCCCAGTGCTAACAAATACAAGCCCTGTTAAATATGCAGTTAATGGGAATGAATAGCTGATTTAGTCCTGCAGAAGGCATTGTTTACTGCTTTACGATAGTTCTCTAAGCCTCACTGAGGAACACAGGTGAAATTTGGCTCTGTCTGCAGGAAATTCTGTCTGATGTACACATGCAGTCCTGCTAAATACCTGTCTCCATATTTTACATTCTACCTTATTCTGAAGTTAATGGAGTTTGCATCCATCATCAGGTATCCGTGCTTCCTTAATGCTGCAGTAATAGCAACAAATCTTCTTACTAACAAGCATATTCCACCACAAGCAGGACAGTCATGTCTTCCAGAGGATTTCACTTACTGCTGCAAGTGAAGAAAATGCTGCCAGTCTGTGAATCAGGCAATAAACAGGGAAGATATATTCCCACACACGGTATAGGGAGTGGACACACAGAAAGATAAGTGGTTGCTTTCAAGGCAGTGACAGAAGGTGGCCAACCAAATCAGTTAATTACTTCCTCAGAATTCCTTTCTATCCTCTGCTCCAAAGACAAGCGGAGTTTCTCCCCAGATGCCATGACATCCACTGGTCACATGTGAATATAGAGTCTTCCTCCTGCAGAAAACCTTGGTTGGCTAATGGAGCGAAGACTATGGTTGCAGCTAGTAAAATGCCAGCTGGAAGCACACAACTTCTGTAGGATTATGTCCTCTAAACCTGACCTCTTGATTTAAAATATTACCAAGGCCTAGACTGCTCTGAGTTCCATGAAAATTACAACAGCTTTTGTAAAGACACATTCTAGTGAAACATTTCTGGATGGTCTTATTGATATTCCATACTCCTTCTTTCTAAACTTGGTCATTTACAAGATATGTCTGGGTTAAACCATTGCTTGTGCAGTTGGTCAGCCTGTGCTTTTAAGTTTCTTGGCAAGAATGACCTAGGTGTCCTTTCTAGCTAGTGTCCCTTGTTTAATTAATCGATACCTCTACTCTCCATTTGTTTATATAATGCATGCAGTCATATAGCAGATGGACATTAGCAAAGGAATTGTAACTACTACAATTTTGACAGTGGCATTTTGCACTTTTACTTCCATCCTTGTTTTTGTGTCTCAAGTATAGGCAGCTTTTAGTGTGCCCTGGTTTAGATGCCAAGGCTGATGGATAGAATTTCCTGCAAGAAGTTAATCTGCATGGTCTTCTCAGTGTTTGGTTACTTCATGAGATCAGTAGGTTTCCTGCAAAGATTTTATCATGCTATCAGTTGTCGCTATGAAGCTGGCTGCAGTCCAGTGGAAGAAGCCTGCTGAAAACACAATACGAAAACAATCTTCTTTGCAGTTACTTAGATTATTGTAAATAATTTTAATTCTGGAGTTTTGTCTCAGGCAAATACCTCATGTATCAATAATTAGTTTGTAATATTTTTCTTTCATGAAAATATATTTTAAAAAAAGGAAAAACAAGCTTATGTCTGTTAGTGCTTCCTTATAATGAAAATTGTAGTCTTGAAAGTGTTCTGTCAGAAGATTGCTTTTCCTTCATTCAGTAATGATTTATGCAACATAAGAATAAGTGGTGAAAGACGAACTGAAGTAATGGTTTTAAAATAAAAAATGTCTGAAAGATGGACAGCCAAGAACTGACTGATAATTTTATAAGGCATTTGAAAGCTTTGTTAGTTTCTCTTTTGTTAATAATTGTTTATCCCAAAGCTTGTGTCACAGTGTACTGCAGGGCAACACTAAGCTGCGGCAGATGCTCTCTGTTAACCCCCTGCCCTCTTCACTAAGGAATGGTAATACGTGGAAAAGGGAGAGAGACTTGCAAATTGGAAAAGTTTAAAATGTTTTACTAATGCTACCAATACATAGAGAAAAATAATAGAAAATACACAAAACCACGCTTCAATTTTCCTGGGGTAGCACAGTGTTTCCCGCAGTGGAGCTGGTGTTGCTCTGGCAGCTGCAGGGCAGGCACCTGGAAGTCCTGTGCTAGACTCCACGGCAAACCAGAACTGGATTCAGAGCTGCAGGGTCTGGATCCAGGCCTTGGATCACAGGCATGACACACAGGGTCCTTTTCACATGCCGGCCATAGTCAAAGAGAGTGAGAGCCTCATGATCCCCCACTTTTATATGGTGTATAACTTGTATGGGATGGAACACTTAGCAGGTCAATGTTAGTCACCTGTTCTGTCCACCCCTCCTTCCACTCTAATTACTCCGGTTCTTTCCCTGACTACAAGGAGGGTCAGTAATGGGCAACAGCTGGTGGCATTTTATGTTCCGCTTCTCCCAGAGGCTGCAGCCAAATTCAGAAAAGTGCAGTTACTCAGAAGAAAGGAAAATTCACTAAAAGAGAAACTGGTCTTGTTTTTGACAAAACCAGGACAGCTTGAATTGTTGCTTGGGTGCAAAGATGGCTTTGGTAGCATTTCAGCAATGCCCTCTCAAGTCAGGTCTTGAAGATATCTCTTTGAAAATACTAACAAGTCAAATAGAATCAAGAAGAAGAAAA
The DNA here is from genome assembly GCF_037038585.1 of Patagioenas fasciata. Lineage (NCBI taxonomy): Eukaryota > Metazoa > Chordata > Aves > Columbiformes > Columbidae > Patagioenas > Patagioenas fasciata. Next base: position 49,663,170 of record NC_092560.1, on the reverse strand, counting down.
TCTGAATTAATTTTATCACTTGAAACACACATGTAGCAAGTGTTGGGGGAAAACAAAGGCCCTAAAATTTCCAGAAGGCTAATTCATTAAACTTCAGTCATGTTCAGGAGAGAAGGGAAGAACCTCAGAAAGATCTAAAGGAAAAGTAAAGGATAGAAATACATCAATATCTTAAATACACCACATTAGTCTGCACACCTTCTAGGACTCAGCTCCTGTAATTTGCAGAGCAAAACTACATAAGTATTATCTGAAACTGGATTTTAACATGTTGCCTAATTTATGTTAATGATACATTTATTAGTGGTATCCATGAAGCCTAAAACACAAAATAATTTTGAGGAAGATTTTTACAATGACTGATTTTTTACTCCCTACAAATCCTTTCTGTGACAGTTGCAATTAAAGTTGGGTGTGAGGTTTTTCTGTTTTTTTGTGTGTCTGTTTGGTTTTTGTTTGTTTGTTTGTTTTTGGTTTTGATTGTTTGGTTGGTTGGTTTGGGTTTTTTTTTGTTTGTTTGCTTTTTGGTGGTGGTGGTTGGTTGATTTGTTGTTTTTTTTTTTTTTTTTCTGTGTGTGTTTTTGTTTGCTCAGGTTTTGTTGTGGGTTTTTTTTGGTTTGTGGTTTTGTTTGGTTTTGTCTTTTTGTTTGTTTGTTTGTTTGTTTTCTTTAAATAACTATTCAGATAATCCAGAACTCAATAAGAATATTGTATTTAGTTTCAGAGGACTTTTGAGGGTGCTTAATAAGAACAAAGATTAGTGTCTCTTTAAATAACATATCATACACTTGTATGGTTTATTGTTCTGTTTTCTCTGTTGGGCAAATTCTGCAAAACATGAGGCTCTGAATTATTATTGCCATTCCTCTTTAAGAAAGGGAGACCTCTGATTTTTCAAATGAACTGCATTGCTAAGTTGGACTGCTTGTTGCCTTTGGAGGATATGCAAAGTGACATCTTCCTTGGCCTGAAGTCAAGAATCTTATCTGAAAAGTGCATGGCCAGGCAAATGTGTTTTTTTCTGGGACAGCCCTGTGGAACCAAAGGGAAGTCTACTACTGCTGTTACTTATTGAGAAAAAAAAAAAAAAAGAGAAGTCACTCTTCAACTCTTACCTGGAAACTTTTCCCTCTGAAATGGGGAATCTACTGATTTTAATTGTAAATATGTAGTCCAGAGTTTTGGGAAGAATCAGCATCACATGCTTATCTAAATTGCTACGAATTGCAGGTGATAACACTAAATTTAATTAAGAAGATATCCACTCTAAGAATGGTATGCAATCTCTTCCTGAAAGTTAGCTTCAAAATGAATGGGAAAAATAAGTTTCAGAAGTCTCAAGTCTCAGTCCAAATATAAATAAAGGCTTCTGAAGTTAAGTTTTGGCATTGTTCTAGTAAAAGTATTCATTTTCTAGACTGTACCATAGCAGCAGTATTTACAAAATGCACTCTTCGATTTTTTATGAAATACTTTCTAAAGTCAGATTTTGCTTTGTCTTTCCAAATGAACTTCCGAAAGTTCATTTTCACTTCTCCTTTTAAATATCCCATTGCCGATGAATACCTATAAGTTACTACTCCCCTATTGTTCTCATCCACAAATACATCCTTTGCTCTCCATTAAGCTGGTTGCAAGCCCCAAAAACAAGGGTTTGTCCCCCACAGAAGAGCTGTGCAGCTCACTCTCCTTTTATGGCTCCTTTCCATGGTAATCATGTCAGCCAGGTAAAGCAACCTGGAATCATGTTGATGTGCAAAGCAGGTCTGAATGCTCTTTATAAATTAGACCTGCACAGCGAACATTTTCACTTTACCATATGTTACTACTATGTAAATTTTTTTATGTGTTTCAATTTATTTTATTTTTTAAATTCCTAATGTGCCAAGGGTCTTTCTGACTACCATTTTAAAGATAACAAATCCTATAATTATTGTTACTAACAGTAGTTGTATTAGTATTTATTCCTTTGTATGATAGCTTAATTTGCATTAGTGCTTAGCCTGTCTTTGAAAAGCCCAAAGAAAAACAATTCCATTTTCTTTCTTTAAACTATACAGGAGCAAGAGGGAGTGCTAGCACTTATGCACATTACCCCCAGAATGCCTTTTTTTCCCCACTTTATTTTAGCAGACTTGCAGGTCTTCCATATCTGATGGGACAGGATAAAATTATAAAGTGTGTGGTAGATGTAATTCATATTGCTGAGAGTGCTCTTGGAAGAATCTCAGGTACAACTGAGATGAGAGTGGGAGTTAGAGGAGTAGAATTTAATGGGTGCAACAATGCCTTTCAGTGACTGTTTCCAGAGGCAATGTCATCCTCTATTATCTGTCCTTGGTAAGGACCTTCCAAGGTTGGTTTAGAATCTTCTAAAGCACATGCAATGGCCCCAGGTTTTTGAACCTGTGGACAAGATGGACAAGAGTGTAGTCTCAGCTTGCTCTTTTCTAATTTTTTTTTTTTTTTTTTTAAAGTAGCTGTTACATGTTCTATAGCAATTCAATATACACTGCTCATATATTGTACAGGCAAACTTAAACGTGTTTCTTCCATTGCTTCCTAAGGCAATTTAGAAGTTTAAATACGCATTCACTTCCTTCAGTGGAAATTTTCATACCTGGCTGTAGACTTGTCATATTCCAGCTAGGTAACTAGCCTGAAAACTGAGTATCCAGATCCAAAGGTGAAATAAACAGCACATGCTTGGTGAGGATTCATGAGTTTTTGCATGTATAATACTAAACTCCAAAATTAAATATAGCTACCCTGCAGAAACTTAAGTACTTGTCAATGCTGTGGTAAAATAAGAATAGTTAGTGGTTATATTATTATATGATCTTTAATGGGAACAGACATTTGCAGGTGGAAATGATAACATTAATAGAAGAATCCAAACCTCATTGTCTTCTGAGTGATGACAGAGCAACCGTTACCATTTCCATAAAGCTGAAGTGGTCTGATTGGGAGGTTTGGGTCAGCTTTCCACTGCCAACTTTATGCTAATAGAGTTCCATTGGTTTAATTGTTTCTGTGCTGGTGTAAAACTGGAGCAACATGGAGAAAGACTTAGTCTATTGTCCCTGAATAACAACTAATTATACCATTCCTTTTCATAGCAGAAGTTATATTTCATATAGACAGTTTAAAGAAAGTGGAGTGGTACTTACAGCCAGTATTATTTTTAAGTGAATCTTTAAACTGGCACAAGAAATATGTGTGTGTGGCATGAATGGCAGTTGGTGTGTAACTGGGAAGGGGAAGAATGTGCACCGGAGGGCTACAATAAACTTACAGCTAGCTTTCGTCTCTTATGCTGCATAAGAAATATGTGCCTGCCTGCTCTCATGGCTCTCTGCCCGTTTTAGCAAGCTACTGGTATTTCATCTATGTCTCATCCCCTCGCTGTGAACTATTCTTGTAAAAAGATCTTATCCACTATGTCATACTCAGCAATGTAGAAAACAATTCAGAGCCCAAGCATGGAGTCACGATATGCCTGAGATCTTCTACTATTCTGTACCTACTTAAGTGTCTAAATAGATGCTAATCTGACTTTGTATTTCAGACGTAAGTCTTTGGGGTGGCCATTGTAACTGCTTTTTGTGAAAGGTCACGTAAGGCAAGTAGATAGAGAGGACATGAAACTCAAATTCTTGACTTCTGAACTTTATACATATACTATTGATACAACCTTTATAAACAGTTTTTCTTTATAAAATACAAAATACATTTGTAATTGTTATCAACATAGAAGGAAGCATCAGAAGTCTGTTTCTTTTCCCAATAATAATGCATTAATAATTGGAAATGAAACACTTTAGGACTGTTATATCAGGCAAGGGAAAAGAGTTCAGCCTTTTCTACCAGAAAACCAGACCTGTTCATATTACCAACCTGTATTTTTGAAGCACCTACAGACACTGCACTATCTCTAGAAATTACTACAAAGCTCACACACTTACATAATTTTTTATGCAGGATAGGATGTTTGTACGCATTAAATTGTACAAATCTAGAGGACGGCTGGAGGACAGCATGCATCTTTTGGACTGTGAACATGTAAGGACAGCAGAGAATGCATTGCGTTCAAGTTTATCCATTCCAATTAGTCTATCCCTGTAGCTTATTGATTAGACCTTATTGGTGGAAGGACATGGCAGAATAGGAAACATGAGATGCTGGTTTGGAAAACAAGATATCTGGTATTATTTACATTCATATTTATAATTTCCAAAATCTTTCATTATCATTTTGATGCAGATCTTTCTGTTAGTTAATTGCTTTGGAGAAGTTGCCTGAAAGTAAAGCAGAACATTTTGCTTCTGAGTTCAGAGTCTGAAGTTTTGATATACTGGAAAATATTTAACTTTGGGGTCTGATGCACAATTGAGAGTTTTGGATGTGAGAAAGCAGATTTTCTCTAAGCCTGTGGGAAGGGTAGTTCTGACTTTAGATCTAGGAGCGACATGCTGCTCCTCCGCCTTCTGTTTCACTGAAATAGATACTTACTGTATATACCACTTAGCCTGGCAGCCTTCTACAGCGTGCAGCACTGAAATCATCACTGAACAATTTCACACTGAACTGAAATGTTCCTTACGACATCGTAAGAGCCAAAGATTCAGAACATGATACTGTCAGTTTTGCATGAATGCAATTCCATGGATCCATCTAAAAGGATGACATGTTTTCCTTCTCTTCTGTTTGTTTAATGGAAGCAAGTATTTAGAGTTGCAGTGATTTCCATGAGACAGTATTTTGCAGAAAAACAGCATAACATAAAGAGCTGTATCATCTACATCTGAATTTCCTGAGACATATCCAATTACATGCAAAACTACTTATAAAAACCCTCCTTTCTTATTTTCTAAAATTTGCTTGATTTGGAGTTTGAGAATTGCTATTGTATTTTTCCACTTAAACTTTCTCTGACTGAGCTTAATGTATTTTCTAAATTATTCTGATGCTCCTTTCTGGCTGCTCTGCCCATCACTTCCATCCATTTCTGATTCCAGTTCTCCATAACCCACATAATTTTCCTGTTGGAAGAAGTTCTCACCAATATTGTCTGTTACTTCATGCTATCACACCTATTTGTCTCCAGCCCAGTAATAACTCTCCGTGTCAGCCTCTCCTCCTGATTACCCTTATTCACCTCCTTTCTTATTCTTCTTACACTTTTATCAGCTTACCCTTTTATCACCTACTGTGAAGTGTTTAATAAATCGCAATTTTTTGTAAAAGTAAATATTTAAGCAATTAATTAAACAGATCTGAATTGTTTTCCATTAGAAGGACGAGAATATCTTTAAAACTGATTTCATCTGTATAGTTACCTAAACATTAATAAAGAAAATATAAAGGGAGAAACCCTACGCATTTTCGTATAGGTTATACTCTAAAGGCAATGCATGTAAAAATGTGTTTGTAGAGAGAGTCTGTTGTTAGCTCCTCAATAGCTAGCATGCATCAACAGTAACTCCTATGAATACACCAGACCTACTTTAAAAATATGCCAGGGAAAGCACTTATGGCCAAAGTAGCTGTGGTGGTACACCGCAGCATGATATCACGAACTGGCCTCTAAGGAGACGGAACAGTGACAGCCAGGATACTGCAAATGAAATGTATGCCGTTTTCTGTTATTGATTACATAATTGTTCCCTACAGAAAACCACTGCTAGGTCACTTTAAAGCTGCCCTGTTGTGCTGAGCTGCAATGAGTTTTTCATGTGCTTGAAATTTCACAAGACAAGAGATCAAAAGGTGCATTTTAAGGGAAGGGAGGGCTGTGCTGCTCCCACTCTTCAGAAGGACAACAGTAGATGACCTGGGACGCCCGACTCTCAGGTTGTAAGGAGGCAGGTCAATGCAAGATGGTGATCTGTTTTCTGGTTATTTTTTGGTTTTTTTTTAGCTATATAAATTCAAATGTTCCTTGCTCAAGATAAGTTCTGAAAGTGTAAAGCAAGTGGGAAGTAATGGTGCAATTTCAACCCTCGGTAGGAGTGACAAGAGAGATAATCTCATATATGTGCTGCAAACCACAGGAAGAAGTGGAGCCATGGCTGCACTGGCACGCCACTACTCAAGCATTCTGTTCCCCTTTTTACTTACAACTTGCAGTACCCCATGAAACTCTGTCAAATAAAAATAACCATTGTTTTCCTACCTATCTTAAGATTTTCTTCACATAAATTTTTCAGTTTTGGGAAATACTGTCCTATTAATATAATAGGCCTGTGATGCCACTTGGCAAACAAACTGTTATGCAACCTTTAAAGCTCTTATACAGGAAAGCCTCAAAGGGAATATAAATTTAAGCTTTTCTCGAAGTCTTATGAAGGCCAGAGAGCTTAAACACTTAGTGACATTGAACAGGGAAAGATTTCCTGCACTATTGACTCTGCTCACCCCTCTATTTTGGGCAACCGGGTCATGCAAACTCATGAAGGAAGTTAGCAAGCTCCTTATGTATAAATATTTTGGCTTTTTTTTGGGCAGTGAGGGAATCGTAACTAAGGAGTCAATTATCTCTTGGGTAAAGAAATACACCAATATCAAGTAGTGACTTCTAAATATGATTATATATTCAGAGCACATGGCATTGGTGAATTTATTTGTAGATTAGGTATAGAACTGTGTATATTTTGGATTTGCAAGAGTGTGACTGAACTGAAAAATCGCTTTGCTACTTTTTGAGGTAGGCACATGTTGTGGAAATTTTCATTAATCACATTTACCTTCTTCCTTCCTTATGCCTAACTTATCATTCTAAAGCAAAATGTTTTAAATTAAAGCTCAGAATAGCAAAGCTGATTGAAGTGCTTCCAAATATTCATATGCTATTCTAAGCAACCAATCTGAGTAACCTTTTCCTCTAACATTTTGGATCAACACCAAAAAGGTCTCCTCAGTTCAAAATGCTATATATTATTTTTGTATTACACTTGTAAAGAGCAAGACATAGATAAGAATCCCTTTCAGAATTCAGGGTTGTAGAACCAACCTTCAAACCTGTCATCCCATACAATCCCTGCAAACGTAGTGGTGCTATCAGGGCTGCAGACTGCCCTTTGTTGATGCTGGGGACAGAGGCTGGTGGTTTCTAGCAAGTGGATTACTGAGGTCAGATACAGCAGTGTCCCAGCTCTTCTGGACATAATTTTAGTGATATAATTAAATATAAGCACATTAAAATAATAAGATTATTCACTGTTCTATCCTTAATTTTCAATATCTTCCACCAATTTTATTAGTATCCTGGTTAGAACTGTTGCAAAATTTCCCATCAGTTTTTATTAATGAACTGGTCTAATGTTTGTCTGGCATTAGAGCCCAGGTTGACATGAAAGTCCCCTTGTGTTGGGGACTATATTGTTTGCTGTATCACAGGGCAAAGTTATCTGTAGTTTAAGGAGATGATAGAAAAATCTGTAATAAGAAAATCTGAGGTTTGCCAACAGAAAAGAGACATGTGGTTGCGACAAATCAAACCATACACTTTCACTACTTAACTATTGTACAACTGGAGATCCCCCAGTTGTCTGAATTTTAAGACCATATAAACACACACAAAAATAACCCCAGCTGCTGTTCAAGTTGGCCTTTGCTGTTTGAAACTTGGCCAGCATTGCTCAGAACTTGGAGTGTTTTTATTCATGAAGTATGTTCTGCACTAATAAATCACAAGGACATTCCAAAGCTTTCTGCCCTGTTCTGCCTTCACTTGCACCTAGAGTCTTGCTCTGCCCTTATGATGCCAATGGAACATATACCCACTTGCTAGTTTATGCTTATTTGAAATAAAAAATCAGCTTTTCCTTGATAATGACAATTAAAATAACAATAAAATCACTGTTCAGAAGGAGTGAATATGGAATAGTTTTTGCAATGCCTAGAAAAACACCTGAAGCAACTATCCACCTTAGGAGGTTTGAAACAGAAAGCAATTAGCACAGCTTTTTTTTTTTTTTTTTTCCCAAAAAAAGCTGAAAATCTGCCACCTTCTTTCATTTTTTTACGGAGGTATTTTCAGACAGTGAGGTGCTCAGAATGGTGACAACACAATCTTTTTTCAGCAGAAGTATGTGTATTTGTATAATTTAATTGATAGATTCCTCACATATGAAAGTAAGAGGCTACATTTCTTTCTGTGTAGGTCACGGTGCAGTGTTTCTGAAATAGGATTGTAAATTAGGATGAGATTAGCCCATAGGGACAAAGATGACTCTTCTAATATCAATTGAAAGAAGGGAAATGAAGGCTTTTCACTCCTACATTCCTCCATCTTTATTCTTCTCTGTTTAATTTGATGGAATTACTGGAAATGGCAGAGTTTTTTTGTTCCAATTTGTTCTGTTATGTATGGATCTTTCTCTAGGTGCAATGTTCTTGTATGTTCTTCTCTACCGTGCTTTAAGTCCTAATGCCATTTTACAGATAGCTTGTAGTAGTATCAACTAGTATCCAACTGACTCCATGATATATTATTACAAAAACTGTGTATACTGAGCATCAAAGATTCCGTGGAAGAGATGCATCCACTCCAAGATCTGAAAAGAAAGTAATATTCTAAGGAAAATGAGTCATTCTCTTACTTCAACATCATGTTCCTTAACATTATGACATATAGCGTAGGGAGCTATTGTGTATTCACTCCCATCACTGAACGTCAAAGCTGTATGTTCCCAACTTCATCGGGTTTTCTAAAGTCACTCTTCTACTGGAACAGTGTAATAAGACAAAACATAGATCTGACTGCCACTTGTTCTACATAATAAAGAAGATTGAAACTCAGTGCTTCTACATTAACTTTTTATGCAATCTTGACTATGTGGTAGTACAATAGAGAATTCACCTGAAAAATTATCAGCAGCCTCCAGAGAACATCATACCTGTAGTTCTCATCCGGAACTGGTTTGAAACATTTGGACATTTATTCACACACAGATTCCATTGATTTTATTTCAAAAGACAGATACATCACAAAAATATTTGACGAGACAGCAAAGCCAAGTGTCAAATTCAAAGGCAATGTTTCAAAATGGTACATAAATTCATCACAGAATTTATGATGGTTGTTATTTAAAATATGTTATATTTCAGCAAAGCACTAACGTCAAGATATGTTATTGTCAAAAGCCATGATCATGCTAAGACCCAGGTTTATTCATCGAGAATACTCCTCTGGAAATGGATATCTTGCACCTAAGGATCTTTTGAGGGATCTGAACTATAGTGTGTTAACACGAAAATAGTTATCAGTGTGTCATGTGTCCAGGTCTGTGTTTCATTTTTTAGTTCATTCCAACAGCAATTTCTTGCTTCATGGTGATCCACACTTTCTTGCTAAATTCACTGTGTCTCAGTCAACATACATCATCACAGCTGACTCACCCTTTGGCTTATTTTAGTTCTTGCTGGCTGATTTCTGCAAACATATTTTCAAGGTTGTTTTCATTTATCTCCAGGACCTAATCTCTTGCTTTACAGTTAAATTCAGCTAATGTACATACTTATATCAGGGTCTTTGAACTCTCAGCACCTTTGGCAGTCTTTCTCTCACCATGGCAAATACATCTCAGCTGCAGCATTTCTGTGTGCTTCTGCCCACAGAATGAGTTAGATGATAGAGTGCACAACAGGAGGATAATCTGACAGCCTAAATCAAACAAGATGGACCTCTAACAGTAGTAATTTCCATGGTGATTTGTCCAGTTGTACCTGGTTTGCCTTTTACTGGTAGCTGAGGGAAAACAAAGCATTTCCAAAAGACAGCATTTCCACTATCTGGTACATTTGCAGACAGAGTAGAGACATTTCAACCAACTACATTTTTGTTAAAGGACAGTGTTCTTTCTGACACCTAATTTTATGTGCAAGTTTTTCCTCAACATGACTGACATTCAGTTTTTTCCTGCTTCAGAGATCAAATAAATTCTAAAGAAATGTAAGAGCAACATTTGCAACAAATGATGTTGCAAAATCAAACGTAATCGGAAAATGTGAATGTGACAATGAAAGCCTCATATATATTTTCTTACCTCATCTGATAAAGGACAACTTGATTGGCCTGCATTGACACATAACATTTGTCCTAATATGTGCTGATACATTTTTAACAACATTAATAGTATCCTGTCAGTGCTACCATGATGCATTGGTTTTTCAGATTAGAGTCACAGAGCTATAGAACAGTCTGTCAATCCAATCTGGAAAGGTGATCTACTGAGGCATTGAAATTAGAGTATTGTGGATTTTAAGTGCTTCAATGATAGTGTTTGTAGGTTGCTGACTTTGATTTACGTCATTTAAAATTTGCAAGTGACAAATATGCAGATTGCTCCAGCAATTAGCAAAGGATCAGTTATAATTTTTGAAAGTGTTGAAAACTTATGCTGCTGCAGATGAATCAACCTTTGGAGTACTGGGGCTCTGAAAACCTTAGCTGTAAAATCTGAATGACCAGACAGATGTTATAGAGTATATATTTTGCTTACCATATTTTTAGCTGTTCCTTTGACTGAATTATATGTCCTCTCCAGCTCTCTAAAATTTTATCTATGCTGGAACTACAAAAACAAGTATATGGAGACAGGATGACTGGCTAGTGAGCTGATAGTTGTAATTCCTGTGTATTAATGTTCTGAATGTGTATGTTTACTGAACAGTCCAGTGAACATAGGTATATCCTCCAGGAGATGGCAAGTCTACCAGCTGTGGGTGCTTTTGGAGAAGAAAAGCTTTTGTTGTTTGTAGGATGCCTGGAAGACAAATGTAGATCAGTGAAACCAAATTAAGTCTTCAGCCTTAAGAAATAGTTGCTTCCCTCAGAACCAAAATCTTTTTACATGGATAAAGAACTGAAAATCTCTTTCCCTAAATGTGAATCCTATTAGATCTCAAACTCTGCAATGAGCAGATTTCATGATTTCATGAACCCTTACATCTAGCATTGAAGTCTAGAAGATACTGTGACAGAAAGAATTATTCTCTTTGTTTGGCAACATATATGCATGCTAGGTGTATTTCAGTGAAAACATGTTTCTGGACAGTCTTGACTATATCATGTTGGGCCAGGTGAAAAACCTCTGCAAGTAGCTGGACATTTCCTGCTGGGAGCATCTTTCTAGCCTGCAGGGTCAGGCCAGGTGAAAACAGGTGCAGCCAGGAAGCAACTGAAGAACCTGTGCACTCTCCCCAGGAAGAACAGAGAGGAGGCAAGAAGGCAAACTTCAGAGAGGGCAGGAAAAAAAAAAAAAGAGACCCAGAAAGTCTGTGGCAGCTCAGGAAGCCACTGGAAAATGCTGGAATGGATCAAGCATGAAAGAAATGGGCTGCCTTGAGTAGGTAAAGTGGACAGGGTAGAAACAGCAAGATGATTTCGAAGATCTTGTGTTGAACATGTTTTGAGGAAAAGGGGCAGGCAGGTCTGACCAACACTGGGCCATATCAGAAGAACATGCCAAGTTTCAATTTCTAATTCAAAAATCATGCAGACACAAAGAAACAGTGTTAGCCCTTCACGGCAGAGTTAATAGCCACCCTTGATTTGTTGTTGTAATTAAAATGATTGTTGAATTGTACTTATGACACTATTTTAACACTGTTGTTAATTCTGAGTTCCTTATTTAGTATATAATCAATGCTTTCATAAGCAACTCCCATTGAAGATGGATAGGTAAAAATCACGTAGAACAAACTAGATCTCCCCAAATTAAGAAATTTTTAAAATATCCAATGAAAGTTATATTGATTGGTAAACAATATCAGTAACCTGGGCTCATATAATTTAATTTCCTACAGAATCTTACAAAGCACTTTCCAAACAGGAATAATTTAGTTCTATACCATCAACATGAAATAATGAAACTATTTATGGATAAGGAAACTGAGATTTGTTGCTTTTTCTAACATAATTTTAAAAGAGTCCAGAATTTTGGTTAATCATCCTTCTGTTTCTTCATTCAAAGAACGTGTTTATTTCCTAATAGTAGATAAACACCCTTAAATTACTTTATTCTCTTCTCTATACTGGTAACATACGGACTATTCAACAACTCTGACAAAAAGCAACCATAACATGGGAAAGGAGACAGAAATACATACAACGTGGCTAAAAAAAAAAAAAATTATTTCTCAAGGCAATTGAAGAGTAATTTCAGAAGAGAAGCTGCACAAGTACTCTACATAATAGTGAAGAAATATTTAACAAATATCGTGATGCTGCATATGAAAAAAACCTACTGGAAATACATTCATCACTACTATACAAGTGTGTACTAAGGCATGCCTACCTGAATACATCTCAAATGAAATGCTGTCATGTACACATCAGTACACATGTACATGTGTATGCACATGCGCATTTGCCCAGAGTCCTGCCCAGCATAGTTGTTTTTTGGTTTTGTTTGCATGTGGTGGTGGTGCTGTTTTGTTTTGTTTTTAATTTTTATTTTATGTATATGAGCTGGAGTCTGTTCCTTCTTATTAATCACAGGCTAAACCGGTCCTTTACAAAACCAGCCAGAATCATATGAACAAAGACATGTGAGCATAACTTCAAGGTAATGAGCTGTAAAAATCTGAGTGTAGTAGTAATCAGAACACTTTCTTGTGAGTTATGATGTGTAAGAGGGGAAAAAGCCCAACTTGTCCTTCACAGCTACACGTTGGATTAGCAAGGCAGGTGGAGAAACACTAATAGTTGTGAACTATAGTTGTGAACTGCAATGTCGAGTCACTGTCAGAAGATGCATATGGATTCATACAACTACTTTCTACATGCCTCAATGCAAAACATTATTCTCCTGCTCATGTATTCTCATTTTTACTTTCTTCCTCTCAAACTTTTCCCCTCTCCTCATCTAACTCTGATACCTGGCTAATACATAGCAAGTGAAATCCTGTAGTGTCTGCTTGTCAGCCTCACTTTCCTTCTTTGGCCCTCATTTGGCAAGGAGTGCAGATATCTTCATGGGTATTTATTACAGTGTCAGTCAAAGCTTGAGGACACTGGCAGTATCTGAATCTTTCTTTGATCCACAGATAGTATTTCAATTAAAGACAGATTTGGCAGTGCCTCTTGGTTTTCCATCAAACTTCACATCATAGCCTATTCTCCTTCCCCTCCTACGCTGTGATCTTCCAGGGAAATGTCATGTCACTATTACCATTTGTTTTTCAGACCCTTCTCAAGGACTTAGTCCTGGTCCCATAACAGTGCAACCGTTGTTTGATATTACCTCTTTCAACTGTAAAGTTAAACTAGGAACTCTGTGATTTTAAGTCAGTTCTTCCCAAGATAGAATTCCTTTGCCTTGTATGCCTTATTTGTTTTGTTATTAAGTAAATGCCTTTACATTTAATGGTATTAAAACAGATTTTAGTTCCTTGCACTCTGTTTACCTCATGATGCACACCATCCTGTAGCAGGGACTCCACTTCTTATTTTGAAGAAGGTGGAGCATGTGTTAGATGAAGGAAGGGATGTTAATAGTGACAAAAAGATGAAGTGAAATATCAAATTAAATTAATTATTAAAAAAGAGAGAAAGAGCTACAGAGTAAGAGCTAATAATAATCTCAGAAAAAGACCTGAAGACAAATTCATACAGTTGCAAGAGAAGACAGGAAAAATAGTTTTTGTTTTGTTTAAGAAGACTTTACTGGATAAGTTAGCTGATGAAAAAAACCAGTATTTGTCAGTCATTTGTAAAGAATTATTTGAGCAACTAGAAAAACACCTCACAAACAAATAGGTAAACATTGTCACTCTTTCAATGCCGCCATATGACTGTATAAGTGCGAAGGTGGTAGTGAAGATATGCTGACACCAGCCCTTCCTGCTGCAAAATCTAGGCACATTTTGAGGTAAATGGCATCAAATCACGATGTCAGCCTTAGATTATCTTAATCTGCATCAATTGCAATATGGTACTGCTTCACAATGATAGATCACACTTTATCTTGAGCAGTTTTCAGATACTTTATATCCAAACCAGGAGAGTGATCTTTGTTTTCTTACCAGCAGTGGTTTATATTGGGTGCAGATGGAGACAAATTGTCTGTACAAGCACTGTCCCCTGCCACCAGTAAGACATTTGTTATTTCCTTTTGTTCCTGGCTGCAGAAGTGGGTGATGGATTTTAGGTTCCAGCCCTCCTTTGGGTTTGGAAAACAGTAAATGTTTAGTTTCCTTTTGATCTCTGCACTTCCTAGGTGGTGAAATGAGATATTCAATGCATACAAGATAGGGACCTTGGAGAAGTTGTCTTCCAAGCGTTCTTTTAAGAAGAGCTCATATTGAACTGTTGATTGTTTTTCCAATTTGGTTCAATTTTGATTTAGACTGATAGGCTCTTGCAGTAAATGTACTTGATTTTCTAAAGATCATCAATTAGGGGACTTACAATAGTCATACTATTGTTATAGTAATACATTCCTTATGCAATTACTTTAGCAATATTATTACCTTACTTAGGTAATTACTTAAGTGATATCTTAATACATAGCATCAAGTAAATACCAACATACAGTTTTATTATTTCTATATTACATGTGTATGGTTTGAAACACATTTCATTTGTGTGCCTAGGACATGTGCTCAAGAAGGCAGTAAGCTTTTGTATTCCAGGAGAGCTATGCAAACGAAATCCACTTCTGGGCAGAGAGGAAGCATGTAATCTATGTATTGTGCAAGAACTCATTGTGCATACTAAATAGGCCGTGTTGGCTCACAGAAGCAAGTTTCATCCAGACCAAACAATACTAAAACAAGTGGCACAATGAGTAATTAATGACTCTTCAGATGTATAGTTGTTATTTGCTATTCTGTTAAAACAGTGCAGATAATTATTGATCTGGGTCATAGTGGACTGTGCTCCATTTCTTCCTATGTTATGGAGAACAAAACCAGCTAGATCTATTGACAATGGATTGGTTTGGATCAGTGACACATAGTATCAGGAAATACACTGTGGAATAAATAAAGTTTTTCACCCAAAAGAGTCTCTAGATTCAGACTGACTGTTGTAACTTGTAAAAATTTTCAGGCTTGAATTTTATCTGCTCTCTTTGAGTTCTGGATTGCAGCTATCAAATAATGCTGCTAATTACTTCAGCAATGTGATTGTGCTTCCTTTTGTTTTGTGTATTGCAGACTCGTTTTTTCATCGTTATGTACCCTGAATGAACATGAAGTAATGTTCGTGTTAAATGAAGTGACAGATAGTGTATACAATGTGCTTATTTTAACAAGCCTGCTAAAGCTAGGAAAATTCCGACTGGGTTGCAGCAGGAAGTAAAGTTAAATTTCTAACAGCATAAAAAGAAATGCAGGAAATTGCCAATCAAAGGGAGCATTACAAAATACAGCGAAAGAAAACAGCAAACTTGGAACACATTTGTGCTGAGAGACAAACATGAGACTGACACAGCCCAGAGATGCTTCTAACAGCACTTTGATTTGGGACAGTTGCTAAACCATTCACTGACCATGGTCCTAAAAATGAAATTTAGCTGGGGAATACAGAATGTGTGTGGTCACTCAGAGAGGGAAACTGCATGTCAGAGAGACAACCAGAAGCAAGAAATAGAGGAAGAATCACTTGCCCTACAAGTTATTATATGGAATATTAAAATACGTGTTGTTTTGAAATCAGTTATGTTGATTGAAACCTGCTAGGTCTAGCTCAACTGAAAACTTTTTTAACCAAGATTTTTTAAAACTTTTTAAAAACTAGTTTGAGACATTTCAAAGGGATCTGTGTCTAGAAGGCAGGCATGCAGCATACTTTCTAGATTGAGATCCCTTCAGATTTGATCAGTAAAACTGAAGCACCCAGATGACTTGATCACTGACTAGCTTTTGTGTAGTTGTCTAGTTTTGATGAAATTCCTCGTAGGCTGGCATTGGACTTGCGCTGATAATTGCCATGTTTTGGCTCTCATACTTTGGATTTGAACTTACCTCTGTGAACAATTACTTGAATACAAATGCAAGTTGCATAGACAGGCCTGAAAGCACAAAAGGTGATTTTCCAGAGTCCAAAGAGTGAACCTTCTGATTGCTAATAATTCAGATTACTTTCAGAATCTTACATCACAAATTTATTAATGACAAAGAGTGAAGAAAGGAGCTTCTATGTTTTTTCTTAAGATCTTGATATTTTATGACACATAAAGGATAATAGAAATGAGACAAAGATTACTGTCTGCTTTGTGACAATGATTTGACCTTTTTCCCACCAGGCTAGACATGAGGAATAAATTTTTTATGATTAGGGTGGTTAAATACTGGAGAGAGGTGGCAGATGCCCCATCCCTGGAAACATTCAAGTCCAGGCTGGACAGGGCTCTGAGCAACCTGATCTAATTGAAGATCATTGCAGAGCGGTGGGACTAGATGACCTTTGGAGGTCCCTTCCAACCCAAACTGTTCTATGATTCCTTCCAAGTGACTAAACCTCTTTCTGCCCTAGAAGTGAAACATATTGAACCGACAGTTTGGCTTTCTTATTAACAGACTACACACTTTGTCTTCTGCTCAGTGTGGCTTTGTCTGAGTGAATAACATGCCAAAGGAAAAAAAAATCAGTTGTCCTGTAGACTGGAAGATTTATAGTTGTGTGAAATGGGGCCTAACAAGAGTACTGATCACAGTTAAAAAGTTTAGAGTAACTCAGACCATCTGAAAAGCAAATTACTCTATCTTTGCTTATAGTACACTGCAGCTATAAACTGCATCTGACTGAAAGTATTTCTTAAAATTTGGGCAATGCTCCAAGCAGTGATGCTTCTGTGTTACTGTGGCTTCTTCATTAAAACCACAGTAACATAATAATATAGAGCACGTCAAAAGCTCTTCTTAATTATTATTATCTAATAAATATTGTTACTAGATATAAGATAATTAGCATTATAATATAAAGTACTAGTACTGCATTTCAGACATGTTTTGTTTTCTTGTATAAGGTGTTAACTTATTTTATATTCTGCCTCTTTTACTAAAGCCAAACTTTTGCCCTGTTTTTCTTGGGATTTCAGAAATTTAGTAGCTAAATTGCACTCTGTATAATCTCCTGATTTCCTGTGGGAGAAGAATTTATTCCTTCCATGACAAGCCCATCTCTCTGGTGCCAGTTACATTCATAAAATTAAGATGCCTGTGAGTCCAACTCAACACAGCTGCCAAATAATACAAATGTTAGAGAAGCAGTGTGCATCTGTCAGCTTGTTTTGACTTCCGTATAATTATGCACATTTTGTTTTTATAGGCAGTTTTAGACTGTTAAATTAATTACTTGGCTACTTTTTCCATTTGTATTGCCCAGTTCTTGTTCAGTTCCATGCTATTTTCCTTTGAGACTAATTACTTCCTACAGAGTGACGATACAAGAAATACAACCTGTTTAGGAAACATGAGGGGTTCTGATAGCAGAGAAACTGCTGTCAGGGTGCAGTATTGGTGTATTTTCTGGAAGATCAGTTGAGGTACTACCAGTGGGAAAAGAGAAGTTAAACTTTTAATAGTAATAGAATTCATTATTATTATAAGCAAAACTTCCGAGCAGCTTGAGAAGTAAGGCCTTAATGCCACTTCATGATAGTAAACCAAGGAAAAATGATACAACTTCAGCATTTTAAAAGCTTCTCCCTCCTCTCTTTTTCTACATGTTGTCAGAAATTACATGAAAAATACAGTATGGGCTTTTAACATACGTTTTGGCATTTTGTAGTTTTTGCTATTTCTGGGCAAGACAAGAATTTTGGTTCGTCACTGACTAGCGATGACCTAACTTTAGACAGGGCTAAGAGGGAGCTAAGTCAATCATCACCATATAACACCACATTACACAGAAGGATGTTTGAAAAATAGCTAGGACAGGGCTTTAATGAAGATTAGGATTTCAGATTTAGTTTGATTTTATGCTGAGAGATATTGATGGACCACAGTAACAGAGAAGGTCAGCGTACAGAGATTACACTTATGCTGGGGATGAAAGGAGCTAATGGACCCCAATACTGTGAAACTTCTTTCTGACTCATTTGCTTTAGTGCATTAAACTAACTCAGTTTCTTCAATGCAATAGTTTAAGCCTAAATTTAAAATTAACTCTGCAAACAATCAGGTACTTCTGATAACTGCAGCTAATTTTCTTTCCCATTTTTTAACCCTAACCAAAACAAAGTTCCAAGGCTCATTTGAAGCCTATTCTATCAGCATTTAGCTGCCAAGTCCCAGTATCACTTTAACACAAAACTGGCACTAGTGTTTGACAAGCTCTAACTCTTATGGCTTCTAGGTCTCAATTGCACGCGTTATGCATCAAAAGTATTGTTTCACTGACTTAATTTACTTTTTTTTTTCTTGGAACTAAGAAGTGAATGGAAAAGTATTCCTGTTATAAGAGGTTCTTTAACACAAGTGATCAACATCTGAAACATTTTTGATTTGAGATATCATAAGATTTTTTACACTAAGTTACTACATATTTTAGGATAAACAAAAGTAATTTTAGCTAAGACAAAGTCAAAATTTACAATGCCAATATTTATTTAAACAGCTGTTAAAAAGCATCAAACACTGGAAACAAGCTGTTTTAAACTCTGCTAAAGTGAATTAACTTTTAGGTTAGTTTTGAATCACTGTTTTGGCTGAATCTTAATGAACTAAGGTTTGTACAAATATTAGGGAAATTTTGCATATCACAGATTTTGGATGCTCAGCATAGGTTGCTCAAAGAAATCTGACTGATAGAAGTTTTATATTTCTCTACATGTTGGATACACTAGGACACTGGAAATAAATTACAAAATGGCAGATAATATTTTAATATGCTTTGAAAAGTGTAGAGTATCAGATGTAAGGATGGTAAGACTTAGTTTCTGGTAGAAGGTAGTCTGACAAAACATTTGTTCTTCTGAATCAAGTGTTCCAATAGAAGCAGTTTGACAAAAGTGCAAATCTGTACTTCTCAGCATTTGCCTGCAATGAATTTTAAATGCAAAAATTTGTAACAGAAGATCAAACTTCAGTCTCTTATGTTTATCTCAATTGCCTATGGCTACTGCTGGAGACAGGAGATATAGCTGCACGGATTTTGGATTTAGCACAGTGTGCTCATTTCCAGATTCACATTACTGTGAATGAAATACGTAGAGATCTGATTGGTAAATATTATTCTTCTAGTACATTGCAGGTATTATTTCTGGAAGGGTCTGAGTTTATGTTTGGCAACAGAGTGAGACATATAGACATATACTGGATGTGCACTTTATCTTGAATTTATTTCAGTTGAAAAGTCCAAGTTCTCTTAGTAAACTTTCCTAGTTACCCTGGTGCAGAAAACTGAGGACTTTTATTCTCTCTATATAACGTCATCAGAAACCTGTATCCCTTTTAAAATCTTATCAAAATAATCAGAAATATTATATGGTTATGTATTGGGTTTGTGTGGCAAGATTTTGGTAGTGAGAGGGCTACAAGGCTGGCTTCTGTGAGAAACCGGCAGAAGCTTCACCATGGTGATGCTGGCTGTCCCCTTGCAGCCTATGGAGGTCCACGGTGGAGGAGCACTTCCTCCAGCGTGGGGTCTGTCACACAGGAGACAGTCCTCTGTGAGGGTGAAAACTCATAGACTCCACACAATTCATTATGAATTCAAGCAAAGCAAAGCTTACAGAGACAAGCCTCCTTATATATATGCAGTTATTTCCTGATCACGCGTCCTCATTCCAAGTATGCATTAGCTGATTGGATATTGTCCATGTTCATGGGCTGTCTCACTGCTAATAGGTCCGTTGATTTACACCACGTTGGGGCCTTGTTATTTCGGAGTTGCTTCTCTCCCACGGCAGGTCCTGTTCCCAGCCTTGAAATTCCTGGCTAGTTCAGTAACAAATCTCCATCTAACAGCAACCCCTCCACAACTCAGCCTCAAGAAAATCCCTCAGATCTCCCACAATTCCCCCTTTTTGTTTCTGAACCAGCCAGGCCTTGTTTACAATGCAGAGAATCATCTTTGAAATACACCACAGCCTACAACATATGATTAACAACAATTATTACAGTTACATATAATGTAGCTAAGCCTTACATAATAAGATCAAACACCTACCCACCATTTGTCAAACCCTAATTCTACTATGACAATCTTATTAACATGCTGGGTTAGTTCGTCTAAAGTACTATGAATAGATCCAGAATGATTAAACAAGTTAATACAACATCTTTCTCTTAAGTTCATCACAACCATGT
The DNA here is from genome assembly GCF_037038585.1 of Patagioenas fasciata. NCBI lineage: Eukaryota > Metazoa > Chordata > Aves > Columbiformes > Columbidae > Patagioenas > Patagioenas fasciata. Next base: position 49,642,905 of record NC_092560.1, on the reverse strand, counting down.
CCTTATGATAACAGCAAAAATCTATAGCAACACGATTTTGAAGTGTAACATGCCTAATACCATCAACATCTACTATTAATTGAGTTAGTATCTCAGAAGTTAGATTAGCCTGTTTAAAAGACCAATAGCTTAACTTTGCTATGTCTCCTAAAGCTTTACCAGCTGCTAGACTAGGGAGAAGGAGTGCAGTAGATACTATGGTAGGAATGTCTCATAATTTTACCTCATTTTTGCATTGACTATCTAAGTGTAATATCACCCTTTTGACTCTCCTGCTGTTTGCTCAAATTGCCATTCTCCACAGAAGGGACATCATCTGCTTGCTAATGGGCTTCTAGACCACCAGGTCTGTGAGCATCCATAACACTGAATTAGGATTCATGGTTTACATCTGAAACAGTCCTCACACCTTATCTCCCTCCTGTCCATCTGCATCCATTGAATCTTTGTTGAATTCACTTCAGTCCTCAGCCTGCAATGACACAAGCATAACCTTTTCCCCAGGTTATCAATTGATGTGGCCTTTTCCATTTACCGTTAACTAGTGATTTGACCATAACTAATGTAGGTTCTTTCTGATTTAGCATGGTTTTGGGTCATACTTGCAAAGTGTTTCATCGCAGGGCAAATTTGGGCTGCACCACTTAGACATAAGTGATTCATCACATACAATGCTTTTGACAATTGGTTTTGTGGTGTTTTCCCTACTTCTCCCCCCTTTTTGTTTAAAAAACAAAAACAAAAACAGAAAACAGTTCAGAATCAGATACATGTGTTGGACCTTGACTACGTACTCAGAATCACAAATCAAATTTGGAGGTTCCTCCTTAAAAAGCTCTAAGTAATGTAAAGCTGCACAAAGTTCTGCTAATTGGGTTGAACCTTCAATAATTTTTACAGAATAATGCCAGTTGTTATCTTCACGCCAGACCACTTCAGCTTTATGAGATTCCACAGAACCATCAACAAAAACTGTGCAAGTATGTAGAATCAGACCAACTACAAGTATGGTCTGTGACCTGATGTTAAAGACTTGCAGGTTCTGCATCAATTTACATTTATGCATGCCAAAAGCTGTGCTGTTAAGAAAATCAGCTAATGCAATTTACAAGGATGTAGATTGCAAATAAAAAATCAAAACTAAATTTCACAAATAGTACATGTATGAGAAAAGGATCATGGCCTATTAAGATTTAAATTAATTCCCTGCATTTCTTGATCAGAGTAACAATTAGTAATGAATCTTGACCCAAGAGAGGTATAGGACTTTCTGGCAACTACAAGAATTCATGTATTAAAACTTTGTTCCAAATTTGGCATTCTATTGGTCTCAAAAAACAGCCTTTCTTTCATTCTCTCCCATGACCTCAAAAACTAGCACGGTGAATTTACTAACAAGTCTCTTACAACTAGTTACCGCAGAATGAGTCTATTATTAAAAAAAAATTTGGTTTAATTTCCCAGCTTCATTAGAACTATGGATGCACTGGCAATGCCTTTAAATTTCAACCCTCAGACTCCTTGATGCAGTATTACAGTTCTCTAGCAGTAACACTGCTGTGGGGGAATAAAACTTCCTTCTCGCTCCCATCTGAGATGGCAGAATCTCCAACCCAGCATGAAAATAAATCAGTTTGAACCCCACATCGAACCAACCTGGCTCCACTCCACACTCAAATCAGTATCACTCTGACCCAGAGAAGCACTGAGCACTCTGACCTCCCCAAAGCTGACCAGTGTGGAAAGACTGACTTCAGCAAGGAGGTAAAATGATGAGCTCTCTCCCCAGATGTGCCAAAACCTAGGAAACAAGACAGAAACAAAAAGAAACAACAACCCCTGATTCAAAGCCAAAGAAACAGAGTGCCACAACAACGATGGATGACAATACTTCAGAGAGAAAAAAAAAAAAAAAGACGGAGCGGGGGGCAGTAAAGCCCCCCTTTCTCTGCTTAGCAGCGGGAAAACAGGTTTTTCCTTTTTTTTTTTTTTTTTTTCTTCTTTCTCTTCTTGCTGCAGTTCAGATGTAGCCAAAGCCACACAGCTGGTGTAATCGCTGGTACGAAGTGGGAGGCTCTGGCAAACTCCTCGATTGCAATGACTTGAGTTTATCTGGCAGCTTCACACAGGCCCGAAATCCATGTTCAGGCACAGGCCTGGGATATTCTGCTTTTTTGTTCTCCCATTTCACTCCAACCACAACACACTTCATACACAATTCCAACCAGCTCAAGAGTTGCCACACTCCTCAGCCTCATTTACCTTTTACAATTTACAGATGTCAAAAAACAGTATATTAAGCATCAATGCATTATTCCATTTTCCTAGATTCCAAATCAGTTCATACTCTAGCAACTTTTATATACAACCTCATACAATACCAAGTTCACATCCATTATAGCATTCAGGTGTTTGTTTGTTTTTCTTTCTTTTTGCTTTTCTTTTCTTTTTTTTGTTTTTGCTTTTCTTTTTGCTTTTCTTTTTTAAATTCTTTTCTGGTCTCAAAATTACTAGATAACAATGTAAGCAATTACTCTAATGCATAAGGATGCATCCTAAGGGGGAGCAAGGTGGAATTTTAGCAGTGGAACCAGTTCCCATTTTGTAATTATCTCCCCAAACAAAATTCTTTTGTTACCAAATATAAATATGCAAATTAAAATACTGAGCTCAGATATGAAAACCAAATACCAAGTTCAAATATGCAGATAGATCAGAGTTACACTTATTCAAGACAATATCTCAATTTTTGCATTGCAAAGAAAATCCCTCAGATCTCCCACAGTCCTCCACAAACCTCTTCAATCTAAGTCCTTCCCATGGCCTGCAGTTCTTGACACACTGCTCCAGTGTGGGTCCCTTCCATGAGGTGCGGTCCTTCAGGAAAAGACTGCTCCAGTCTGCATTTTCCTGTGTGGTCATAAGTTGTGCCAGCAAACTTGCTCCAGAGTGGGCTCTCCACGGGGTCACTGCCTCCTTTGGGCATCCACTCACTCTGGTGTGGAGTCCTCCCCATGAGTATCTGCTCCACCATGGCCCTCCATGGCCTGCAGGACAGCCAGCCTGGCCATGGCCTGGCCTGGCCACAGGCTGCAGAGGAATCTCTCCTTTGGCTCCTGGAGCACCTCCTGCCTCTTCCTTCACTGACCTGGGCATCTTCATAGTTGTTCCTTTTGCATATTCTCACTCCTCTTCTCTGACTGCAGTTGTGCAGGATTTTTTTCCCCATCTTAAATATGTTATCCCAAAGGCGCTACCACTGTTGCTGATGGGCTCTGTCTGCCTACAGTGGGTCTGTCTTGGAGCCATCTGGCATTGGCTCTGACAGACAAAGGGGAAACTTCTATAATAGCAACTTCTGACAGAAGCCACCCCTGTAGCCCATCCACTGCCAAAACCTTGCCATCCAAATCCAATACAGGCTATTGTAATTCTATATTCTCTCTTGATTGCTGTTATTTCCTGGCATGCTGTTCTTAACATAAAAGGAAGAACATGAAGACTGTCCATTAAGTTTGTTTAAAACTTCGAAAATAATTTCTGAGCATATTTTTCAATTGTAGCACTTTTCAAAATTCTAAATTCTCCCATCATGCTACTTTTAATCTGTAAAAAATCTGCAGTGATTGCTGAGTGTATTTAAGTGTCCTTCATATGCTCACAAAGATGTATGGGGATTTCAGATCAGGTCCTCTAAGGCAGATACTTAATTCGTCAGCACTGAAGTACTGAGCAACACAGAACCAAAGCTCATTCATGGATCTCAGCTGTTATCCTCTGTAAGGACTAATCATGACAAGTTCCAAACTTTGGCGAATTTTCTTTTTAACAGAAGATATACAAATGAGGCTGGAAATTTCCTAAAATGGAGATGTGCTTTTAAACAAAAATTATTAAGACATTTTGCTTAATGATTCCTATTAAAAAAGGCAAAACTCCACCCTGCCCAGTCTGAAACACAACAGATTACTATGTAACCACATGATGAACCATATGAAAGCAGGTCTTACTCTGCAAACAGTTTTTCAGTATTTGCAGTAGGGTGGAGACGAATACCTGATACATGAGTGACTTGCCCCACAAAGAGACTCATTAGTTTAAGTTGAACACCATTGTTAGGATGGAAAGAGGGAAAACATGGAAAAGATTAAAGGAATATTCTAAGAAAGTGATAAATGTAATATAGCAGTATTGCATAGTTAGCAGTTCCTTACTGAGTGGGATGCAGCTGCAAGGATCATCAATCCTCTCCAATTCTTTGCCAATCTTGATGTTGCAGAGACAGTGGGAGGAGAACTAATGGCATATGAGTATGGATATTAATTCTCCTTTTGTAATTTCCTGTTTCATCTGTATTCAGTAGGCTACTGTTGCATACGAAAGAGGAAATGAGATTTCAACAAGAGATAAAACAAACAAGGATTTATTTTTTTTTAAAAAGATAGATTAAATAGCATATAAGAATGAAGATTTGCCCAAACTTCAGTAGTTTTTGTCTTTATTAGAAATGTCTCATATTTACATCATTTCATGACACAGAACTTTCTTTCCTTTACATATGTCCTTGCCAGTTCCCAAATGCCAGAAAACCATCTGCAGAATTTTTCCTTTCTTGTAAGCTTTTGTCCCTAATGGAATATGTTGAATTCAATCTTTTTCCTAGGGGTCAGCTCTGGTCTGAGTACTTTTGCCTCATTCAGTTAGTAGCAGGCGCAGACAGTCAGAGGAAAAAGAACAAACCAAGGGAACATCAGGTCAGTGATGGCTACACATTTTGTTCACTTCTTACAACATCCAGAATCAGACAAACAGAAGATAGTGGACACAATAATCGGGGTCATCAGGAGATGCATGGGCTCTATAGAGGCCTTGAACTAATAGTTAGAAGAGAGGTTGCAGATTTCAGGGACAAGTGAACACGCTGTTCCAGCAGCTGGAGATGACAGACCAGGAGTGGCACAGTGGCACAAGCAGCTGTTTTTGCAAATTTTCCTTTTTCTTTCCCCACCTGCATTTAGGACCTATTTCATTTGATTAGGTGAGCTGTGTGGAAGAGACATGCTGGATGCCCTCAGTGCTGAGTTATTCATGCCTTGTATCCACAAAGTTTCCAGATCCCTTCAGTGTGCCTGGTCACACAGACCCAGCTAAGTAGGAACCCTAGTCTGATTCTAAATGCAGAACTCCTGGATGCCACATTTATTTGTAACTATCTTGCTCAATTGTTTTCCACATTTGTTTTCTAATACACATCTCTAATATGCTTGATGTAAATAGAAATTATTACTCTTACTTCACGTGATGGCCTCATGCACATCAACTATATTTAGTAAGAAGAATCTTCATGAGCTATATTTTAGGATTCTTTACAGTCTTTTATTGTGCCATAGCAAGCCTTCAGATCAGGGGTTTCAACCAGAAAATTGATGTCAAATGAACTGGAGGAATTTGGGAATGCCAGCTTAGGGTTGTAGAAATGGAAAACCAGTATTAAAAAGATGAAATGCATTGTGTCCTGTAAAGTGTCATTTCTTTATCTGTGAGAAAGCAAGTAGGAAATAATGGTTAGATCTGAAGAATAAATAAATACAAAAGTAAAATACTGAAATAAGAGTAGACACATCTCTTTCTGACAGTTCTATCATATACCATCTTTAGTTTGAGGTTTTAAATATGCTTTTGCTTGTGAAAAAAGTCCAGGGCTATGGCAGAACAAGGTATCCCTTTAATTAGGCATTATCTGTGTGGGCGTAATATATTGTAAAGTCTTTGACAAGTGGACCTTTCTCAAAATCACATAGGTAATTGAGGTACGAAAGAATTATAGAAGTTTTTACTTTAAATATACCTGAAGCACTATTTGAAGGGTCAGTTGTTTGAGCACATTTCTTCTCAGGTTTTGAAAGTGTTTGCTAGAATATACTGTTTTACCTCATGGACCTTAGGTCCTGAACTGGTATAATCTCCTTTACTTTAGTTTGACTTTTACTATTTTCCATTACATGGAAGATAATAATTTCTTGATATGTATTTGACTAACAACTGAAAGATGTTTTTTACCTTTATTTTTTCCTAATTTAGGAAATCCGCAATAATTCTACTGTTTATTACAAATGTGTGCACAGCTTCAAGGACTGTATTGACACTATTCCAACAAAACAGGTGTCATCAAACTGTTAAATGTCAATAAGATATTTTTGACCAAGATATGAAATATTAAGTATAAAAGAAAAAAAGTTTCATTTACTCTCAAGGTTCAGCTGAAACACAAGCTATCTAATACTATTTTAAATCCCAAAGATCTCAAAAAATATTTTCTATTCTCACATTGCTTTGCAGATTAATTAGATCTGAACATTTAATTGTTTTGCCTGCCCTGACTTTTGAGTTTTTGCTTTGATTGATCCCTAAAATACAGCTGTTTGTTTTACTAGATAATTCTGCAGGAAGCAGATAATGTGCCTAGGCCAATGGGATCAATCAGAAAAATTAAAACAAATGCTGCCATGCTAGAAAATGAAGGGATGCAAAACAAAACAACTGCCTCCCAAAAAACTTTTTCAGCCTGAAAACACCTTCAAACTAAGAGCACCTGCATACAGTTTAAAAGCCTTCATTTGGAAAAACAAAACAAAACCAAAAAAAACAACCAACCAACAAAACAAAAACCAAACAAAAACCACAAATAAACAAACCCCACCACCAAAATCAAGCTGGATATAATAGCGTAAGACTGTCAACAGAGCAAATACACTGATTGGACTACACAGTGAAGTATTAGAAAGTTGAACGCAAAGTTACAGAAAAAGTAGTTCATTCTTAACTGTAAGGAGTTTAAATTTGAGTGAGTTTAGTAATGGGCAAATCTTCAAAAGTTTACATATTGCATATTTTCTGTAACTAAACAAATACTCGTCTTAGTGCAAAGTATTTTGCAAAGTATGGAACAACTTTTCTTTTTCCAGTTTCTACTTAGGAATATCAACACATGCCAATAACCACTGAACTTTGCCCTCTTCCTCCCATTGCCCTCAGGAGCAGCTCAGTAGGATCATGTGTTTTCATAAGTGTTCTCCTCTCTTTCCTTTCTACAAAAGAAAAGGGGAAATAAAGAAACCCGACAATTATTTTGTACCAACTGTAGCAACACTGAAAATCTTTGTAATCTACAGCACTTCCTTCCATGTGAGAAAACAGTTAATAGTGACTCCCTGTAGCTAACAGCAGCCTAAATATTGGAGCAGAGCATGAAACAGTGGTAATTCTTTGTGGAGTATGAAACTCTTTCTTCAGTCCACAAAGCTGCAACTACTGTTCCTTTCACTGGCTGTCTCCCATACACAATGTCTGAAACCGTAAGCACATGCAGAGGTGTCAAAATGGACTTGCAGTTGCAAACAGTGATTTCTTTTTCTCTTAATGAAGAAAAGAGAAAAAACCTCTTACAAAACCCCAAGCTGAGGAACACAAAAAGCAAACCCTGAGTTACCCTACCTCATACATGAGCTGAGTTTTTCCATGATTGTACTCCAGCCACTGCAGAGAACCACCACACGGTGCTGGTGTCCACACTCCTTTGGAGGAGCGAGTGGCAGGGCAGGGAAATGTGTTGGCTTCTTCCACATCCTGGCATTTTATAGGTTGTTCTAAGAAAGCAGGTCTTCACCACTGTCTGGACAGGTGATAAACCAACTAACATGAAGACAACATGTTGATTATTTTTTTCCTCTTTTTTTCTTATTTTCCTCACTGTTCTCAGTTGGAAGGAAGGTGAGGTGGTAAAGCAACTCAGGCTTGCACCAGTGTGGCAGCACTCTAGAACTGATGAAGACCGGGAGGCCTCCCATCCGTCTGGGGTGAAATCTGTGTGCTCAGCTTGATCCCTGAAATGCCTGTACACCAATACGCACAGCATGGGGAACAAGCAGGAGGAGTTAGAAACTGGTGTTTGGCCAGGAGATTGTGACCTGGTGACAGTTAACAGACATGGTGGGACTGCTCACATGACTGGAATGTGGTCATGGATAGCTATGTCCTTGTCAGGAAAGACAGGCCAGCAAGGCAGGGTGGTGGAGTTGCTCTTTACTGAGAGAGCAACTAGAATGTATTGAGAAGTGTTCAGGGGTGGATGAGGAGCATGTTGAGAGTCTATGGGTGAGAATTAAGGGACAGGCTGGCAGGAGTGATACTATTGTGGGTGTCTATTACAGGCCACCAGATCAGGGTGAGGAAGCTGAGGAGGCCTTCTACAGGCAGCTGAGAGCAGCCTCACAGTCAGAGGTCTTGGTTGTCATGAGGGATTTTAACTACCCTGGTGTTTGCTGGAAGGACTACTCAGCCAGCCACCCATAGTCCAGGAGGTTCCTCCAGTGCATTGATGATAACTTCCCGATGTAAATGATGGATGAGCCAACTAGAAAAGGAGCACTGCTGGAACTCATTCTCACTAACAAGGAGGGTCTGGTTGAAACAGTAAAGGCTGAGGGCTGCCTTGGTTGCAGCAACCATGAAATAGTGGAGTTCAGGATTTCATGTGGCAGGAACAGAATGGAAAGCAGAATTGCCACTATGGACTTCAGTAGGGCCAACTTTGACCTTTTCAAGCAATTGCTAGGGGAAATCCCATGGCCAAGAGTGCTTGAAGGTAAAGGGGTCCAAGATAGTTGGCTAGTGTTCAGGGACTGCTTCTTCCAAGTTCCAGATCAGAGCATCCTGACATGTGAGATGTCAAGGAAGAGAGCCAGGAGATCGGCTTGATTAAACAAGGAACTGCTGGGCAAACTCAAGTGAAAGAGGACAGCTTACAGATCATGGAAGGAGGGGCTGGCCACTTGTGAAAAATATAAGGCTGTTGTCAGAGGATGTAGGGAGGCAACTGGGAAAGCTAAGGCGTCCTCAGAATTAAACCTGGTGAAAGCGGTCAAGGACAACTTCTTCAAATACATGGCAGATAAAGCTAACACTAGAGGCAAGGTAGGCCCACTGATGAACGAGGTGGGTGCCCTGGTGACAGAAGATACAGAGAAGGCAGAGTTACTGAATGCCTTCTTTGTCTCTGTCTACTCTGCTGGAAGCTGTCCTGAGGAGCCTCGTACCTCTGAGGCCCCAGAGGAAGTCAGGACAATGGAGGAGTCTGCCTTGGTTGATGAGGACTGGGTTACAGACCAGTTAAGCAATCTGGACATCCATAAATCCACGGGTCCATATGGGTTGCACCCGCAGGTGCTGATGGAGCTAGCTGAAGTCTTTGCTAGGCCACTCTCCATCATCTTTGATAAGCTGTGGGAGATGGGAGAGGTGCCTGAGAAAGGGAGGAAAGCAAATGTCTCTCCAGTCTTCAAAAAGGGCAAGGAGGACCCAGGTAACTACACACCCATCAGCCTCACCTCCATCCCTGGAAAGGCGATGGAACAACTTATCTTTGATGCCATCTCAGGGCATTTCAAGAATAAGAGGGTCATTAAGGGCAGTCAACGTGGTTTCACCAAGGGGAAGTCATGCTTAACCAACCTCATAGCCTTTTATGAGGACATAATCAAGTGGCTAGATGATGGTAAAGCAGTGGATGTGCTCCACTTTACCTTCAGTAAAGCATCTGATGAAGTCTCCTGCATCCTCACAGTTAAACTGAGAAAGTGTGGTCTGAACGATTGGGTAGTGAGGTGGACTGGGAACTGGCTGAAGGAAAGAAGCCAGAGAGTCGTGGTCAATGGGGCAGAGTCTAGTTGGAGGCCTGTATCTAGTGGAGTGCCTCAAGGGTCGGTACGGGGACCAGTACTATTCAATATATTCATCAATGACTTGGATGAGGGAATAGAGTGCACTGTCAGCAAGTTTGCTGATGACACCAAGCTGGGAGGAGTGGCTGACACGCCAGAAAGCTGTGCTGTCATCCAGCGAGACTCGAACAGGTTGGACAGTTGGGCAGGGAGAAATTTAATTAAGTATAACAAGGGAAAGTATAGAGTCTTGCATTTGGACAGGAACAACCCCAGGTTCCAGTATAAGTTGGGGAATGACCAGTTGGAGAGCAGTGTAGGGGAAAGGGACCTGGGAGTCCTGATGGACAGCAGGATGACCATGAGCCAGCACTATGCTCTTGTGGCCAAGAAGGCCAGTGGCATCCTGAGGTGTATTAGAAGGGGTGTGTTTAGTAGGTCAAGAGAGGTCCTCCTTCCTCTCTATTCTGCCCTGGTGAGACTGCATCTGGAATATTGTGTCCAGTTCTGGGCCCCTCAGTTCAAGAAGGACAGGGAACTGCTGGAGAGAGTCAACAAAAATTATGAAGGAAGTGGAGCATCTCCCTTATGAGGAAAGGCTGAGGGAGCTGGGTCTCTTTAGCTTGGAGGAGACTGAGGGGTGACCTCATTGATGCTTATAAATATATAAAGGGTGAGTGTCACAAGGATGGAGCCAGGCTCTTCTTGGTGACAACCAATGATAGGACAAGGGGTAATGGGTACAAACTGGAACATGGGAGGTTCCACTTAAATATGAGAAGAAACTTCTTTTCAGTGAGGATGACAGAGCCCTGGAACAGGCTTCCCAGGGGGGTTGTGGAGTCTCCTTCTCTGGAGACATTCAAAACCCACCTGGACACATTCCTGTGTAACCTCATCTAGGTGTTCCTGCTCTGGCAGGGGGATTGGACTAGATGATCTTTTGAGGTTCCTTCCAACCCTTAACATTCTGTGACTCTGTGATTCTGTGACCTCTTGCCACCATACTGTACGGGGTAGACACATTGGGCTTGATAAACTTCTGGAACACCTTCAACTACTCATTACATCACCTCCAGAGTGACTGAAAGGAAAAGTGGCATCCAGTTTGCTCCTTGAAAATTATGAAAATACCTTGATTTATGTTTCCTGATCTTATCTCTCAAAGGAAGACTGGCTGAGTCAGGCTTCAGAATCTGTCCTGTTGTGGAAGGCAACAGTCAGCTATGGCTTCTGAAATGCCTTTGAAGTATTTAGTGACCAGACTTAATCTAATGCCAGGTAGTGTTTACGAAGACCAAGTGTGATACTACTAACTTTGTTACTGTGTGTGAAGATTTGACCTGTTTCATAATGGCCATAATCAATTACTATGATGCTCCTTTGGAGTTCCCTTTAGTTTTGCTTCATGCATAAGTCTGATTGCCAAACTTACAAGTCTCACTGAGAAAGACTTTTTGCCATGTAAGGTAAACTAAAAGGCATCAGAACACAATCTACATTTATCAGAACAGAATAAATGATAATTGATAGTTTCCTTTCTTCTGTGAACTCAGTAGGAAAAAATAAGATTAATATAAAAAACTGCAACATTACCGTTTTCTAGGAGGCAGAAAGAATTGTATATAACCTGATATAACAGAGAACAAAGGCAGTAAATAATTTCCTTATTGTTCTTGAGTTTAAAGGTGGAGTTAATTGCTTTACTGAGACAGTTAAAAGAATCATAATGAGCAATATATTAATCTAATTGTATCTCATGTGTTGCTTATGAAATATGTGGAAGGAGATCCTGAAATTCAAGAATGCTGTTTTTTTCTAAATAATTGACATGATAAATTTACCCCAGAATTCTCTGCATTTTGTTACAGTACAGACTGAAACTTTATTAAGATGCTGAATGTTCTTTAACAGTCTGGAATATTCTTTTTTATCCCTTGGTGAATTTTTGACCTTTTTTCACAATGTTTGTTTTCTTCCACCTAGCAGTAGAGATTATTTTTTCTCAGAGAAAACTGACATGGCTCCAATGAAGGATATTATGAATGAACATCAAAGATTGGGAAGGCATTTAAGAAGTGACAAAAACTTTCATCATCACAATAAATTATATTAAATGGATAGCCTGTTAGGAGGCTACAGATTATCCGTAGGGACAAGTAGGGACAGCTATATTGGTTGAAAGATATATCAGAAGAGAAGGATGCATCAACACACCTAACAAAGAGGTCAAAGGGATATGTCACAGCACTGAGTTCTGTGATTATCCACAAAATTTCATTGTTAGTTTACTCCCTGGCTGTTTTGAACCACTCAAATGTTGTCCTTCAACAATAAATCTCTTCCAGAGGTGGCAAGCACTAAAGCAGCATCGACCAACTTTGGGACCGCTTGCCACTTGGCTTTAACACTGATGATCAGTGCTTGTCCCTCTTTCATTAAGTGATACAGACATAACGAGAGACATAGAGCTGCCCTGAAGGTAAGCAGTGTGTCATCTCAATTTTCACCTTACTTGGTGTTAGCCCAACTGTACAAGCTTGCTCTTGCATATTTTTTATAGCACTTTTAGATGTATTGATGAGAAGTACCGTGTAAGTGCTTAATGTTGATTGATTACTGTTATTACAAACATTACAAGGTTGGCTTGCTGGGGGTGTTCAGTGTGAGGGTCCTAACCACAAGTAATGAGAGATCAGTGGGAAATGACATTGATTCCTGTGGGGTGCTGTACTGCTGCACAGAAAACGCTTTATTTTTCCTCTCTTAAAAAACGAATTGCTTTGTGTTATTGTGTAACATCCTGTAATTGCAGTAGTTGCAAAGAAGGAAAAATACATTGCTCATTTTGGATTGGTTTGCAAGTGTGTAATCAGAAAGTACCTAGTGTGAAATCGTGAGGGCAGAAGAAAGTAGAAGGAAACCCAAGAGTGGCATATTCCTCTCATAGAGAGACTGAGCTCCCTGTATGTAAATTAACATCGTTAACACTAATAAGAGTTATACATGCCTATATTGTGAGGAGCCTAGCAACCCAGCTACAGAATCCTACAGTGCCAACGCAGTTAGCAGCTCTGCAGTGTGACATGCCAGTACTTTCCTGTGTGTTAAACTGGAATTGATTTCCAAATGGTGAACAGTAAGAAAGTTTAAGATATGTCTTTGCATTTACTAAGTTGCAATCCTGAGATCATCTGGAGAGAGATGCAAAATAGATAAGGAAGAGAGGCTTATGACTGAAGCAGTTATTTACACATTCAAATATTTTATTACAGAATCTTTTCATAAAACATAGGGTTGTGCTACATGTATTTATTATGTCTGTTTTCTCTACTTTCTCTCTGCCTGCAGTCAGTTTTTATACATTGGTCTGACAGAAAGCTGTTTTTCTTCAGATAATATCTGACTGTGACTGCTGGAGCAAGAGCTGAAGGTGAGATCTTACAGGAATTAGGATAATTAGCACTGCTTATCTGTGTCAACATATCCTAAAATACGATAACATGTGATGTGGAGTTCTCAGTACTAAATTTCATTTAAGAGTATAAACATGTTACAGAAAAACTCTATTTTAAAAGGTCCATTTTGAGTTTGAAAATGCTAAGTGAAGAAATAAAGGTATGCAAGCTCTCAGACAAGAACATAATCAAATAAAGTAGAAGAGCACATGCTGATGTTAAAGAAAAGATTGTTTCTTTAGAGCAAAGGAGGCACAGATTTTTGTGTGTGTGTGTGCCAACGGAAAAAAATCTCTGTCTGCCTCTTTTTACTGTTCTTACTTCCCTGTAATTTTACATAACGGAATTAAATGTTGTTAGACTGTATACTTGGCATAGAGAAGTCCAATCATGAACTAATGGGCATGCCTGTAAGCATTTTGCTGGGGAGTATGTATTGAAATCCACAAATGTGCATTCTCATTACCTCCAGTACTGTATGTTTGTAGGAAACTGTCTAACACCCCCACCAAAAAGAGCCTACCTACTGTATTCCATATTTAATACTGCTTAAGAGAGTGGCACCAGTGAAGCACTAGTTCTCAAAAGTTGAAAACACAGTACTTCTATCTTTAGAAGGGGGAACTTTTGTATGTGAATAAAGACTGTAGAGACAGAACAACAAACCCAGGCTGATTTGTCATCCTGACAGCTGCTGTCAGTTCGTGAGAAACACAGTGTGCCTGCTGCATACACGGACAGCAGTGGAGTCACTAGGACGAAGCCTGTCCCCCTCTGACCTTGTCACACAGATAGACTGTCACTTTCTGCAGTGTAGCAGGGAACCTGCTTAAAATTCCAGGCAGAAGGGAAATAACAAAAGCTGTCTTTTTTTTTTTCCCCCCATCATTTTTTTTTTTCCTTGAAAGACAGTCTACGGATAGCAGATGAGGGCTAAATCACAGGCTCTACTACAGCTACAAGCTACTGACTTACTTTTCTCAGATAATAGTGATCCAAATGTATCCCAAAAGGGAAATCCAGAAGTTTGTGTGACATCTGAAACACCTCAGAAATAAATTTAACAGTCCTTGCTGCATAAGTGGGCACATTGAAATGTCTTCTAATGTTTGTTAATAGCTTTGTTTGAGTAGGAGAAGAATAAATTATCTATCTTTTGATTCCAGTAGCAATACTCCTGCACTATGAATGAAAGGTGACAGGAGGTTCCATAGAGGTGTCTGTAGGAACACATTGCAGCTAAGTAATTTCTACTTTCCCTCCTTTTATTGCCCTTCTTTTTGTTTCAAGTTTATTTGGTGGGATGCTGAAGAGGAGAGGGGGGCAAGGGGAGAGAGAGAGAGATGATTTCTACTGTGTTATGCTGCCAGTTCCAATCTTCCTTACACCATGTATCATGGTCCATAGTGTTTTCTTTCTAGCTGGATTTTTGTCATCAGTTTATCATCACTACAGACTGCTACAAGCACGGGATTTCATTACAGAACTGCATGATGTTTGCCATGTAGCTTCTCTAAGCATGGTTTCTCAATATGATTTCACTTCAGAAATAAGCATTTACTTGATGTGCACCCAGTTATCTTGTCTAATAGAGGGAATGATTTACTCAGTGCTTCACGATACCTGTTTCTATTGCATTTTCCCCTTGTCAGACTTGTGGAGCCATCCTGATATTGCTTAAACAGATTTTCCTGTTATAGCTAATTGATGTTTGAAGTGCTATGTTGATGCATAGTGCTGAAACAGAGTTTTACTTCTGGTTTCTTAGAAATGGCATAAGGAATAAAAAAATTAATATTTATGATACTAAAAAAAAATTCTGAACAATGCATTCAGAAATTTAATTTGGCCCAATATGTTTACTAGGAAATGGCCTGGGGCTAAAGAGTTAAGATCTGAAAATTTAATTCGGAGACATTGCTAATGATATGTTTAATCTCTGTCTAACTGCAAAGCTTTCTCACATAAAATTGTTTTGATTTTATTGGGTAGATCAAGACAATAGCTGAGGTCAGCAGAGGTAGCAACTGGATGTCTACAACAAGAGAGTGTGACATTCCCGAAGGTACAGCGGAAATACAGTGTGCAGGGCAATCATCTAGATCGGTGCAGGTATTCTGAGCACAAGAGGAACTTTTAAATATGAGGGGCTTGAGACAAGGAGGAAGGTGATTAGAAGATAAATGTTCTTTGCATGAAGTCAGGCAATTTTTCCTCAGGAGCCTTGTGATTAAATGTTCCCCTAGACATGCTGTATTAGTTTCATCCTGAAATAGTACTGAACCCAGGTAAGTAGATGAAATGTGTTATGCATACTCTTCCTTTTACTTTGCTCCTATTCTCTCTCTGTTGTCTACAGAGGAAACAGCACAATGTAGATGCAATAGGTCCTAATTAGGTAGTTCTCTCCCTTATTATAGAAGTTAAGGCAAAAAGTCTGTCCATGGCTTGAAACTACACTAAATGCTTTCATTAAAAGGCAAGGGTACCAAAACTGAAGGGCCACCCACAGCAAAGCTCTTGCAGACAGATAGCTTAAGAAGGAGGCACTATAGAACTCAAATGGGAACTACGACCTGAGGAGGTGTAGATAATGCAGTTATTATCTGAAAGATTCACATGCCTGCATCTTCTTCTGGCTACATGTGAAATGCAAAGATGGTGTGACCTGCTCATTCCTTTGAAAGGCCTCTGTCTTTTGGGGAAGTGTATAGACAGCAGGTCTGAAATGGATAGAGACATCCAAGCTCCCAAGGGCAATGGAAAGCCAGGCCGGTACCAGCTGGTGAGCACTCTCCACTGCTTCTCTGTGGGACACTCCATGTGGTTCCTCCACCTTTCTGAAGCACTGACTGTCCTGACAAGCTGCATGGGGAACTGACTCTGACTGCTGGACTTCACCCATGAGAGGTCTTTTGAGCTGTATTAGAGGTGCACAGCAGTCCTTGCCTTGTCAGTATCAGAGCATACATCAGTGAGGAAAAGGCACAACTGGTCTTCACTCACCCTTTGTCAAACATAGACTCAGGCTGATATGGGCAGTTAGGTCAGTTTGGACATGGAAGTAATGAAAATAGCTGAGATCTGCCCAGGATTAGACTTAGGCACATGGCCAAAAGCCCAAGCAGAAAAGCAGATGAGCAGCCCATGGGCATTCATGAGAGGCGATTTTAACTGTTGCCAGCCTAGTGCTGGATGGGCATGCCCAGACTGGTTTGAAAGCTGCGTAACTCAGCTGGCTTGTGGGAGACGGAATGTGTGCCATGCTCACAGTATGTTAGCAGAGATTCAGACATTAAGGTAGCTATAGGAGACCTGTGTTCAAGCTGGCCAGCCTGAATGCAAGTTGAGCAGAACTTTCTCTGCCCTCATTTGACTGTTACTAGACCTGTTCTTAAACAGCTGTACATAACAAGTGCAAGACAAAGGAGTCTGAAAGGAGGTGAGGAAAGCAACAAAAAAACCCCCAGTAAATATAGACAGCTTGTAAAACAGGAGAAATAATCATATCTCTCCAGTTCTTTAGTTTCCATTGCCTTTTGCTAGAGGTTACTTTTAATATTTTTCTAAAATGTTTTGCATGCAAACTCTAAATTCTTGGACTATTCCAATCTGGTGACTTCCATGAAAATCGCAGTTTGGTTCTGTATGAAGTTAAGTGGTGAAAATGTTTTTTTCTTGGAAATTAACTATTTCCCTTCAGAACCCAGAAAAGTCTTTGACAATGGCAATATGAAGATAATGATTCTTACACCTTTTGAAAAGAGGATGTGGGGAAGAAATGTTTCTTGAGCCTAGGATATGCATGTGGTCCTCAGACCAGGTCTAACCCATCACTTGAAGCGCTATCAGACTCAGAATTTGTACTACTGGTAAAAAGTTTTGTACAATTAAATTTGTGCTATCACAAAGCAGTTGGAAAGCAGCCAGGTTTGATAACTGATAATTTGGTAGAAGCTCTTTTATTATTTCTTTTTTTTTCCACTGCCTCTCTGTAGCTGAATGTGCTGACATACAGTCAGTAGGGCTGTACTAGTTTTCTACACCACTTAGTCTTAGACTTGATTTCCGTATGTCACAGCACAATACGGCAATTACTCATTGCTCTTTATATGTTAAGATGTTGCATTACTTGCTAACACTCACATACTGGAAATAGATATATCTCTGAGAGCAGTTTAGACTGTGCTGTTGACAGCAACTCACATTTTCATATGGGAGTTTCAGAATCTGGAGAATTCAGAAGTAATTTTCTTGATACTCTAGCTTCTTTGTAACGGTCTTTATTTTTTGCCATCCTCAGACCTACACCTCTGTCATCAGGCCCTCCTTTTTAAAGAAATTCTTAAAAATTGTACAGGTGCAGAGACCACTACAGTAGACCTCCTCATTTAAAACTAAGTGGAGATCTTCCAGACTGGTTTGATGTTTCTACCATATACACCATGATCGATATCCTAACTGTGTGAGCTGAATTTATGAAGCAGCAGTAGCAGCCTAAGTTAAATACTACTCTCTGTTTTCAGTGGGGTGTCAAAAGGGTCCATACACTCACAAAAACAGTAAATACAGGTTGTTTCAAAAAGATGGACTCAATATGAAGTCATGGTATCTCTGCAACCATGAACTGCCCATTGAATGAAACTCTAAACACTTGAAAGGGTGAGGTATAGAGTTTGAAATTATTACTGCTTGATAACTCATTAAACCATTGGTAAATTTTTGTATACTTGTAACATGTTGCCATTGTGAAATATACTGCTTTGAAATTGGGTCCATCTTTTTGAAACTCCCTGTATATCCTCACTTGTTGCTCCCATAGTGCCAGCTGTTACTTCTCTCTGTTTTGATTCTTGCCAGCAGAGAGGGAACCCCTGCATAGACAGTGGAAGCCCTTTCTGACGTTTCTCCTCCTTTCTTTCTGTCCATCTGAGGGCAAGTGTTGCTATCAAGTAGTCTTCCTACTTATCAGCTAATGTGGAGCACGAAATAACCATATGGACATTCATATGATAAGCACATTAAACAGCAGGGAAGAAACAGTAGAGTGTCAAATGAGTAGCAAGTAAGGATACTACTATTTTGCTTTACAAGGAATATTTTCCTCACTCCTTCTGTCTCATTTCTGTCATGAGGTTGTCTGTACAGAAAGCCTTTACAACGAGTATTTCAGATTCTGAGGCTACGCATAATAAAACTGTGACTTGACAGACATCATTGCTATCAGATACCTGTTGGTCATCACACAAAGCTAAACGTGATAGACCACGGGAATGCTGAACTCTTACTGCACAGTGTATTGCCTTGGAAAACTTATAGCTTCACTTTTGGATAAAACATTACTTTGCTGGGGGTTTTAGATTGAAAGTAATGGTGATTCAGAACAGTTGTTTCAGCTTCCTGGGCTCCTTAGAGCTCTTTAGGATCAGTGTGGAAGAAAAAACTGTTTTCCATTGTTTGTCTACAAATTGCCTTTCTTTGCTTTGAGGCACTTTCCTCAGTTGCAGAGTTCTACTTTCCATTTAAGGTTTTGAACAGGTTAAACCAGTCATGGCTGCCCAGGGAAGTGGTTGAGTCACCATCCCTGGAGATATTTAAAAGACCTGTAGATGTGGCATTTAGGGACATGGCTTAGTCATGGATTTGGCAGCTATAGGTTTATAGTTAGACTTGGTGATCTTAAAGGTCTTTTCCAACCTAAATGGTTCTATGTTTCAGTGAGCCTGTATTTTCAGTCTGTATTTTTACTTTTCTGTCACCAGTTTCTTCGTAAATTGGGAAGGCTGCGTTACTTAGGCTAATCTGAAAAACTGCATATGTATACGTCTTCTTTTCCTTATAATAAGTTGCAAAGATTTGTTTCCCATCTTCCGGATTAACTGTCAAGAGCTGTTATATTCTAGTTGTGTTATACTAATTTGCTAAGGGATTCATTGCAAGCATTAAGAATCCCATATGTTCCTGTTTGTTAAAACTAAGAAAAAGCATATCACTGGCATCTGAAACTCTCATTGTTCGGTAACTCAACCATGCAGTTAGGTTTTGCTGAAGTTTTTTAAAAAATATTGGTCTGTGCCATCCACTCAAAAGCAATGAGAAAACGCTGATTCAACCTGTGACTTGAACACGTGTTTGACAGCAAACATTCAGTAATTCCATTGACTACTATGCAAGTGTTAATGTGTTTGAAGTTAAACACCTTTAATGTGCTTTTCTGGGTGGGACACATGTTTTAAACTGGTATGACTCAAATATTGTCAACATAACAATAGTTCTAGAGCTCCTCATAATTAGACTTACTGAAACAAAAGACTTAAGTCTACAATTGCCTAGGCTATTTAATTGCCAGACCATGTTTCTAGTCTTCTTTCCTTCAGTGGAATAAACTCAATATGTCACTTAGCATATGAGTCCTCCAGATTTCTTATGATATCTTTATAGTAAAAATGCTTTGTTATATCCACTTTCTGACTTTACAAAGTTCAGATGCTGCCTACTTCTCTTTCTATAAAAAGATCCAAGGAACTTAATTAAGTTATATAAATGTGCTTGTAATCTAGATTAAGAAAGGTCTCCTCATTATGGCCAAAACGAGGTAATCAATTAGTCTTTACCCTCAAAGTTGTCATGCTGCTGCAGGGCATCCTGCAGCTGCAGAAACCAGCAGCTTTCTCAAGCACTTTAGTTATAATATGCATGCCATATGCCACCTTTGCTGAGAAATGCAATTTCTGGCATGGGGTACCTCTTTTTTCTTTCTTTAATGTCAGCTTCCCCTGCCCCATGCACACCCAAATTCCAGGATGTCTGAAGGCATCCCTACCTGTTTGATGTTTAAGCAGAAAAAGATGAAAGAACTATGACATGTAACTGATTCAAGGAAGATCGTGTTATTTAAAATATAATATGCTTATTCAAGATGGGTCATAGTTATGTACACTTCTCGAGCTGAATAAAATCTTTCATTTAATTTTTTAATTAATAAAGTTATTCAGACTGCAATGATGTGGTCATGTAGTAGACCTGCAACAACCACCATAAAAACATTACTTATGAATATTCACTAATTTTTAGTAACTGAATAAACAATTGTGTGGTTTCAGACCACTGCTCATTAAAGCAACTCTTTTAATTTTCATGCAATGACCATAGCATAATCTCGCAGAAGTCTAGATGTAGTTACAAAATGTGCTGTCCTGCTCAACTACTTGCATAATTCATTTACTGCCATTTTCTTCCTCTGGAATATGTCTGGGCTGGCTGGAAACTGGAGAAATGAGCTCCAAAAACACCTGTTTCTTTCCGCTGTCTCCATTTACTTAAAATGGGTGGATGTCTAGTTTCCTCTCATCTAGGTATGTTTAGTCACAAAACCCTGCTCACCGGAGGCTTGTACAAGATTACACTGGTGTGAAATATTTTCAAGGGGAGACAGGGGAGATACAGACTGAGATTTCACCACCCATATGAATCAGTCTAAGAAATGGTCCATCTGTCCCCACCCCAACTCCAAAGCTGAGATCTTGCTCTTGGGTGCTGGTGGTGTGCTGTCTTCTGCTCAGAAGGCTGGAAATTTTAAAAGCTCAATGGGTGCCCTGATAGAATTTGTTGATTACATTGCAGCCAATAAGATCAGGTGTCAGCCCTGATCATAGGATGTGATCATTAGTGTTAATGTTTTAAGTACTTTCACCATATTAACATGAAATTTTGACAGCTTCTTTTCTTAAACTTACCTCACTGAAAAGAGATTCAGAGGATAAAACTTCTAGAGAGGGAAAGAAAGGAAATTAAAGTTTTTTCTACTGCAATTAAAGTGCCCAAATTATGTGGAATTATGAAAATTAAGCTGTACATAGTATGTGTAAAAGTAATGAAGTAATGGATAGATGTTGGCATACAAAGGAAACCCACAAGAATCAATTCACTGACAAGCTGCCTTTCCACAAGGGATGTCTGATACAAGTTTTCCTCTTTTCTTCTTGTCTCCTACATCACCTTGGCTTAGGCTGTATTTTCTGAGGGAAGCATATACAGACTAGATGTCTTTACTTTACATTAAATAATGGCTTTGAAGGAATTTTCAAACTGTAGCTTTGATTAACATATTTGAACATCTGCCCCCAGCCAACAGAAGCTAATCATGAAATAGTGGTATAAACCATAGTTTGGAAATTAAGAAAGAAGCTCCGTCAGGAGATTAGTCAGTCAGAGTCTGAAATGGAAAGAAAAAATTAAACATTAAAAGGGTTCTAAAACTCATTTGCTTTTTGTTGTACCATGAAATCCCACCCACAAACTCACAGCAAGCAAAGTATCATGATTTCTGCCAATCTCACCTCTTTATTTTCTCCTTGCTTGCAAGTCATCTATTCATATTGAGTGTGATAATCCTACTGAATCTGTGGATCATACTTTCTATATGTTTTGTAATACCTTGAAGCCACCATCAGCTGAAGAGCAATGTATAATAATTTAGGGTAGCATCAGGGAGCAAACCCTCTTTTCTGCAGCCAGTATAGATAGGTTATGGATAGGCCTGATGTCTTTTATTTAGAGCACCATACATTCTGCAGACAGGTATCTGAACACGTGAATCATTATTTCTGACAAAGTGGTTTTTAGCTACATTAAACAATGTTAGAAATTAACATTTTCCCATTCACTGCTTGTTTACAAAAAACAGATGAGGGTTTTTCAAAACCATCTATAAAATAAAATTTTTGTTTACAGAAAGTTTTTGGTTGCCCTGGATACTCGGTATTCTGCACTCCCAAAAAAGATGCAGGTTCACTTCTTATACCCAGACCTCATTGCCCATGAAATACAGGCTTATGCACAAAATAATAGCTGATTTTTTACATTCTGGACACTGTAGTCTTTGCTTGGTGATCAACATTAATTTATTTTAAATAAAATCTTCTGTCTTTTGTGCTCTCCTGAAAAAAAAAAAAATTGAGACAAGCTTCCCTCTGTACAGTCCTGAGCTATGAAATATGCTACTCAGAATGTGAGACGGGTTGTTGACAGGAGTCTCCTTCACAATTAGTAGTGAGGACACAGGCATGAGGAAGATGCTTATCTCACTGTTGTGATTTGGTGTTAATAATGGTGCACAAACAAGTCTGAAACACTACCAAAGTGAATAAAGGGTTATGAAAAAGTCTTTGTTTAATTGAAACTTATTTGAAAAGCTCCTGGTAAATATCCAAGTGTGACATTAACAGAAAATCTGATCGTTAAGTAAGAGATCTGTCCTTTTTCAGTCGAGATGTACAACCAAAAAGACACAAATAAAATACATTTTCATCTTATTTTTCCCAATGTTGGCACTTGTAGCATCTGTGAAATGTTTATAGTTTTTCTTCTTTTTCCTTTTTTTTCCTTTCTTCACCCCCCCCACCTCCAGCTTTTGTTTTCCCCCAATGTTTTGTATTTGAGTTCTTCTGCCGTAGACTTCTACCAATGGTAGTCCCTCTGGCCTTGCTAATCTTTGTAAGATGTCTGGTCTATTGAGACAAAACAGCAAGAGCTGGACATGTCCCATCCCAAAGTTTTTAAATCCAAGGCATTTTGTGACAGTGATGAGTGGCAAGTAAGAATTCCTTGTGAAAATTGTTCTGATAGAGTACTTTTTTCCAATGACAGGGAAAAAAGCGATGAACAGGGTATGGATTCCATCTGAGGAGGCTGAGAGGGTTTATTTTAATCCCATAAACTAGATTACAAAGAGAAGACTGAAGAGATCCTTAATGGAAAAACGTGTTAAGAAGTATGTGGTTAATGTGCTTAAATCCATAATGCAATGTGAGTTGTGGTTTCTGATATTGTTGTTTCTTTTTCCTCTTCTTCTTCCTCCTTGTACATCCATCATTTTGCAGGGTTGGATAGTAAGTCAAATAACCTCAATTTTTAATTCTTAGCATTAGCCACCACCTCTTATAAGAATATCATAATGAATAATGAATAAGAAGACCTATTTTACTTTGAAAGGACCCTGCTAATGTTCATTTATAGTTTATATTCCAAATTAAAGGTAAACAAAGACTGATTTCTAGGTCAAAGAAATGGAGAAAGAAATTGTAGACAGCAGAAAAAAAACATTCAAAGTACCTGAAATAATTTGAAGTGTGAAGCAGATCAAGATTTTGCCTCACATTTTTTAATCTAAAACAGGAAGAAAATAGTATTCTAAGGTATTTCATATTCTTTTTGGAGAACAGATGATAGATATTGTCAAATCCTCTTCTTGCAAACTCCCTTGAAAAAATTATGTACTTCACATATTTCAAAACTCATTTTATATTGATCATAAACACCCCTGTCTACCTACGAAACAAGACATATTTTCCTTTTGAATATATGAACAGGTTTTATTTCCATTTAAGGAAAGCCAGTAAAGAGCAATTATCTGGTTTCCGCGGTAGAACATACTCTTTATTCTTCAGCATCCTGACTCTGAACCTAAATCCTCTCTGTAAAGAGAAGTAATTTTTGAGAAGTAATTTTCAAGTAGATGTACATTTTGTCTTGGGTATGCAACTATTTCAATAGCAGTACAAAATGCCTCAAATTTAAGGAGTCAAAGTGAAGATACAATTTCTGAAATAGAATTAAAAAAAGATACAACAGGAGTTATACCACAGTCACAGATGGTAGTAGTAAATATTTAACTAGGTAAAAATATTTGTTTGTTCTCTGCTTTGTATTAAATGACCTACACTAACAAAGGTACTGAACTAATTCTGCATAAAAGCTAACATAGAAAATTTCCAAAGAAGTAAAAAGATAGTAGCAGAATGATATGACTTTTTTTTCTTTTATACAATGCTTCCATTTCTTTGCAAAAGCAGCAAATCATCCACATCTGGCACATAAACTACATAGATGCACCCAGACTGGCAAAAACTATGACTTGTGCAACGCAGGTGTTCCTGTGGGTCTGAACATCTTTTAATCATTCTTTGCTTTCGTATCTCCATCTGTAGTTTACAGAAGTTCCAACACTTCACAGACTGGCAATAGAAGTCCCTTACTTTTTTTCTGAATTTTTAGATGCTTTCAGTTGCAGAAAAAAAAAAAAAAAAAAGAAAACACCAAAAACGTACTTGTACATATTGTATGAAATGTATATGGAAATCTCTTAAGAGTCATGACAAATATATATAACATTAATAAGTTAGTAGTAATATTCCCATTTTTTCAGCAATAAATGAAGATAGTCGTTAATTATAAGTAACTTTTAGATATGTTTATCATGTGAGGTTCATAACCAAACAGAAATACTGAGTAAAAGGTTTTGGCTGAGAATCCTTGTTCTCTTTCATCTTCTGTGAGAACTGCTATCTGACAGAATCAAGAAACGGTCATGCCCTGACATTTGAGTACAATCTCAGAGCTTCAAACTACATTTCTGAAATCCTTAACTTCCTTTAAGCAACGTGTTAGTTGTATGACTCATCACTACACACAGTTTAGAGCCTCTTCTATATGTCATTGTTTAGTTGTAGAGTGTGTCGTATTCAAGCATTTCTAATTTCACTACAATGTTGATATCTTTCTTTTGGAAAGAGTCCACAGAAGCCTCAAAGTCTTTGAATTTACTTGCTAACAAGTACTGCTTATTTTTGCTGATGAATTGTGTATTACAATACACTAAACAACCGAGACTCCAGAAATGGAAATGACCTACAATATTTTAGAGTATGCATCTTGCCCCAGAACAAATGCCATACCTGACTTGGCACAGTACATTATCCTGTATTATGTTCTGTTTGGTTTTGAAGTTCTATCATTTTCCTTGGGAGCATGTTCCACATGCAAGGTAATGAATTGCCATGAGCTATCCCTTGTATGTCTCATACTCTTTTCTATATTTCAGCTGAGCTAACACCTAATACTTCCCTCTATATTGTTCTAATTTAATGTCTATTTTCACAGTCTAAACAATTTTCAGATGGGTAGATATGGGGAATAACTGGCAATTCTGCCCTTCAGAATAGGGAAAAAAGCTTATCTTTTGAATTCTTTGGAGCAGAGATTCTTTTTTCATCTGTGGTTTACAGTGTCAGCCACAGTGGGATCTAGTCCACAGCTGGGTTCCTATATAATGCTGCAGTCAAAATTAAAATTACTTAGTGAGTAAAAGCAATTTTCGAAGTGGATAGGTGTGTTACGTTAGGTAGGAATTTTCCACCAATTTTTTTTTTTTTTACAATTCTCTGAGGAAGTTTGTTACTAGTGAGGGGTACTCAAACTACAGTATTCACAGCAGGATTGTAACAGATGTTTTGTATGTCTTAATGTTATTATTCTGAGTGTTCAGCTGCAGTGCACAAAAGCCTACTCAGTGATGTTTGAGTGCTGAAGGAAAAAAATGGGCAAGGAAAATTACCAAAGTTCTAACCTCTAAATTATAAAACCTTGAGAATTTTATGTTAAACCAAACCTCTTACCCCATTCTTTCATAATTCCTATATTTTAATCATAAATACAAATTCACTATTTTCATGTTCTGTCTTTCATAAAACTGTAATAGTTGTAATCCATAAGTGGTTGTCCTAGATATGGCCTGCTTGAACATTTCTGTATTGTTACAGTTAATAGTTATTCTTTGACTCAGCAGTGACTCAACTGAATGATTCCTTTGAAGTAGTAATGAACACACATATTAAGTTCATTTAATGTGCTAGTCTTTATGATACACTTATATTCCAAAAGACATAACTATATCCTGTAGATAATTGTATTGCATTCCATCTTTTTTTGATAAGATAAAATATTATCCCTACTTCATCTCTGAGAACATGCTTGAGGATTATTATTTTTCTATTTTTTTCACTATTCACATCCAGAAAAGCATGTAGTTATGCTAGCATCTAACCATTCACATTGCAAAACTAAGTATATTGCAAAATTCATACAGTAGTTGCACTACAACCAGGGTTGGACAGAATCAAATACTGAATTATAAGATAAAACATATGGGTAATCTATTCTTCTATGTGTCTTACTAGGAGAGACTATTAAAATCATATGAGAGCACTTACAAAAAAGTGCAGTGTCATAAAACAGCAATGGAACTGCACCAGAGTCATCCAGAACCAGGAGGAGAGAAAGTGAGTCCAGGCACGATTTCCTAATCATATAAAGAGGTTCCATTCACTGTCAAATATGCCCTTTGCAGTCATAACGTGCTTGAAGCCCCTTCCACAATACTCTCCTGAGGAAAAGGTTAACTGGTGGAAGAAGCAGAAAGGCCAAATGACAGTGCAGACCAGCATTGCTCTACAGGTAACAAGACTCTTAGGTTCACTCATGCCACCTGATGACTTAGCTTACTTAGATATACATATAATATGACTTTTTATGAGTGCAGCAGATGCAGGCAAAAGGAATCCTTTCCTTTTAAGAGAAGCAATGTGATTCATATCTTTGTCAAGTTTTGCATTTGATTTAATAGTATTGCAGGTACGGTTTTTGTACCTTGCACAATGTGAAGCACGTTACATCTCATTTTCATCCAGGCCTTCCTGCAGCCACTGCTGCTCCTCTGACTTTTTGAATTCTACTACTACCCTATCTTAGCAGCACAGCCTCCATCAGCAGCCTGGGAATACCACTGATGCCAGCAGTGAGTTTGAGTGTCTCCTACAAAGGAAGGGCGAGGTTTTAGGATGATGCCTGAAGGACCTGAGGAAAAGAAGATGGGCTTGTTTTGTAACAGAAAGGAGTTACTAGGGTCTCTGAGCTGAAAGTGAGAGAGACAGAGAAAGAAAT
Organism: Patagioenas fasciata; assembly: GCF_037038585.1. Classification (NCBI taxonomy): domain Eukaryota; kingdom Metazoa; phylum Chordata; class Aves; order Columbiformes; family Columbidae; genus Patagioenas; species Patagioenas fasciata. Next base: position 49,615,949 of record NC_092560.1, on the reverse strand, counting down.
TGAAAAATATGAAAGTCAAATGTCTTATAGTCACTACATATAGAATAATTCACTGACCTTGATGTGAATAATAGTGAATTAACAAGTCAGACACTGTGAACCTTATTTCCATCAAAGAAATTGTCCACATTTGAAAGCCCTGCCTTTTTAACCTCCCTCAACTGAACAGTTGGAAAGCAAATGACCAGTGATCCTGTGAATAACAGTGGGATATGTCCCCATGTCAGAACTATAACCTTTCAAATATGATTCACTCATTAAATACCTTCAAGTCTTTCTACTTTGGGAACAATTACAACAAAACCAGAGCAGAATGTCTGCTGATGATGGCTGTCTAATAGAAACCATTCAGTAACATCATCAAGGACAGTATTTCACAGTCTGCAACCTTTTTCTCACTTTCCATTCAGACAAGGAGAATGCTCCACGCTCATGCTGCAGCTACCACTGGCAAGGCAGCGGCAGAGAGGAGCACCATAACTCTCTGCTACCAGCTATGACTTGGCAGGATACAGGCATACATTGAAGCACTTCCTCTCACCAAGTGCATAGACACAGTGAAATTACGTTTCTGAATAACGTGAAAAAAAAAAAAAAATATTTGAAAAGGAAGACTTGGTTAATATTTGACTCATCCTTTACTTCTTCTTCCTTCTCAAAGATGAATGAGGGATAGTAGTGCTTTTTCTGTATTAGATATTTAACATTCAGATGATTTTTAAAGGAAGCTCTTCTTATGAAAATAGCACTTTTGGACAATCACTGGTTTTCTTTAAGACTGAATTTAACTTACAACCATCATCTGCAGTATTACTTTTTGAATTTGCTGAATATACGGTAATAAGAGTAATATGAGACCTCTTTTAATTACAGTGAATTATTAGTTAAAAGTTTCCTAAAAGTCACTTTAGAAATTAATGCTAAGTACAAAATAGGCAGTGTTATTTCTATTACTGCACATACAGTACAACCTTGGAATTTACTTGCAGTATCAGATCAGTGATTGTTTTTCAGTGAATTCAGGTATAAATTTCTCAGCTTCTACATGGACACTTGTATACATTGCATGCCTATAATATCACCACAAATACATGTATCACCTGCTGTACTCTGCTCTGATGAATAAGGTGTCGAGAAATTCTTGCAGTTTGTCTTAAATATTTATATCCCTCTCACAACCATTGTCTTAGTGGCAAGTGTATTACTTGGTAAAAAGGATGACACTGAACAATCTATGTATTCCAGTAATCTCTTGCAATCAGAAGAAGCTGAAAGGGCCAAGATACAGCTGTGTCTGAGTGAAAACAATCCTGAGGATGCTTTAATTAACCATAGAGACTAGAGTTTACTTTATTCCTCATCCCATCCCCTTTCCAATATCTATGCAGCAAAATCGGGGGCCTATTATGATGCTGTGCAAAAAATGAGATATTTTTCCTTTCTTATTAAAAGGATGCAAATTCGAGCTCCTGGCAGTTGACTTAATTTTGAAGTCATTCACATTGACTACATTTTAGTGGATCTTTAAGGGAGTGTTAAAAATACAAATAAACTGAATTGTCAATGTAAAAGTGTTGAACTTGTTTTGAAAGGAGTGATACAACTACTGAGTGAAGTGCATGGCTACTCAGTGTTTTAAATAAAAATTCGAAAGTCCTTCTCTATTCCTTCCTCCATTCAGCACATATTTAAACTTTTCTTTCTTATGCGGGTCTCCATATGACATTCTTCTGTATTAAGTCAAACTGGTATCTTTTAACTATAGAAAGCTTGTGATACGTTTTCTAGCATTTAGAAGTCTACTGCTTGTTCTTTCCAACAGTTATCTTGTATAATCTATGTATGAGTTGGAGGTCTGTGGCTTTCTCTTTCATGTGCAGAGGACACAGGATCAGTTCCTCTGTAGACAACCATCGGCAAATCCTGAAGCGCTGTGATTGCAGGCATGAGCCCTGCAGTCCAAGCGCTGTGCATCACTGCACCGTGCAGCAGTGATCTCCCACGCCAGACCCTGCCCCACAGCCTGATGAGGTAATGAAGCTCACCGCAGGAGACAGTGTACAGCTGGCGGGTGGTGGGCTTCATGCTGCCCTTTAAGTAACAAGTAATGTGCCAGTAACTATGTCTGTGTACTGGAAATTGTTCTTAAATGTAGTAAACACAAGATTTTGAGTTTTGCTTTTCCAAAATAATTATAGATGCGATGTAGTCTTGAAGGAAGAGAAAACTAAGAAGCTATGCTGTGAACTTCTATTAAGTACAAAGATAAGCATTAGTGGCAGATTGCTAAAATGCTTCTAACTGGCAAAGGGGTTTGCAGTGAGGAGGTGGCATAGCTATTTTCCCAGTAGAAAATGCCACAGAAACGTAATGCTAAGAGCTTCTTCATGTAGCTAATGTACTGTGGAGAATATGTGGAGACTATGTTTTAGTGCCAGGTTTGCAAGGTAAGTCTTACTGACTATCCAGGAGGGTGGAAGTTCAGTATTGCTGTGGCTGGTGTGAGCTCATTCATTGACTCCTGGGAGTCAATGTCCTTTAAAACTGTTGAGGGTATGACTCTCAGCTTTAAATGGAGCTTAATGTTTTATAAACTATTTATTCCCATTCCATCATTCAAAGCAAAAGATTCAAATTTTCTTATTTTCTTCAGGGTGTTAGTTTTTAATAAAATAATTGGTCCTCTGGCTATTTTGTCATGAAACATAGCAAAAAATAAATAATAACCTTCAGATTTTCCTTTAATTACTTCCTGCTGTATTAAGGATTTCATTTAATTCCATGGTGGCAAGAAGCACATCAAAACAGCAACAGGATATTGGTTATGTGGTAATAGGTTTGCTAAGCCTATTCGTTTGTTGTGTGGTTTTTTTTTTTTTTCTAGTTTGTTGTGTAGTGTATTGAACACACCAAGGAATAGGTCCTTGAAAAAGATTAGAAGATTCCAGCAACCTCAGGAAAAAAGACTTCAGAGGTCATTTAGTTTATTGCCTTGGCAGTACTAAGGACTTTTCCTAGTGTATAAGTAGTGCTCAGTACAACCTAATTTTAAAACCCCAACCACAGGATGCCACATTCCTGTTTTACTTCTGTGATATGCATTGTTATACTTGTGATATGCACTCCATCTCATGTCACTCTAGTGGTCCACTGCTTCATTGTACAAGGAATAATAATAAACAAGGGAAACTTTTTGGCCCCCAAAGATACCTGGAAACATGCATGACATAGAAGTCAGTTACAGTCTAATCAGCTTCTCAAAATTAGTAAGAGTAACAACGTGTGTCCTGAGGAAGAGCTACAGTAGTGGGTGATGCGGACTATGGTTTCAGCCCTCCTTTCAGAGATGCTGGAGACTTGGAGCAGCACAAAACCTCTCAGATCTCGCTTGAGGCATCTGTATGTGCATTTCCACAGGTTCCCTACTCCAACCAGCTGAATGCTCATCTTGCTCCTCATCTTCATCTGAAGTGCAGTCTGGTAGCTGTGCTCGTGTTGCACACAACTGCCATGAAGGGACAGGGAGAAGCTTGCTATTCTGTGGACAGCTTGAGCATTTCTAACATATAAGGGGAGCATGAAAAGAAGATACAGGTTATTAGCCAGGTATGGATATTTGACATATAGGACTCTACCAGCAATGTGAGAAGAAGTGAGAAGAAAAGTAAATGCTGAGTAAAATGCTGATAGCAGCCGTATTTAAGAGAAGAGGCAGTCTGCACAAATAAGAGAGGGTATGGAGGAGGAGAAAGAGCAACAAATGACTCAGGCCTGGACATGTGACTTAACCTGTGGAACAACAGAAACAAACGTGTGTTTCCTCCTTTCTGACTCCTTGTCTGAGTGCTCAGTCCTGCGTTCTTTGCTGTAGCAGCTGCCATGGAAATGATAGAGCAGAACTGAAACCTGGGGTGCTTCTCAGTTTTGTTACGATAGGAGTCTATAGAGAAGAGTGGAAGGAAAGTGGTAGAGGAATGTGCTTTTTGTAGCAGTATGGCTGATTTCCCCCACTTTATATCATCAGACATAAATATTTCTGGACTAACAGTTCTTTCTTAGTTTCCACAGAATCACAGAATCACAGAACGTTAGGGATTGGAAGGGACCTCAAAAGATCATCCAGTCCAATCCCCCTGCTGGAGCAGGAACACCTAGATGAGGTTACACAGGAAGGTGTCCAGGCAGGTCTTGAATATGTCCAGAGTAGGAGACTCCACAACCCCCCTGGGCAGCCTGTTCCAGTGCTCTGTCACCCTCACTGAGAGGAAGTTTCTTCTCAAATTTAAGTGGAACCTCTTGTGTTCCAGTTTTTATCCATTACCCCTTGTCCTATCATTGTCACTGAGAAGAGCCTGGCTCCATCCTCATGACACTCACCCTTTACATATCTGTAAACATTAATGAGGTCACCCCTCAGTCTCCTCTTCTCCATGCTAAAGAGACCCAGCTCCCTCAGCCTTTCCTGTTGGATCTACTTTTCTTTAAAGTTCTTGTTTTTAGGTTAGTGACTGCATTTGTGCATAGGCAACATAGTTTTCTTTCTTAATTATTCCAGTTTGCCTGGAGATAATTCTGGAGAAAAATGCTTTATTTCACATATGACCACAGTAAAGCTGCTTAGACAAAATCTGTGAATTCCTTTTCCTCTGCAAGGAAATTGGAATTGTGCTACTACTTTTAGAATACCCAGTGGCCCTGCACATGCACGCATTTGCAATTTACCATTCCTATCACAATAAATCTTTTAGCTGCTCTACTGCCCAGGCTTTCCTGACTTTTTCAACATCATCTTCCCTGCACCTTTTTGAGAAAAGACTTCCTATTATGGGTAGCAAGAAAAATAATTTCATGCCTGTGATCTTTTCAATTTACAGCATTTCTTCTTCTTCCTTTCTTACTTTCGCTTCAGCTTTTTAAGTCTTCCAGAACTAGCCAAGTAGCATTACTATTTTGAAATTTAGAATTTTCTGCCTTCCCAGCTTCAACAGGTATGTGATTTGACTAATACATTTTAAAAAAACTTATATAAGTATCTGAATGTTTTCTTAATTGATCACCTGTCTCTAGAACTTCCAGTGGTGTTTATGTGAGGATGAATACCCTATTTAAAAAAAAAAAAAAAAAAGAAAAAGTTTTGTGATGTCCTATCCTCCTTTGTACTTATGGTTTCTATATGGTAAAGACCTCCTATCCCAGTAATTTTTGTGCATTTCCCCTTTCTTAGATGTTTGGATGCTCTTAGAGTTTCATCTTCCTTTATATAAACAAAGGTAAGTATCCTGCAGATCTTAAGGGATTCCTTTCTATTGCATAATGATTCAAACAAAGCCTTAAAAAATCTTCTCCTAGAGTAATACCCAAAGTTTGATTTTTTTGTTGCATTGATGATCTGTGTGTCTGCAGTATGGTTCTACTTATTGCTTAAGAAAAGACACAGAGTCTTCGGAGTTCCACAGCTTTGGAGTTCCAGGTAGGAACAAAATAACACAAGTTCTTTGTAGCAAAACTATGAGATATGATTATTAATCAGATCAGAATTTGAGCTGCTGTCTTAAGGGACAAGGTAAGTGTTACAGAGTTCTGTAATGACACCTTGTGATGGTGTTGGGGGTTGGAATCAGGCTTAAAGCTAGATGAATGAGCAAAGGAAATACAGGCATCCCCTAGTATGCACCAGAACTGAGGTCAGCAATTCCACCTCTCTACAGCCCTCAAAGTGAAATTTTGAATCATCTAATTGAGAACAGGTTGAAATCTCTACCCCTGATGAAAAAGAACGTAAGACTTATGATAGCCCACAATCCTACTAGAATTTAGGTGAGCACTTTGAATTGTAAGACAGCTTTTTCCTGAGATCTTTGAAATCCATGAAGCAGAGTGGTGACGTGATTGATGTATGAAGGAAAGTAGGTACAAATACAGAAGTATGGCCTTAAAGTAATCAGTTCAACCAGATAAGATAGCAGGGCAGGGCAAAAACATTTTTCATCACATGGCCTTTTGAAACAGCAAGTCTAAAGTGAAGTAAAATTTCAGTTAGTCTGTTATTCAACTAGAAAATGCCAGGGATAAGGGTTTGTTGGTGTATGGGGCAGAAGAGAAGGTCAGTAAAGAGGAAAATGACTTGGAATCAGCTGCAGCTTAAGGAACTCTTGGCCCCAGCTGGCTGCAGCTTATGGCAAATATGAATCCCGTCAGGTGAGTGTCCACTGCAAAAGGATGGTCAAGGCACAGAAGTGGGAATATGAGAGCAGTTTTCAGGATGGAGATGGAGGGCCAGTTCGCACAAGGGAAAATCTCAACGAGGCTTGAAGACCCTGAAGCTTACAAGATTAGGTGTTGAAAAGGCACCAGTATACTTATTGAATAAGTGCGCTGGTCTACAGGACCATCTATCTCCTTCTGTACTTCCCTTGTACCTTTGGAGATGTAAATGGAAAAAGGATTATATCTGTATCTTGGGTACTGGCATATTTTTTGATATATTGGTTTTATTGTTACTGACAAATATCCAGATGACATTGCTCAGATTTTCCTACAATCCCTGTATGACTGTTGAGCCACAAATGAGGACAAACTATGCAATTGCAGCACTTAAGTTGGGGGTCCTAAATTTCAGTGCTACTGTTTGTTACTCCATGTCTTTATGGTGAGTTTAAAAACTTCATTCCCATTGTCATGGTTTAACCCAAGCTAGTAACATAGCCATGATAGCCACTCACTCACCCCCTTCCTCTCCCCTCCTGCCCAACAGAGGAGAGAATCAAAAGGGAAGAGAGAAACTTGAATAGAGATTAACAAAATAACAAAATGCTAATACACTACTAGTAAAAATACATATATATATGTAAAATATATATATATATATATATAAAATAGAAATAGAATATAAAATAAAATATACACAATGTAATTCCCCACAAACTATCCACACCAAGGAGCCAGTCCTAGGAAGCAACAACACCCGGTCTCAACAGCTGATCCTAAAGAGAGAAGAGAGAGGAAAAAGGCAGAAAGGCTCAGAAGCCTCTGCAAAACATCAGAAAGCTGAACTAAATATTCCAAACCAAACTCCCCCAGCTCTGACAAAAAGAGCAAAAAAACAAGAGCAAGAAACTCCTGAGAGAGAGAGAAAAAGCAGAAGGTCCAACCCACCCATTTCCCCCTGCTCCTTAAATATGAAGCATCATGCAAAGAGGACGGAATACTCTTATTGATCAGTCTGGATGTCAGTCAAGCTCTGCTCCATCCATGCCCCCCTTCCTTGATGGCTCAAACTTGTGGGCAGAGCGATCAGAATGTCCTTGGCTCTCAGACCAGAGCAATTAAAAACATTAGCTCTGTGCTGGGGTGTTATCACTTGTTCTCAAACTAAGTCCAAATAATGAGTGTGCTAGCTATGAAAAAGAAAGGTTTCTAGCTGCACGAAGAAAACTAACTAATTTTCAATCAAACCAACACACCCATACAGATTAAAATAATACTGTGGTGCAAGCCAAATAAAAGAAAAAGTAAGAATATAATTTGTTCTAGAAAGTTGCTTTGTGTCCTCCATCTAGCCTCCCTCTTTCCTGAAAGGAGTGATAAGAAATGTACTTCATATTCATTGCAGTATCAAAATGCTACTCTATCACAACCATTTCTTGCAAAATAATTCACTGCATAGATATACAGTTTTAACAACTTACTGAACAAACAAAAAATAAAAACTGGCTTATAGAAGTATTCAAAAGAAGAATTTATATAATGAGTTGTTCACTGTGATGTAAAGCATCATGTAAGTTGTAGATCTGTGATCAATTCTGTGCTGAATTCTTTTGAAACTTTTGGTGAACTGTGCTGTGGGATTTGAATTGTGTTCATTGCCAGGCTACAACATTGGAAAAACAGACATTTCAGGTTCTTCAGATTAATATTTGCCTTCATGATATCTGAATTTAAGGCATACTAAGAATCATTACATCCAAAGGTAAATTGCTATCAGTGTGGTTAAATACTGTCATAAATCATTCAGTATGTGTTGCAAGAGAAATCCAGGAATCCAGTTCCACTATGAACAAAACTAACTGGGAAGCATGTGGTTTTTCTTGTCTCTGGATGATCATCAGTGTCCAACTAGAAGTGGCGAAGTTTTCATGCAAATATATCCCTAGCTAGAAAAAAAAAAAATAATGTGACAAAATCTACTACTAATGTTGCAAGTAGTGCAAAATGGTAATTTACTGAGAAGATCTAAGAAAAAAAGCAACCTCCCCTACGGCTCCTGGAATGTAGATTTTAAAGGACAGCAGAAGGACACAATCTAAAAGCTGAAAATAGCTGAAATAAAACCAGAAGCACTAGTTAACTCCAGGATAAAAGGAGATTGACAAGTCTAGGATATTGTCAGGGCACAAACACTCTGCAAGAATCAGGAGCAAGACCTGAGGGTGATAGGAAGGCTGGCAGGACCATGCCCACATCAGCCAGGGTACAGACCCACTGCACCCCAACAAGGACAGCAGTGCAGGGCTGAGGCAGTGACATGGGGTGGTCAAGGCATCTGTGGCCACTGCACCACCCCCACTGAAGAGGCAGGTCCAAAGTCAGCCACAAAGACAAGACAGCAGGTCAGAGAGAGACAGGGGCAAGGGCCAGGGAGAGAACGGTGCTCAGGGAGTCCTCTCACAGGTCTTTCGCACAAGAGTTGGCCTCAAATGAGGACACTAAACACTTATGCAAAGGGGAAGCATTTGAGCATGTTTGTGCACTGAGTCCCTGACAGATACCAACTTTAAAAATTATAGAACGTGGAGCTGTTGTCAGTTTCCTGTAAGTATAAATAATACAGTCTAGAGTTGACTAACAATGTGGAAGACCCAAGAGAAAATAATCGGTACAGTTACAAAACCAAAAACCTGTAGAGAGATGATTAATGAAGATTATGAGATTGTTTATCTCCCCGTAGCTTTCAACATGCTACACATGGAAAATAATTTATTCAGAAGTGCAAGTTTTGTTTTCAGATTCTTCAGATTCTTGCTGTTTTCAGCTGCTGTTTCCATAATCATAAAACTGGATCAGCACAGTACTAAGTAACTCAGTGATAAAAATCTGACCTGAATTAGGCATGGCATGTGATTGTACTTCTGCAGAACTTGCCAAAGGATGTGGTAAAGAAAACAGATAAGGCAAAATCTTTAATTTCTTTCATTAGGCAGCATAAAACTAGCCTGATGCCTGCTTATGCAAAATTGATTTTCCTATAAGAATGTGATCTACCCAAGTGGGTTTATACCAGAGCTGGTCTGTGCAATATACAGTTGCAGCATTTTCTCATCCAGTCCAAGAGCTAAAGGCAGCATGTTTCTAGCAGTACAGCATTAAACAGCATTAAACCGTTAACCACTAGTGATGCCACTAGAATCACATGTAGAGCTTCTCAGTCACGTACTTTGCCCTGCCTTGAAAGAAATAATGCAGCTACTCTTGTACGAATGCAAAACATATTTAGAACAGACGTGGAATTTTGTTCTTTCATGGGGTTAGAATGTGAATTACCTTTTCTCATTAGTATGAATTATTTTTAAGAATGTATTCCTTTTATTCATACCTATTTTATTTAATTTAATTTTATTTTGGTTTGGTTTTTTATTTATTTTTATTTAAATCTTCTCTGAATTAAAGGTAAGATTTCAAACCGTTTCTGAACCCTTAGTCTGAAAGGATGATGCAGGATGATTTAGTGTTGGAAACCATGAACCAACCGTATCATCTGTGGTCTGTACAGTGATGACGGCATCCCAGTGTAAAAGATACCTTCTGTTTGAGCTATACATACTTTTTATGTAGGCTGCAAACCATGTAGTGTGCAACACTAAAGACACCAGAGTGGAGTGGAAAGCTGTGCTCATAAACTAAGTAGCCTTCAAGCACAGCAGAAGCCCTGGCCCAGGAAAGACCTGTTCATATTCATACACCTGAAGGCATGAAACAGGAAATATCCTGAAATGCTGAATTCTTCTGAATTTGTATTTACATTTCAAACTGTAATTCTGGAGATATGAAGGCTAATACAGGAAAAAATAAAGGTTTCAAGATCAAGGCACCTCAGTTTTAATATCTTGGAGGGCTATAAGCAATTCTAGAGAATTTTTTAGCACAGACTAGAAACTGAACTGAGAAAAGATCAGTGCTGATCTCTGCAAACGGCAAAACTGTACCAGACATTGCACACCAAGAAGCTGTTTGCCCCAAGACCTGGGGTTGTTTCCTACTGAGTTTATGAAACTCAGCATGGGGGTTGCTATTACCAAATGTTAAGGACGAATGGCCTTCTTGAGGCACGAGCCTGAGCATCTCTGCAAGAAACATCAAACTGAAAGGAACTCCACATGCATGTACAGACCTAGGTCTTTGTGCTTCTGCACTGGTTTTCCATTCCTGGTTCCCTATTGCATTAAATTCAGTATACATATGCTGCTTTTATCTTGTGCTGGGGTCAGGTTTTGAAATGTAGAGGCAGATTTGTTGTTACACACCAAGGTAATTGGAGGTAAACAGAAACAGAAATAGAACCAGCCTTCTGTGCTAGTGAACAGGAAGAAAGTAAGTAGGTTCTTACTATCAAAGTTTTGAAGGAAATTGCCTTTGTTGAAATTTCTCATAGATGCTATAAGGAACTTGCTCAAACAATATCGAAATTTTGTATACTTTCCTTGCCAAATACAATACAAATACCTGTACCTTCCCATTCTGCAACATGCCTTACTTGTAAGTTTTATAGATGACTGCAGACATATGGATCACAAAAAAATGTCAGGTGAAAATCATCAGCCAATTATTATTTTGTCTCTTTTATTGGCTGAGCCTCTCCCAGTCTTTTTTCCTATATCTGTCTCTCTTCTCATTTTGATAGTGCTGAAAGGAGATGAAACACTCCAGTAGCATAAAACAATCAGAAAATTAATATGGAGTCCTACTGGTGTACCTCAGAATTCTGGCATCCTCCAAATTGTGTTATCTTCATTCATTTCAACCCACAGCTTTTATAATCAAATGTTCCCTTCTCCAACAACAAATGTGGAGGGCAGGAAAATGTTCAGTATCTGTTGGAATTACAGAGATAGTGGAGACAAGTAGTGCCTGACTAAGTTGCCGTTGCAGGTATTTTCATCTCCTTAAAAATAAAACCAACCTTCTGTTCTTAGTACTGAAGTTTGAGACCGTATCAGATAATTGCTATTCCCTCTTCTCATTCCCTGTCTCCTTGGGAATCATGTTCTCAAAAGGCAATAGTATCTTCTGGTGGAAAATTCTGGTAGTACAGTGTGATTACAGAGGTGAATAGTAGCAAGTATTTCAACTAGCAGAAACTATAGAACTGTAGAAAAAAGTGCTTCTGAGATTTTTGTGTGGTTTGTTTTTTGATGGTGACAGATCTCCAAATTAAAGGCTATATCTTCAAGAAGTAGTTTCGCTAAAGAATAGATATCCTCCTAATTTGCAGGTAGAGATCCATTCCTGATTCTAAGCTTCCAGTTGTCTGACTTGTTTTGGCATATTACCCACAGGGAGTCTAACCAGGAAAGTAGGCTGTCAGTGGTTCTGGGGCTCTATGAAATCCAGAGAAACTGGAGAAACTTCTGAAAAATGCCACACTGTTGTCCCAAGCAGCAGTTTGCTCCCTGTAGCAATTCAGGGGAAAAAAAAAAAAATCCTTGGCTCTGGTTTGTCTCCCCCTTCCAGCTTAAAAAAAAAAAAAAAATCAAAGCAGGGGGTGAGGAATGGGAAGGAAGAGCCTTTCTTAAATGTTTGTTTATGTAATAAAGGAATAATATTTTATTTAGTTCTGCAGCCAACCAGTTGACCTTAGATTGCAACGAAGATTTTCAGAATGGTTTGAGAAGACTGTGTAATAACCTTGCTCAGCAATATTAACAAACATGAGAATTTGCTGACATTGCTGTCTTGGACTTTGGGGACTTTTTTTTTTTTTAGATCTGATCTTGTCTCTCTGACATTGCACAAGGCTGAAATGTGCTGTCTTGCATATTGTTGGCTTGGAGACTCATTCAGGAAGACAATTTTTTATCTACAAAGGTTTGGGGCAGGATGAATGCCAAAGTCTACTTGCTCTATAGTCACTGCAGTGATTCCAAAACACTTGGAGAATAACTCTTGCTTATCCTGCTACGTAATCTGACAAGAATTATAACTAGTATTCAGTTTGTTGTCAATACAGCATGTGGAAGAATTGACAGCAGTGCTGAGGAAAAGCACTTCTTGGTATTTTTTGCAGCTTTTATAGGGTTAATTTATCTCAGGCATGCTCAAAGCTGTAATTGTTCATATATATTCATAGGTTGCATCTCTGTTATAAGAGAAAGACAGATTTGAGCTCTCCAGATCAGCAAACTGTGTATATTGTCAGAAGCTCTCTTGCTGTAAAACAACACAAAATAAAACCAGCTATGGAATAATTATGAAGTACATAAATGCACTTCAGAAGGGTTGTTCTATGTCTGCTCTTCCAAAAGCAGCAAGGGACCAGTCCTTCACCTAGGAAAGTCAGGTATATGGGGAGCAATATCTGGTTAGGTATGTCAAGACATATGAAGCACAAGCCACTTCAGTGTACCTCATACAGGTGTTGCATTATCTTCTGAAGTCCTTGATGCCTTACAGTGATGTCTAGAGCTTGTGTTGTACTGTGTCAAATATAAAGGACTTTCACCAAATGAGCATAAACAAGTCCTGATAATAGAATACTTGCTTTCTCCTGGAAGAAAACAAAGAAAAGGTGGGAAGACTTTCTCAAAATAGTAAAAAAACAAACAAACAAACAAACAAAAAAAAACACAAACAAACCAAAATCCATGCTTCTGTGCTTTCATGGTTTACCGTGATCCTTTCCAAACAGAAGTATTCCTCTGCCAGTTACAGGCCACAGTATTTGGTATGTGTAGAGAGATGTTAACAAGCACAGAACAATGTCCTCTTTGACTGTTGTTGATGCTGTAACTATGCAAAGAAAGCCAAGAGATGCAATAGAGTAACTGCAAAAAGGCAGAGGCTTTTGTGGAAGCAGAGCAGCTCTTGACTGTGAAAAAGAATATTTGGGAGATGTTGAAAAGCTCTGGAAATACATTCCCCTCCCTTCTCACAGTGTGGTGGGTGCTTTCTAAAGTCTTTTGCTGAGAATTAAGGTCAGCTGAAACAGAGTAGAGCACAAGAGTGGAAGAGATGATTTTGTTAAATGAAAATGCATGTGATGGGGTGGGGTGGGGAAGAATAGGGAGACTACCAGACTAAGAACTTTTCATAACACCGAGTGACTTCTGGACAAGAAGCAGTAACAACAGACCTTAGGGTGTAGTGCTGCTGCCAGCTGGATTCTGTCAAAATACAGCAGTTGTTGAAAGCAGAATCTTGCCCAAACACTGTGAAAAATTTGATATATACGACAGAACATGGCTGTAATGTGTGTACTGTTAAACTAGTATAATCCTACTAATTGCATGACTAAAACATCTTAAACTGTGTTCTTCTGGAAAGCCAGTGTGAGTGGTGTGTGGGAACTCAATGTTTATCCACAAACAGCTGTAATGTTTGAAAATTCAGGGTTGCAGGGTAAAAATATCTGTTCCTGAAGGAAATTAGAGTAAAAAAAAAAAAAAAGAGGAAAAAAACAAGATTATTGAATTTGAAAGATGAGATAACCTCAGAGTAGCAGCATTTATATGCCAGAAACTTTCAGAAATTAGAACATGATGCTACATATTTCAAAAGCAAAAAAACTGTGTGCTTACCATAGCAATCTTTTTGCTACATAGTTCACATGCCAAAAAAGATACATGTAAACTTCTTCAAGAAACTCCCACACATGCTTTGGCGATGTGACCTTACATATTTGTAAAGATTTTTGTGGAGATTAAGAAACAATTCCCAGCATCTAAATACAGATGTTGGCTGAGATAAGAAGAATGTGAGTGTTTTCTCTTCTTGTTAAGCAAAAAATTTCTTCTTAGGATCACTAAAAATGCAAAGATTCAGCAACCCAGATAACATTTGATTTTTCTGTTGTGCTGTATAAAAATGAGTAGTGAAATAGCAAGTGCCTGATCTACTGGAGTTGATCAAAATCAACAGCATTTTGAAGGTGCTCTAGATTAGACTGACTCTCCCGCAAAGGCAATCCTCACAAGTTGAAGAAATGAAAGCCTCCTAAAGGGCACTTAATTCACTGGAATGATTGCAACCAGTTCTCAGTGAGTATCTTCAGAGATTTCTGATGTGTTCTGAAAACAGAGTCAAAATTAGTAATTGATTTGATACCTAGGGGCTGCAGTGCAGCAGAGATGAATGAATATGTGAGAGGGAATATCCCTTCCCTGAAGCAGAAATAATTTGAGAATTCATCCTGGTTCCTGTTTTTGAGAACTCCTGGGATCCCACACAGGCTGTGCGGGCTAATTGGCATACAGTTTTACGGGGAGTGTGAGAAGAAAGTTCTGCTCTTCATGGATTTCATCACCTGCCACCCCCACTTACACATAAATTCTGAAGGAACCCACCAGGCTGTCGTGCTTCCCAGCCCTGGCAAGCCGGCTGCTTGTTAGCCTTACAACATAAAGTAGGCAGGGGAGGGCAGGAAAGCTACTGCTCACAACATTTCAGTGAGGGCATCCCTGAAAGAAAGTGAGAAAGCAACTGTGGAAGTGGTAGCCTGGTGCATCCTCCAGGTAGGTTTGTGATGCTGATACATGATACACATCCCTCTGTTTTAAAACTTGTTCTATTTTTAAGACACCTTTTTTCAGGGATCAGCTGCTCCACAAAAGCCGGACATGACAACACCAACAAGAGCTGTACAGGGTAGGGGAACTGAGGAGATGGGGCCAGGGGCCTGTGGACACCACATCAGACCCACCAATGAGGCTAGCAGGAGGTCCAGTCAGGGATCCGAGTCAGCAGAGCAGGGTCAGCAGGTGCAAGGCCAGGGAGCACATACCTGCAAGATGGCTCAAGAGAGCTGAGCTCGTGTGGAATTCCTGAGCCGATGAGGAAGAGGTGCTCCAGGAGACATCTCAGAGCTCTTTCTTGCAACATAGCTGTTTTCACAGGAGTTTTATCCAAGGCTGCATGGCTGCACCATGACAGCCAACTATGAACACAGACAGAGACAGTTAAACCCTGAGGAGCAGGGTAGAAAGATTGCAGAGTCTCCCCTCATTAAACAGTGCCCTGACCTCCTGAAGCATTTTTAAGTCTTTCTTCACACTTAATTTTTAAATTTAAACAAGTGCAGCCTCATGCTATTATATTTCATGGGTTATCTGTTATGCTCATGTTTTAACCCATTACACTACAGATTATAGACCTGGAAAACATACCGGAAGTACCAACATATCAGGCACGCTAATAAAGTTGACTTCCTTCAAATGCTCAGTCGCCAGTAAGCAGAATAAACAGGTATTATGAAATCATATTCTTCTGACTTGCTCATCTCAATAGGCCATTGCAACCACAGAAAGTATTAGAAATGGGAAACACAGCTTTGTCTTGGCTGACTGCCTTGCCTCCAGTACAATGTGCTGCCAATGGAGATCTGTGCTTCCCTGCTCCCATTGCTGCTGACTCTGCTCTCCAGTTCCAAAAATGAAAGTGGCAGTTGCATAGTCCTCCTCTAAACACATCCCTTCTAAAACTCCTTCTGGCACTATTTCTTCTGGGAAGCCAAGCAGCAGAAAGGGATGTGGCAGAAATGAATGCAACAGAGCAGCTGCAGCAATGGGGATGGAGGCTTTGTGCAGGCCTGTGAAAGAGCCAAGGCATTGCTCAACCTTGACCCTGATGCTGTACTATCATGTTAACTCTGTTTGTTACCGTGGCAGATACGTGCAATGTTGTGAGAACTGGATGGAGCATATTATAAATGGGGAAAATATCACTTAAGTTTTGGGGGCAAGGACTGCTCATACACAAATGAGCTTGACAGTTCCCAAATATGAACTCGTATATCTCAGTTTCCTCTCTCTTCCTCTTTCCTTTTGACCAGATGTAGCATAAAAACCCAAAGAAAGTAGAAAGGTCAGAGCTGGGGAGCATACTACACTGACAGCTCTGTTTTGTGTGAGGGTGAAATCAGATTTCATTTGAATTGGTGAGGAAAAAGTATCTTTCTTATTTTCCTTGGTATATGTGCTACCTATTATTATTCAATATTGATTTCTTTCAACTTTGGGTGTACTGTGTCTAACCAAGGCTGGGTTCTGGCAGACCTGTCTAAATGCCATCTTCCTATAAAGCCACTCAGGAGTAGATGCAGGCCCCGTATTGTTCAGCCAATCCAGCCTTGTACTGTGGCAAATAACAGGCATGAGACTGCAAAAAGGGTTGCAGACAGTGAGCCAGCCTCTTGTCTGAGAAGCACTGCAGATCCAGTTAAGTGCCTCTTTTTTGGCTGACGGGATGAGAGGGCTGGGGAGGATGGGACTAATGCAGGGATAGAGGTCACCACCCTCGCTGTGTTTCTTGCTCCCTTACTCTGCCTGCAAGCTGGTGTCTTGACTTCAGAGCTGGAAAAGGGCAGACGGAGGACCAATGCTAGAGTCCTGGAGACTGTCACTGTGCAGAACAGCTGCAGTTTGTTCAAATCCCCTTTACGTGGTATGATTCTCAAACACCTCAAATCAGGGTTAGGTCCCAGACTGTCAACTTGCCATACCCATGCATAGCTAACTTCACTTATTGCAAATATTGCACAATTTCTGCAGGCTGTGTGATTTCTGATATCTGTGTGAAGAATTGCTCTTTGGACTCTAAATGCCTTTATACTCTTTTGGTTTGCTTTGTTTGTTTGTTTGTTTTTAACCGGGTATGCATCTCCTCTTGCCCTACATGTGCCAGCAGTTACAGAGGTGATGAGTTAGATACCATGCAGAGAGCACCTGTTGCTCTCAGGCAGCTCTTCCTGGGATCTGGGCGTGCTATGTCTCTGCATATACTAACAAGTTCCCCCTGGTTTAGATTTTGCACAAGTTTTTATAGAAATTAATTGCTTGCCAGTACTACAAAGCAAATATTATGACCTATGGATACCAAAGCCTCCTATTTGTATTAATTGTGCCTCTGGAAACTTCTGTAAAGCAATGTGTGCTGCAATTCTGTATAAATATGTAGTGGCAACAATCAGAAAAATGGCTCAGGATTTGGCAATTCTTTTACAATGCTTATTGTTTTCTATTTTTTACCTCATTAGGTAAAAGCAACATTTAGGAGACTTGCATTGTAAGTGATCCTAGATTTTTTAATTTTTTTTTTAAATACACAAAGTCAAGTATCGTCTCCCTGGTAGCTGGTGAATTGGTTGTTTAAGTCACTTACCAGTGAGAGAATCATTATCAGTTCTTGAAAGTTTGATGGGTTAGTCTTAGCAAGAAATGAAAATAGATAAATGAGCTTTCTGATACACGGGGGTTTAAAAAACTCCTCTGATCCTGGTATCAGGAGTGTTCTTTCCCTGTGAGGAGCTTGCAGTTTAAAAGCACTGAAGCTGAACTCCTCAGACACAGCTGCTCTTTACAGGCTATTTTATTTCACGGTTTTCCCTCCAGTACAGTTCAAGTTTCATGGTGACTTCAACAAGCCCTTAACAAACAGCTGCTGTGTTTTAACAGAAAAGACTCCTTGTCTGCTGAGCTTTCCCTTTGAGCTGCAGGCAGAATGGCTAATTTAAAACAAACAAACAAACAACAAACCCCCTCCCCCCCAAAAAAAACATGTGATGTTTCATCATTATCTCATTTGCAGAATATGATTTTTGGGACCAGATCGAGCCAATTGAGCTTCTTTCTTATGACGCAGGAATTGACAGTATTTATAGCAACCTAATTTAAGTTTTGACTTCCGAAAATGGATATGCTGTTAATACTAAGTTTAAAGAAGTACTTGGATCTCCTAGCAGGCTCAGTTTTCTCATCTGGAAGGCTGTCGGAGGTGGTATTTAGCCAGCTGCTGGAAGACAGCCTTGTGCTCCCAACAGTTCAGTTGGTGAACTGGCAGTAGTGTTTGCTTTTCTCCTTTTTAAATCTATTTGCTCATGTTAATCTTCTCTGGAATTTCAATCTGCTGGCAGAAATGAATGTCTGCTACAGGACTATGGATCTATGAAGTTAAAAAACCTTTTTTAGGTGCTGCAGCATTTAGCGACAGGTTTCTTCTCCTGGGTGTACTGTGAGTTGCTAGTTTTTGCATTTCATGATCATAAGCATCCACTTACTGCCCATCTCCACCTCCCCCTTCCCCAAACCTCTTTAAAAATGAATTAAGCTTCTTTAATATAGGTGCTAATTTGGGACACCATGGTTGTGTTCTCATATTTTCGTGGTACTTGCCGACAGATAAAAGAAAAGCTGAAGTAATACTTGGTTAACAGAATTCTCTGCCACAGATTGAAGACAGTTCAGAAACTGGTCACAGTATCATCATCTGCATTTTATTAATAAGTTGTTTCATCTCCTTTATGTCACGCATTGCCTTTTCAACAGCCAGTTACCTTCCAGCTTTGACTGTAGTTTCAGAAAAATAAGTCCCGTTGACATATGATGATCTCAAACATAAACCAGGAGGTTTTCTCAGATTCTTCACAAACTTCTAAAAGCGTGAAATGACTCTTGATACTCGTCAGAAATCTTCCTCTAACTATCCAGCAAGTGATTTATAATTCTGGTTCTGTGGCTTTTGAGAGAAATGATGCTGAATGCTGCAGTCAAAACAAAACTTCCAGGGTTTGGCTAGGACTCATACCATGACCAAAGGTAAAGGAACAAGATTTATTGCTTACTCATGAGCTTCAGATGCTTTCCTTCTTGTTCATGAGGAGACTACAGCTCACATCAGTGCAAGGAGGCTTACCCACATAAAAGCCATGTTCATTAGGTAACCCCAGGGCCAGCAGCCACGGTGTTCGGCAGGGGTAGCCACTGAGGTCCTGCATTTGTGGAGAACTGCCATGTCTTCCTATGAAGATGTGGCTCAGGCCAGAAACACTGTTACCATCCAAATCAACCAAATCCACTTATATGTATTAATTAATTTCTCCCTACCAACAATAACTTCCAGCTATTGTTGGACATACATGGCTGTATGAGGCACACACAATATTCCTGCAAAGTACTGAACCTTGTCTTTTTTTGTTGTTGTTTTCTGTGACTGTAATAAGCCTAAATCAAACCCCTTATTTGCATCAGCCTCTGATCAGGACTGTAAAGCAGCAAGGTATGATTGCATAGGGCTGAGACCCTCTTTCTTTATTACTGCTTTGTGCTAAGGGCAGAAAGACCCAGTGCGTGTTTCATGCTCTAGCTGCACACTCTGAAGGTATGAAAGGCTTATGTCAGCATGAGAACCCTCCACTATTCAGTGATACCAGGGAATTATTATTATTTTTTTTTTTAAAAAGGCTATTTTATGCTAGAAGACAGACCACAAAGGAACTTACTGCTAGTTTAGCCAGAAATGAACTATTATGTCAGTGTAATCATGGCCAGAAGTATCATTGCCTAGACAAGTTTAGACTTAGTTATTTGTTTGCAAAGATAGAACAGCATTAAGTAATAATTATAACTTTTAAAACTGTGATTTTAGCACCTTCTTAAGAAACATAGTATCTCTGACCTACACTTCTTGAGGTGGAGTTTCAGAAGTTCAGTGCTAAGATGAACCTGATTTGGTTCTGCCCTCTTCCTCTTCCCTCCCTCGCAAAGGTCACAGGCACGAAAGCACATAGATATCTCTTCCTTCATTACCTCACATAGGAAGCAAAAAGGAAAAGGAAGATCTGTATAAAGCTTTCAATCCTTGATTTTCTGAAGCAGACTGTTTAGGAACTCAAAATACACTTATTTTCACCCTAAATAGGATTTCTCTAAATGTAAAAGAAGTTTTTGGTCTGATTAATAAAGTTTTGAAAGAAACCTGTCTGCGATACAAAATTCTGTATTGGTTTCAGATACTGAAGAGCACAGACTGAGTGTCTTTGGATATATCTGATGCTGTCTGAGACTGTCTTTGACATTATTGTACTGGGGGACAAGACGTCACGAGAGAAACAAGCGCAGTTGTTCGCTGTTGTATTTGCCATCACTGGATCTTAACATTAATTCTTGGTTATAGTTTTTTTTGCTCTTCAGCTGCCAAGGTGAGCTGCTTTTCACTTGAGAAGAGGTAGAGGGCTGCTGTCTACAAGGGAGACTGCAGTTAAGATTTATTTTGCGATATGATACTTAAACTTATTTTGCAACATGATACTTAACATTCTTACTTAATATGTACTTTCCTTACTTAATATGTATTTTCCTTTTAGCATTATCTTATTTCAAGGAAAACAATTCTGCATCAACTCAGGTAGATTTTATTATATCATCTTGGCTTTCAAACACGTGTGAGAAAGACTATTTCTCTGGCAAAGAATATAGTAATTAAGGCAGAACTATTTATCCTCATACCTACTTTGACCTTATTACTAAGGCCTTGTTTATTCTTTTCATTTTCTGATACTGTCCTGTCAACTATTTATTGAAAAGACTGGAAGCACAGCCGATCTTTCTGCAAGTAATTTTGTTAGCGGACAAGAGAAACCTTTCTTTTCAAGAGGTCGTGCAGGAGGCTATCCGTATCTATGTACTCTAATGCTAAGCAACCCTTCCTCTTGCATTGCCAGTTGTCCTAAATTTGCTTTGGAGAATGAAAAAATGGACTATCCTCCCTAACCCTTCCTGTTTTCTTTACTAAGTCGCTATTGAAATTTGAAAGATTCAGAAAAACTCCTCGAGATAGATCCAGGGTCTTGACAAAAATTCAACCTATTTAAGAGAATGGGTACTTAGTATCTGCAATGACAGCAGCGGGTGATTCAAATACAGTTCAAATCCAGTTATTTGGAGGGTTCAGCCAAAGAATTTATAGTTGGTTGGTCAAACTAGACAATGCTTTTTTGTTTAAATTACATGCAGCAGTTTTTCTTATTCACAGAACACCTGAAATAACTCGTCTAAATAGAATTTTAAAACTTTAGAATGGTATGCTGTTGTTTAGGGATGCAAACTGCTATCCAAGTATTACAATATGCAAAGCATCAGGTAATTCAATAGAAGCTCATGTGTTGTCCAACCTCTAAAATTAAGCTGGTTATTTATGTGCTGGAATATTGATTTAGTAGCTATATGTGGGCGCTTTTAAGACCAACATAGAGAAATCAATATTTCTCCACAAACTTGCTCACTCAGAAATGTTTCACATTAACTATGTACAAAGGCTAATACTAAGTCCTGCTAGCAGTATTAAAACTTTGAAGTATATTTACTGGTTTAGGAAAAGAAAGGTGAACCTTGAACTGCATCAAACATTTGGTTTATATATTGACATCTGATTTCTCTACCGTTATTTCTCTCATATCATCATCCTGTCAATTTATTAGTTTTTCCATCTGTGGCAAATAGAAGCTAGACAGATGTTCATATTTAATGAACTGAGCCCTTTAGGACAAACTCTTGAGGAAAAAGCATCCTAATAAGGAAACTTGATAACTGATGGCTGGATGGCAGCACAGCCTTCTGGCATGTCAGCCACTCCTCCCAGCTTGGTGTCATCAGCCAGTTTTTGCCAATTTTGCATGTGCAGTGGAATGCATCCCAAAGATGAAAACATGTTTCTTGGATGTAAATGTTTACAAGGGCACTGCTGTGGTGGTGGACTTTCTCCAACCATGAAAGCACAAGTTTGGAATATCTGGCAAAGTGGAGATGGGGGATGAGGGAATGAAAATCTTCAGCTTTATTGTCAGGCCAAGGACAACTGCACAACTTATTTCCTTTTCTCTACTCAGACTTCACATCTTAAGATCTTTAGGGAGGTGGACTGAAGTGTCCTACAGTAACAGTGAATGTACCATCATTGAAAAATAGAATTGATAGCTAATATCACATTATGTTGAGGAGAAATAAGAGCATCATTGGTGAATGTGGGCTGAAAGCAGAAGGTATACATCTTTATGTGTACATGAGCAAATGTTGTTGTGTTTTAATATTTAGGTGGCTGGATTGCTCTGGCCTGAAAAGCTGTGTTATAAGAGAGTCTGAGGGATTCCAGATAATGTGGACTATAACTCCAAAGGAGCTACTAATATGTTGTGAGTAGTCCTGTAGTTCATGCATGAACCATGTGTTAGGAGTCCATAGGCAAAAATAACATTTTTTTCTACACCTCCACCCACTAGCTGCCTCTGAAAGGTAGTATGTGCATCATTGCCACAGGTCAGCCAGGAGATTTAATTAACAAATACCTATGTATGAAAGGAGGCTTGTGGAGATGTCTGAGCTAGACACCCATTTTAGGGTTCTCTGAAGTTGTAGAGGAACCAGTTTTTGTGACTCAGGCAGTGATTCTCAATTCTGTGCAATAGATAACTAGCTACTAGTTTTGGTAGAGATTAGTATCTCTGTGCTTTCACCTGGCTTCCTAAAGCAATGAGGCGTACAGAATTATGCAGTCAGTCAGTCCCTTCTTTCCTCTTCAAAGAGTTGGCTAATTTCAGACAAATTTAACAGTGGAGTAGAAGAGTAAAGCCCAATATTATTACAAAACTTCCAGGACCTCAGCAGCTGGGGGAAGAGAGGATCTATTACTGTACTTCTGGAGGAAGTGTTGTGGCATGGCAGCATCCCTCCAAGAGCTGGATCCTCAGCCCAGGTCTGTTGGGTAACCAGTTTTGTGATCCCTACACTGATGGAACTGCTTATCTGTAAGTCTTTGAGAATCATACAGAGGGTGTTGTGTAATGTGGAGAAAAGTGAAGGCTTGGTGGTGGTGGTTTGGGATATTTTTAAAGCAAATGATGATATGATCCTGACTGGTTTGAAATCCTACACCATCTTTCTTGAAAGAACAGACACGTTTCTGTCATCTCTTCTAGACCAACTTGTGAAAACAGGGCTAAAACCACCTCTCTGAAGTTTGATGACAAAGTTAATAGCTGTGCAGATCCAGCTACACGTGAGCAGAAAGGGTGCTGAGGTTTACAAACGTCCATGACAGCTCCAGTTTAAGTTCACATTCGGAAGTCAGCTCTCTCCTGGCATATCATTGTGCCTGCTCATCTGAAAGACTCAGTTATTGTCAGGGATCCTCTTCCTGCTCTAACGAGTGCATTAAAACTTGGAAATATTTGTCAGGAAAGTCCAGAGGTCATGAAAGGGTTTCTCAATATCATTCTTGTTTAACTGGCAACACTGCTTTTAGTTGTCATGGACTCTGCTTTCCTTTCTCAACTTCATCTGCTGCTACAAGCATTTTTGGTTTGGGCTCTGTTGAATTCTTCATAGAAGTTTACAGTTTTTTTGGTCTTTGTCTGCCTTCCCTCAGGGGGAAGCAACTGTGCAAGGACCGATGTTCTTGGGCAAGAGTTTCAAAGAAAAGAGGGAAACAGGACAAGTTGACAGGAATAAAAGACTAGAAAGAAAATACCAAAGATGAAATGTGCAGGTAAATTCATTCTCGAAACACATTTTTTTCATCTGAATTCTCACAAACAGGTTGTCTGCAATCCTAACTTCTTATTTAGCTTTCTTATTTTTAGATATATAGCAGTCTTCTAATGCATATGACATTTGCTACCGTTCCACGTTAGTTGCCATGTCCAAGGAAGCTGCAGTAGATTTGTAGGGAGACCTCAAACCCTGAAACCAACATAAAATAAAAAGTGAAATGAAAACTCCATAAACAGCAGCACAAAAATCCAAAGCCTTAGTAAACGGGTTTACATTTTTTGTGCTATCACCTAGTGAGGTCAAAGAGGTTACTTTGGACAAGAGATATCTGGGGCCAAAGGTGCTATCTCAAGATAGGGTAGAAGTGCTACTAATAAAATCAATACACTGCCATAATGGTCCTTTAAAAAACAAATAAACAAAAAATCAAACCGAAACAAAGCCAACCAAAAAAAAAAAAAAAGCAGAGGACCTAGCATAACAAAAGCTTTGGTCATGTGTGATTTGCTCATTTCCTTGTTTATCCTGTGTGACCCTGACTGCCGAAGTTAGGTGTCAAGGATTTGCAGGCAATGTGTCTGAAAGGTTACGTCTTTTTGAAATACGATATCCAAATTCCATGTGCTTAGCAGAGAGCTGCCAAGAGCTTGCTGGTACAACTGCTGGTAGAGCAGCAGATGGCCTGTGAGCTTAGGGGTCCAGTCTTGATGGAAACCTCCAAATTCTGCCATAGTTTAATGTGGTGGGCTTGGTGAATGAGTTTCCCACATGCTTTTAAGCTTGTCTAGACTTGGATGGCTTTGCAAGACGGTCAGGATAGTCACATTGCAGGCAGTGACAACCAAAACACACAAAAACCTCAGTCTTTACTGATAAGAATAAACTTAGTCCGCCCTAATTGTCAGTATAGATCATCCAAAATACTACTAATAAAGAAAATAAACCAGAGAAGGTAGTGCATACTTTCAATTGTTTGAGGATGGATTGTTTTCAGTGATCACACCTATTCATTTCAGAAGCCTGTTGCTTTGGTATGCTGCTTTCTGTTTAGTGCTCTGGCAGATGCCCAATACCTTGAAGAAGAGCGAATAAAGTAATTGCAAAGATGAACAGATTTGTGTAAACAGATGTGATTTTGTGCACCTCAAATAAAAGCCAGGAAAGTACTCTGCTGTTAATGAAGTGAAGAAAAACAAAGGAATAACCTATAAGCAGCTCTTTAAGTGGAGGAAAAAAAAAAAAGTACTTTAAGAAAAAAACCTCTAAGCTGCACTTAACTGTAAAAAGATACAACTGAAAGGCTCTGGGCCTTTAAGCAATGACAAAACTGACATAGTAATGTGCTAACTGTTCTACGGGGTGAGGAAAATAGTGCTGAGCATCTTTGTGCCTGTAAGCTCTATTCCCACCTCCTCACTAACAAAATCTGCTGGTATAAGTAGTACTGCCGTTTTCTTCCATTCTCGAAGAAGAAGTTTAGCAGGTTTCACAACCAATCAATAGCTAAGAGCAAATGAATTATAATTGCCAGTATAATTGCCAGTTTGCATTATGGGTCTGACTTTATCCCTGCCTTCCTAACTTAGTCTACCTAGAAGTAAATGCTGCTCTGTACTGAATCTGTCAACCAAAGTGTGGCATAGGAAGGCACACATGCTCTGTAGGGAGAAGCTGGACAAATGTGTTTTCAGGGAAATTTTTTTCATTGGGGAGAGATTATTTAATGAAGAAGTGTTGTTCTTCTTCATGACTTAGAAAAGGTGAGGGAGACTTCTGCTGAATTGCCAATGGATATGTGGCTGAAATGTGTCCCATGCAAGCATAAACTACCATTATTTGATAGGCATAAAAATGCTAGTCTTAGTTATGCCGCAAAGCAGGGATTGAGCCAGCATCTCCAGGAATAACCTGGTACTGTGCCCTTACCAGTACACTGTAGAACCACTTTATTTACCGTGGATACATTTGAAAGGCTTCATTTAACTTTTGTTTTTTCTTTATTCTCATACAGAACAAAATGAAGTATCAAAAGCTGACCTATTTCTCCCTGTTGTCAAGACCTCTGCAGTTAGATGGCTTCACAGCTCCTGGGGACTGCTGCAGCGAGGTGGAAGGTCCTCTGCACTGTCCCATAGTGCTGGGGAGCCACACAACAGACACTGCTTTTATTTGCTTTTCCTTGATTACCTTTATTTGCTAGAAGCTGTAACAGTAGTGGACTTCCCTTCTGTCCTCCTAAGGAACAAACATGCAGCAAAATACCTTATTTCCTTTGGAAGATGTAACAGGTCATTAAGATCTAGTGTGCATATAAGTAAAATTTGTAAAGGACTTAAGAAACTGTTAATGCTAACCAAGAAGATGAATTCATACAGTAACACAGATGTGTTAATCTTACAACAATGACAGACACTTTAGAATGTTAAATTATTTATTTCTTTAAGTATTATTTCTTGACTGATTTGTATTATGTCTGTGTGTCTATGTATATATATATCAAAACAAAAATTGAAGTATGGGTGCACCATTATGCATGAATTATTTCCTCTCCACTAGTGTCAGGGAACAGCAGGATTCTCTTTGTTTATAAAATAATAAAGCCCACAACTAGCGATGCTTATAGAGGGTGCGAGTTATTTGATGTTCCAGTATTCTCCTCCTGGCATTACCTGACTTCCTCAGAAGTTAAGAACAACCAGTTGAAAATCCAGTGGGAGGGTTTCTAGTTAGCAAGTAGGCAGTTGCTGCTAAAGTTAAACCTTTACAACTTGTGGAAACAGGAGAGTCCCTTCAAGAGAGGGGTGGAGAAGTAGTTCAAGCTGTAAAGCGCTAGCACTAGTCGCGTTAACTCCCAGCAGAGTGGAGAGTGAATGCTGTTGTTCATTAAGAACTAAACAGATTCTTTCACAGAAAACAGTAAATATATTCAGAGTTGAAAGGCTGTACCTGCTACAGGTAAAACAGCACTGAGTCTCAGCATCTGACCAAAAGGTAAGATGTAGTATTAATATTTACTCTTTCTGATCCAGTTAAACCATAAAGGGCTTTGTCTAAAACCTGTTGAAATCTCCTTAAAAGGTTATCATTAATCTAGATTGACTTTGTTTCCGAAATGCTTCTGTGTTTTCTTGTTTATTGCTTTATTTTCATGTGTTTGTGATTTTAATTAATAACCTTTTAAATCTTTCTGCAATTCTGTCCCCTACCTATTCCCTGTTATTGGCATTCTGTGATTCTACTGGATATTTTTCCCCTTTGGTTGTCTTTGTTATAGAACTGATAGGAACTGGCTGAAGTTAGAGGAATGTAAATTTCCTGTAGTCCAATTACTCTGGAACTTTCTTGACTGGCAAGAGCAGTGAGGTGTTCAGTAACAAAAACATGACTACCCATCAGTTGATGTGCTACTGATACCTATGCTAGACTTCTGTGTGATTGTCACTACTTAAATACAAATGACAAGTGTGTGGAAGTCTGAAAGAAAGCAGGTCATCAACAGTGAAGGGGGAGCCAATTTTTGTGTAAGGTTTGAAAGGAGCACCCATATTTTAAAATAAATCTTAAAACTCTGCATGGACTTTTTTCTTCAAACCACAGTGCTGATCTCTTGCCAGTAATTCAAATACTTATTTTCAGGTAATCTGAAATAATGCAAACCTGAAAGAAGGGAGAAGCATAACATGTCAACTTAACCCAAGTACTTTTAGAGTCTAGTATAGCTGAAAATAGTAATGTTGTATGAATATTTCAGCAGCAAATCCCCATGTGATTCTTTTTAAGTGACTGTTAATGCCCAGATGGTTGCATGTTACAATTTACCTCTGTAATTGCTGAACCTCTTGTAAAAGAAACCACTTACAGCATTCTACATATCATTGAATTCTTGCGATGTTTTAAGTGAAAAGTAAACAGCAATAACACTGCTGGTTTAGCTTTTTTCATTTCATTTAATGTATAAGCAAGTATTCTTCTAACATTTTTCTTTGTGTGTCTGCTACAAAAATTCCTATATTATGCCCCTATGTTATGCTCTGGGAGCTTAGAGAGACCTCATTTTACTGAGGGGAAATGAAGTTTGAAAATATATTAACGATATTTTAGAACCAGTGCTTTCAAAAAAGTTTAGGTGCCATTCAACTTGTATTTCATATCTCTACTCCCAAGATGGCCAAGCCACCTAGTGGAATACTCAGACCTGAATTTGGCATCCAAAGCATCTCAGAAAATAAAAGGAAGAACTAACTCAGCATACAAAGGTGATGTAGTGGGCCAGCTTGTTTTGGGGTACAGCTTGGAAGGATAGTTAGAAGAAAAATGCCCAGAAGCACAAAGATGGATAGGTAAATTGGGGTGGGGAAAAAGGATTTGGGCATTTAATAAGTACTTCTCCCTAGTTGAGTGCATCATTCCACTCTTCTTGGAGTTAAGCTTTTTCTTGTTACATTTAACTGCCTCTTAAATCACAGCTGGGAAGACCCTTTATCTCCCAGTTTATCATTAATAGGATAGCAGGTACTCAAATCCTCTTATGAGAGATCAGCACTAAACTGGTAGTTATTACCCTGAGTTTAACAACTCAATTTTTGTAACTGTTCTGTACATTTCATGTCTCAGCAATTTTATCCTTGATCAGACTAACCTTTCCTATAACCGTAACTCGAATAGCATACAGTCTAACTTAAACCAGCTTGCTAGGTTGTGCCCATGTGCATCAATAGTATAGCAATAGAACAACTTTACCATTATCTTCCTGTTTGCTTATTGCAATATATGGAACATAATATTCAATAAAAATATAAACACATCCTTTATCATAAAGTCATCACTTTTTAGTATAATTTTAAGCAGTCATTTCTGTGACCTTTTAAACGAATCTGTTTTCCTAAAGCAACGAAACGTACAGTATGGCACAGACTCTTGGATGATTCATGTAAATGCCTGCATTTCTTCACTATGGGAGTGTTTCATATAAAAGTTTCTAGTTACAGTACTGAATTCTGGAGTTTAGACATCAGTTTGTGTTAACACAATCTTCACTCAGTATTTAAGGCTGTGATAGAAAAAGGACCAAAATGATGTGATGGGCCCGCTTCTAAGACGGGACATGCCTGGTGTCTCTCGGGGCTGCAGTGGTGCTGCAAGAAGCACCAGTGGGCAGGCCAGCAGGCTGGCCAGAGACTGCCAGCTGCAGCCAGGGAGAAGCATCGTGTGTCCAAGCACTATACAAACACCTGCCAGGCAGAAATTTCTGCCCTGATGATCTGCTGGCTGATGAGGTACATTTTGGTAGTGTTCATTCGTGCTATATCACTGTGCTCAAATATAGTGCTTGGACAGGCAAACAGCACAGATTAGTGTTTGTTTTCCTCATGAAACCAAAAGTATGGGTAACCTGTTGTGCTGGAGATGATCTACATGTTTCTGAATGCCAACAGGGCAACACAGCTACGGAAAGCAGAAGCACTGAACTTGATAGGACAACCTGTGAAATTGTCTGTCTTCACTGCTGGCCCCCTATGGGTTTAATCTACAAAGTGCAAAAGCATTCCATTATTTCTAGAAAAAATATTATTTGTTCATTCTTTCTGTTATAGAAGAACTGTTAAAGCAATTAACTTTTTGCTTCCTCTTTCAAAAAAAGCTATAGGCACTTTTTCTTCTTTCTTTACCGCAAAACCAGGCAGGCATAGAAAAAGCCTAGGACTAACTTCTCGAGAAGCATTTAATCATGGCAATGGTTCTCAAAGTGTTTCTAGCACTTGCACCATTGAGTTGCTCTCTGTCTGGGTTACTTCCAAATCCCACCAGAAACGGCTTCATTTTTGTTTAATATTACAGTTGTGCGTGGTTACCTGATGAGAAAGTTCAGACTGTCACTGACTCCTAAGAGGAATGAGGAAAGCAGCAAGCAGCTAGGGCTTCCTCACAGCCAACAAGACAAGAACAAGGCTTTAGGAAATATGTACTTATATGTACTTAGTACTTTCTATGGGGATCTGAGCTCAGCCTTCCTGTTTTCTAGGGGAAAGCATCCTGTCACAGGGAGAATTAAGCTGATGGATGGGTAGTCATTACAGCATGCATCTTTATATTTGGAATCTTTATATTTGAGTCATCTGAGCACATACAGAAAATTAGACAGCTGAACCAAACCACCTTGCAGATTTTTTTTTTTTTCCTATGAGCATCATTGCTACCCTGTTCTGGGTTAATTCAAATGCTTTTCCTCAAAAACAACAACAAAAGAAAACAAAGAAACAAAACCAAACAGAAAAGGAAATGTCTTCTCTTTTGGCAGAAGTAGTGAACGCCAAGGATATTTACAGGTGTGGGAAATGCATATCCATCCCTGAAGGGTTATAAATCAAATCTCAGGGAAAAGAGTGGTATTTCCTGTTGATTACTTTGGATAGAGAACTTTATTGTTCTCAGGGACTTCCCTTCCATGGGGAGAGTTATCTAGCAGAAATGCCAAGGCCTGTAACAGAAATGGAATTATTTGCCATCAAAATTTTCCAACAGTCATCTTGCAAATTAATTGGTGCAATAATACACATGTAGTTTCAGGAAAGTTTTTGGCTCTGTTTAAGTAAATTAAACAGAGCAGTGCGATAGTACTTCTTCATTCACAAGACTGAAATCACCATACCATTTTCTGGGCTCCTTTGTGTAGTTGCCTTGTAACCAGCCGTGGTACTCAGCCAGCATTTATCATGCACTCAGCTGAACTGAGTCAGAACTGTTAAAAAAACTGTAAAACAACTTGTAAAGAAGTGTGAGGTGTGCTATTCTGTAGCTCCTTGCAGGACAAATAGTGTGAGTCAAGGCAGGTGGAACTTCACATCCCAAATTGTGCATTCAAATGCCACCAGCTACTATCTGGGCATTTCATACACACGTAAGAAGCATTTTCTCCACTGACTTAGGTTACAAAAGGTATCTGACAATGTCTTCTTTACATCCACTAAGTAAAGATCAAAGAGGGGGAGGGTGAAGACAGTTTTAAAACAAAGAGAGAGACTATGCCAATCTCCTTGTCATTTAGAAAAAGCTTAATGTATAAATGTCATGGAAACAAGCTGTTCCTACTGAATAAAACCAATACTGTTTTTCATATTTCTTGCTTCTTAATCTTTTTAATGCAGAGGAAAAAGAAAGCAAATGTTAAACAGTTAAAAGCAATATTTTCTATAGTAGCAATCTAGCTGTCTACATTTTTTTGTCTAGCCCTCTTTGAATATTGTATGCTACAGCTGGAGATCTTCAAGCAGAAATCTGACACGGAAAGCAGATGTTCACATTGGCAAAGTGTGGGCTGCAGACAGATGCCCTTGTGCAGCCATCACACACCAGGCCTTTTCTACATTGTAGAGATGGCCCATGTCTTCTGCATGGCAGACATAGACATGGCACCCAAAGGACAATTCAGATCTATCCTTTGACCACCAAGAGAGAGGCTGCAGGCTGTGGCATCTGAGAATCAAACCCACTCTCCTATTTCTACCTCTTCGAAATTTGTTGCAAAACGTATATGAAAGCCTATCCACTATTTGCCCATCTCTCTTCTGTTTCCCTTCTGCTCAAAAGAACATCTGCAGTTCTGGAAGTGCACATATTTCATGCTGCCGTATTACAGCATTTGCTTCAAACTGAAAGTAAATATAGCCGAATCACTAAATACATTTTATAGGCTGGAGAAAACAGGGTAGCAAGGCAGGAAATATAACCCTGAATATGGGAGTTGTGGAAAAGCAGTCTACTTCTTATGTACAATTTTTATATTTCTTTTCATGCACTTGATAACTGAAACATGTATGGCTTAATTTCCTACTGCTGCACTCTTGATACCTGATTAGCTTCCTCTGCGTATATATTGTAACTGAAACATTTGAAAAAGACAAACTCTTCCATCTATTCCTGCATTATCTTCCAAAGTAGCCTGAGAAAGCTACTTCTTTCAAGACCTGATTGGGGATGATGTGCTGAGCAGCCGGTAAAAGGCGTTACAGTACCTGCAGGCCAGATGAATTATTTTTCTGGAAAGTCGGTAGAAATGGCCTGGCAGTGATGCCAGCTGAGCTGCCTGCAGTCAGTACACTCATCAGGGGCTCCTGAGCCCACCAGCAGGAGATGCTTTCAAAGCATGTTGAAACCACAGGTAGTGTGATGCATTTGATTCAGTGTTATTAGCCAAATTGACCGAAAGCTCGGTTTCAAAGGAAGCTAACGAACCTAGCTGGCTTGCTAGCACATTTCAGCCTTGGGACTGTCTTCTGAACTTGTGTGTTCAGGAGTGAATCTGCAGGTCTTTTGTCTCGCCATCATGCAGCACAAGTGAGACTCAGCACAGACATCAAGAAGGGCTAATTGACTTCTCCTCTTGTTCTCCTCTTTCTCCTCTTGCATAATTTTTATCCCCTCTTTTTTTTTTTTCTTTTTTTTTTTGGAAGTAGACTTCAACGGTCAACCACTTAGAAGATAGGCTCCTAAATTTCATTGGTCAGCCAGAAAACCTTACTAAGGTTAATTCACCTTGAATCTTGATGACTGGTGCGGGTGGAGTGCTGTCGGTTTCAACCTCGAAAGTGTGCAATTGTCTGGAAGGGTCCTGCTGAGTGGCACAGCATTGCCCCATGCTTGCAGTGGAGCAGCAGACCTCAGGCTGTCCTCACAGCAGTGACACAGCCTGTCAAAATGCATGAGGTCTAATCACACTTGAGATGTGATGGGAAAAGCATTTTTCAGTCCATAAGACCATCCAAGAGACAGAAGAACACAGTGATACAGTGATGTGGGAGGAAGAATGGCTGGAGTCATCATAACCCTCAGGTTATGTGTCACTGGCCTGCTGAGGGAGCCATCACCTCCTCCAGGCTGGGTCCTGCTGTCTACTCTCTCTGGCTACATGCACTGGCCCAGTGGCTTCTCAAGTGTCCAGGGGTCACCTCGCTTTTCAGATCAGTACTGGTGGCTCTGCACCAGGGATGTCAACAAGAGGTGGCCACAGTCCTCAGTGCTCAGCAGCTGCTGGAGGAAAACACACTGAGCAAAGGGCTGAGGGTGGCCAGGAGCAATGGAAGGAGAGTGGGTGCTGTGCACTGCTGAGAGACCTTTTAGCCAAAGTGCATGCACATGTGTGTGTGGTTAAGTGATGTTTACAAAAGTAAAGTCTTGGAGTTCTGATCGTCACCGTGATCTGACATTTTTCTAACGTCTCCAGCAGGAATCTGGACTCAGTCACTTCGGATAAGCAGATCACTGCCACATTTCATTTTGCACAGATCTGTGCTACTCAGCACATTGTAGAGGTGTTTTTTTTAAAGGGCAATTCTGGGTGTGCAAAACTGCTCCTGAGGGATTTTTTGTTTGATTTTTTGCTTGAGACCACTTGAAACCTCCTCTTTTGCAATTTTTCTGGAAGCCTTTCAAGACAATAATCTAGCAGAAAGTCTTTCAGGTTTTCTCATTCCTGTCACAGAGTTTGAACACAGAAACAGTGTGTCCCTGTTGTTCATTGTCTGGAAATACAATTGCACAGTCTCCTAATTGATACCCATGATTTTTAGAACTGGGAATGAGGCTTCACTTAAACCTTTTCTAAGCTCTGAAGATTGTAGCTGGTCAGTTCACCTACTCGAATGTTTTCTTTTAACTGCATTATTATTCCTGGTGCCACATGATATTTGATCATGTATCTGGAGATGGTCTTCGGCTCAGAGACCTGCTTTGGTGTAACTACATAGCAGAACATGAGGTTCCTCTTTAGACTCAAGATATTTGGAAATGCATGTTTGGAAGGAAACAAGAGGTCAGAACAGGCATCATTTTAAAGTAGAGCCTTTAACTAAAAGCTTGTTGCTTGGTTAATGTATAATTGAAAACAGTGTGGATTCTCCTAAATACTTGAAGATACTAATGGCTTTAAATGAATCTGAATGCAAGGGAAGTAAGCATAAAGCATTTCATGCTTCACTTCTCCATCTGATGTGGTTACTTGCCATGTTAGATTGCAACAGGCTCATGCTTGTGGCTTATTGGTTTTCTTGCACTGCAGCTGTGTTGCATATCCTCCACTACGTAGAAAGGCTTGCAGTCCTCTACAAGAGAATCTTCATATAAAAGCCTGAAAATTATTGACCTAATGGAGCTTCAACTGTATCACTGTAGTAAAATCTAATATACGACAGTATGGCCATGCTAACTCTGGCAGCTGCCTCCATTTTAGTTTTCTCAGAGCATTTCTACACACCCAAGCCCGAGATTATGTTGCACCTGTTCCATCCATGTGCTGTACTTCCCAGCTGCAAGCAACTCTTGGCAGGGAGTCAAGTGTCTGCATTAGGCTTGGTGCTATGCTAAGCTGTGAGTCTTGAGCAGAGTAGCATAAATTAACACATCTCTTCTCTCCTGTTTATTGAGATCATCTTGCACATCAGGCTGCTCTTGAGAGACAGGGCTTATTTGCTCAGTGCTGTGCTAACTCACTTTATAGTGAGTAGAATCTGTGGCTTCTGGACCAGAGTTGATATGCAGGTGGTGAGGCACTCAGGCAGGTCAGAGCCATACCTGTGAGCACCAGATTGCGAAGTGTCTCCTAAGCATCTCTTTTTTATTATTTTCTCAGTCATGGAAATAGCAAAGATCCTTATAGATATTCCTGATGAGGTTTGTAGCAAATAATCTAACAGACATCACAGCTCAGTATTCTCTGCACTTGTGTTAACAGGTATAGGATCAGATCCATAAACCCTGATTGATAGATGTAGATTAATTTTATTGTGTATACATAAAGTTTCACATATGTAAATGGCTGGCTCAGTGTGTGTGAGCTCCAGCTCAGGACCATACTGATAGGGCAGTGCACTTCCTGGGCTACAGCTGGCTCCTATCAAGGCAGCCAGGGGTGCTGCTGTGATCCTTTCTACTTGACCATATGCAAACATGCTGCAGCAGTGTTAGCTGTTTCCTCCCTTACCCTCTTTATTTGGCTGCTTCTCACCACTTAATAATTACTTTGAGAGGTTTGGACTAAAAAGGCAAAAGGACTTTAAGGATGTTCTTTAAAAAGAAAAAAACAACAATATGAGCAACAAAAAAATTGGCAGATAGAACAGACTTACTAACCAGAAAATCTTCCATAGATAAAAATTGCTAAGAATTTTTAATAAATTTTAGTTAGGGGAAAAGAGCTTTCAGGCAGTTTCCACTTGTACTACTGATATGGGTAATACGTTTTATTCTGAATATGAAACAGTCATATTTAAACCATTTATTCTTTTATGCTTAGATAGGCTTTTAGTGTGCAGCATATCAATTTGAATGTGCGCATGTGGTCCCACATGAAAAGTCTTACAAACTGAGCGACACTAAAACAGTATGCCAAGCACCTATCTTTCATCTCTATTGATGACAGTGATTCAGACCAAGTCTGGAAAGCCAAGCTTTTAAATAGCTTAGAAGGAAATGTATGGACTTCCAGAAGGCATTCAGAGGTCCTAAGCTGGATGCTTAACTTTTAATTAGTGAAGCTCTTTCTATATAAGATCCATCCTGGAGCAGCAGGAGGTAAAGAAAGTCTGAGTCTCACAAGTCTCTCTGGGAAGAACCACAAGGTTACAATAGATAATGATTTGCAGAAGTAAGAACTGCAGAGCATTTGCAATATTTGTGAATGTATTATTTCTGATGCTGCAAAACTTAAATGTGACTAAAAAATACTGTTTAAATCAATGTACTTAGTTTGAAGCACAGTGAATAGGCCTATTTGTGATCTTACGTTTCAGTCTTTACAGGCACGATATCTTTGCTATGTGTCATTAAAAATGCAGGGATTAG
Source organism: Patagioenas fasciata (assembly GCF_037038585.1). Taxonomy (NCBI): domain Eukaryota; kingdom Metazoa; phylum Chordata; class Aves; order Columbiformes; family Columbidae; genus Patagioenas; species Patagioenas fasciata. The sequence goes on along the minus strand of NC_092560.1, from coordinate 49,580,586 downwards.
CAACAAGACTCCAAAGAAACTGATAAATGCAATCAGTGTCTGCAACACAGTGAAAAGGAGAAATACACTAGCAACTGAAAACTGAATTTTTCTATGGCTGAGACTAAAGCAAGAGGTGCTAAAGCAAAAGGTGCATGAAGCTTTTCAACTCTAACATGGTAAATATGCCATATGCTTTGAGAAGAATTCCTTGTCGTTCATAAACAATCTTGCAAATAAAAACCTAAATTCAATTACACAAGCAGTTTCAGAAATTTATCATAATGCTACTTTTTATTTTTTGTGAGCTCACATGTTGAAGGAGCTTAAGTTTTGGAACTAAAAAATTAGTACGAAAACTTGTGGTACAGCAAAGCCCAAAGGAAAGATTAAAGGGAGCTTGTACCATGAGTGAGAAAATAAAACCCATACTGCTCTGTATTCTCCTGAATATAAGGTTTTATCTGTCTTTTCTTGAACTGGTTTCACATGCAGCACTGAAGTGCTTTTCATAACCAGGTATTAGCAGAAAAGAATAATCATTTACCAAAAATGCAGACAAAATATTTATAGTGAGATTTAGATTAAACTAAGCTATTGAACTGGACAATTCCATGGTGTCATAATTTATCATTTGCTTTTAAAACAAAGAATGGAATCCAAAAGAGTTTGGCAGATTGTTACCAAATGCTACTGAAAAGGATAGTCCTGGTATACTTCACAGCACTGCTTGCGTAAAGCTGTTGGAAGAATTTAGTGTGTCAGGCTCCTGAGTCAAGAAATTGAAAGGTCAAAGATGACAGTTGCTCTTTCACATTGGAATAAAACAGCTCAAAACTTACAGCTAGACCTTAATTCAAAATTAATTGTGACAGATTGGAAATAATTTTCAATGTGGAGCTAGAGTTCTTTAAAAATCCGGTTGTACAATCTAGAGGAGAAGAAAAAACGGGTCTTACAAATATTAAAAAAAGATATTGTAAACAACCAAAGAGCTAGTTAAAGCTGACAGGACAAAAAGGAATGTATTCAAGCTACAGGAAGTGTATTTCACATTCAATGGCAGGAAAAAATATTCTACATTATTAAAAACACAACAAATGGGAGGACAAACAAAAATCTCCAAAAGAAAGAGTTCTGAAACTTGACTACTCAATTCTAGTATTATTAATCACTACTTCTAATCCTGCCAACAATGTAAAGCAGGTGGCCTCATGACCAGTTAAAACATTGTAGTTCAGGACTGGGCTAGTGCAGTATTATCACTAAATAATATCCATATTTTCCTTTGGAAACAAACTTCATAGAAACAAAAGCAGAACTGCAAATACTGTGCATACTGCTTATTTTTTCCAGTCACAAAATACCACAGACCGTAACCAAGGCACTCCAAAGTCATGCAATTGTCCTGCTCATCTAGGTGGAAAATACTGCAAAGTCATCATCTTTCTCAAGAACACCAAAAAATATTGAAGAAACCCTTGACCCTTCCATAAATAAGCAATGCCTCTGGATGTAACTTATGTTCATCAGTTATGTATTTTGTACCCCACAAAAAGGTAGACCCTTTACATTAAAAAAGCCTAAAATGTCTCCTGATTTTCACATTATGTATTTGGCTTGGGGAATTTTGGGTGCTGGGAAGAACAACTCTTGTGTCTTACCCAGCACGGCTCTGTCCTGACTTTCTGCATTACTGTCTTCCCCACCTGTGGCTGCTGACCAGAACTCATGTCTCATGGAGCAATCAGTATTTCCTTCAATAAGAACCTTAGTTACTTCTGGGCAGATGTAGTATTCCTTGGACACAGTCAGCCATGCCCACTTGTTGTATTTAGATATAGTGTCACCCTTGCCTGTGAACTGGGGGAATGGGACTAGTATATTTCATAAATAACAAGTACTGTAGAATATTTCATAAAGTCAAATAATTTTCTGTTTATAATTTGGAACTGCAAATGCATGTTGCATGTGCTGAGCATTTAAACTTACCTGGTTTTGCTTCTCTGGAATATAAACCGGGAGAAAAGTCAGAACTTTTTCACAAATGTGTATACAATGCTTTGTTTTTTTTTTTTTTAGGAATGCAGAAGACCTTATTAATTGTCCATGAAAGTAAAGTACCGCAGATACTGCCATAATGCCATTCTACAGCAGTTTTTTTACAACAGTTTTTGGAAATATTGCTAGAAGTGTCTTGCTAAGCTTGACTGCATAGCAGAAACCCACGGGGATTACCCAAATGTAATGTATACAGAACACGGTGCTGCCATCCCACAATTGTGAATATTGTAACTCTGTGTGTCAGTCATTCACTCCAGAAACACTAAAAACACAAAAGGGAGTGGAGAAAGTAGCAACCTAAACACTTCAAAACCCAAACAGTGGGAGACTTCCAGCTTGAAAGTGATGCTTCTGTCTGGACATACTTACCTGGCACAATTATGAAACTCTGAGTAAATGAACAGGACCTTACCTGTGCTTTTGGCATGCCACTAGCTTTACAAATAGTCAGTTTAAAAGATCTTTGCCATGGGTACTGCATAAATAATTTTATATACATAAGTTTATATGTATATATATTATCTATGTGTGTGTACAAATGAATGATAAACAAAAGCCCTAAGAAGATTTTAAAAACCCATAGCATACTTCATACTGTTTGCTAGGATAAGCTATATTTTTAATTAATCACTTCAGAAATCGAAGCTGTCAATGACCTTTTAAAATGACTATACATACACAGCACACTGTTAGATGAATATTGATTTTTTCCCCCTCCACTGCAAGCAATGTTTAGAGAATTAGTTTTCATACTGAGAGATAATTATTAAGCTTCAATTTTGTTTCTTAGAAGTTTACAATTAGGCCTTTTGATTGTGAACATTTTTTTAGTTGTTAAGTCCAAGTAAACAAGCAACTATGTGCAGAAATTAACCTTTTTATTATATTATATAATATACTGTAGTAGTAAAGTTTGTTTGAAGTGTATGAATAAAAAGTTAGTGAAATTACAGGAGGAATAATCTAATATAGCAATAACAGGTGCATTCACTGTGCATCTGAGAGGAGGAAGGGGGAAAAAAGAAGAGTTTTTACTCATTTTGGCCTAAAATATTTTCAGGTTTCCAGGATTCTGACATCAGAACCCAGATAACACTGGTTAGAACCATAGGGCTTTACAATAAAAGCTAAAATATTGACCATATGATGGCAAAAAGTCTTTATTTTGTGGTTAACTTATTCTCTTCTAGCTACTCTCTGATGAAGTTGGTGGTGCTGTGGAGGATGATCTTCTTCTTCTTGACAAAGATCGTGATCGTTCAGCACTGTAGGCAACATGCTTATCATAATTTTGTATCTGAGCCTCGAGGAAATCCCTCTGTTGCTGGCTGATCGTCTGGCTAATCAGTCCAGGGAGAGCTTGAATGCTACCAATTAAAGTTTCCAGTTTAGTTTCTAGAGTAACAATTCTCTTCTCAAAATCTTCACTTCTTTCATTTAAGTCAGAAATCATGTCATACATGATGTTTTGAGTCTGAAAATAGAAGGATGTAAGCAAAGTTTTAGAGAGACCTTATAAATATTGTAAGAAGAAGCACAACTCTACAAAGGTTTCTAAACACTTTCGTACTTCACAAAACATATGAATATTATAACAAAACCCAGTCTTGTGAAATAATTTTCCTTGTAGATCCAGAATAAACTTTCTACTATTTTTTTTTGAGCAGCAATGTAATATAATTTGAGCAGCACTTTAGATGTCAAGGTCCAAATGAATTAAACAAAAGAAAAGACCTTTTATGGAAGTTCAGGTGCTTAGAAATGCAGCATGCTAAGCTTCGTAAATAGTCAGCTGTTTCAGCAACCAAGAGACTGAAGGCTCTAAAGCCATGACCCATCCTTGACTCTTCTGTATTTCCTCTTGTTTTAAGCACCCTCATTCTTCTAAGCAGAACACAAATGTTCATCATTTGCTTTCTCCTTAAACTGACCAGGTTTTTCTGAACTGGCTGTAGTAAGAGTTGTCAGGTGGATTGTTTCTGAAATGTAGTACAAGGAGTAAAAACTCAATTGGGTGCTTCTCTACTTCTGCCCTCTACAAAACAGCATGTGGTTACAGCAAGTATATAGGGTGTACTTTAAAATGCCACAGTGGTCAATAAAAATGTAACCTGAAATGTTTTATTTCATACAGTTGTTATGTCAATAACAACTGAATTTCTCCCTCTGATAGACTGAGACTTCGGATTAGAAAACTACAGTCAAAAGTGGATATAATTCAGTACACAAACTGACTGAAGTTTATAAACCATCCAAATAAAACTAAAATTAATTGAATGACTGACTGCCTGAAGAGTGAAGCACTTCGGCATCAGATGCATGTCCATAACCCATTTCTTTGCCCCCCTTTTTAAGATGCTAGCATAATCCTTGAAAGCAAAGTAATCTACATTACATAGTGTCTGAAAACTCCTTATCAGTTGCTAAGAACATTAGACTGAAATGTATTTTAAGCAACTGAAGTTGTCAGGTGCTTGTCTAAAGCAAAAGGCGAATGAACAATGAAGAGTTTAATCTTTGCTTTGAAGCACTTCAATTTGAGGAGGGTTTTGAGGTACATAAAGAGATATACAAGAAACGCTCAGGAAAAGCCCATTAATGCCTCTAATGTAGCCTTAAGTTAAGATAAAAGTAATTGTTAAACACTGAGGTCTAAGGTGAAACCTAGAATGCTATCAGCTCAGCCCTCTAACTCCCTAGTTATTATTTTATACTAATGAGAAATCCCAGCAACAATAGACAAGCAGTTTGCAACTGAATAGCCTCTTTTACCTCATCATTAAAAAGAATAATAAAGCCTTATGATATATTGTCAAAGAGGCAGCTATTATTTATTATAAAGACTTAAGCAAATGCAGACCTAAATTAACTTGTCGAAAGTCACTGCTGCATAAGACAGCAGGAAAAAGAAAACGACAATCTGTGATTCCAGTCTGCACGAGAGACGGTGCATGTACTATGGTTCGACACGGCACAGTCAATATCACTGGATGGGAAATCTCTTTACTCTTCAGCACTACACTGCTATGACCCACTCACAGTACAGCATTTACCATGACCACTGCAGTCACTTCAGGAACTCTCAGGCTCAGCTTCTCAATTGTGGAATCTTTTTCAAATGTACAAAAAAAATATGGTACACTCAAGCTTTGGTCAGAGACATACACCAGATCTTTCATTCAGTAGGTGTTACCACAAAACACACACATATTTTCATTTTCTACAAATACCACACTTGTTAACAATATTTGCATGTATTTTCACTTAAAAAGTTTTCATTTTGAGAAGAGGAATATTAAAACAACAATAATTGCCTACTAACCTTTGCCAGGTCTACCAAAGTGTTGGCTTGATCGTTCAGCTTCCTTTGTTCCATTTTTACGCTTCTTAATCTAAAAAGTGGAATTTTAAGTCAGATTTTTTGTGTGTGTGTGTGGTCATGTTCGATTTCTAAAAAAGCATGCAAAAAACTTACAAGAGCAAATAACTGCATGGACAATGCCTTGAGTACTTTTTGTAAAGTCAGAACTGGTCATGTGTCTGCTACAATGAGAAGCATGCTTCTTTAACACCGCAAAAAAGGAAAGAGCAAGGAGATGTGATGCCTTTGAGAATACCATTTGCCATGGCCCAAGTTGAATTCAAGAAGGAAGATAACAATTTATCCAAACTGTATGAAAGGAAGCCAAAACATTCCTCAAAGCCTCAGTATCGTGACAAGTAGATATAGGAAGAAACATAGAACAACAGTTTTTTGTCATTAATGTTGTAGCAATGAAGAATCTTCCCATGCCTACATGACTAGATACAGGTATTAGCCCTGTTCTGTCGGAAATGGATTGGGTTAGCAGGTGTTTGAACCTGATGGAAATACAGTGATAAGTGAGTTTTGCATTACTTTAAACAGAACTTCCATCTGACCAGCAGCTAAATAATCAACTTACTTGCCAGTACATTTGATTTTCTTACATAATTTGTGAACCTAAATATGATTACATTTTAAACTTGCATTAGACATTGCTTTTCAATGTGCTATTTAAACTACAGCATTGAAAAACTATGAAAGAAGCAGCAAGGGTATGTTTTTGATGCCTGCCTATCTGCTCTATTATTAGTTAAGCACTGTCTTTGAAAGACACATAGATGACCTTTCTTATGTGTTCCCTGAAACAAAGTCCATGTTTTTCAGATTAACTACTAGAAAAGTGGTTTGTAGATTTGATTTTCACAAATAAGCAACTTCTCCCTTAAGTGTGAGTAATTTGTTCAGCATTTCCCAACAGAGAAATACTTGGACTTTGAACGACTTTGCTGGTGGCTGTTCTAAGTAGGAAATAGCATTTTTGAAAAAACACATATCAATTTATAAACAATGTGTGATAAGATACCATGCAGTCTACTAGTATGTAAAGGGCCAACCAAACTAACCAATTTGTTAACTGTCAAACAAAAATACGTTCGGCAGCATTCTCTGGCAGGTGGGTTGCTAATGCATACGCTGCCTCTTTCTTTGTGATGGTGCTACTTAAAAAGCTAGTTTAAAGAAAGCCTTCTTGGAAATATTCCAAAACGCAGGAATTTTCTCCTCATATCTGTAGTTACTGAGCACTTCCTTTCACATCTGGGCTAACTGCCATGAGAAAATAAGTTGTAAAGAGTGAAATATCTTTTAAAACACATGGAAATAACTCTGTTAAGGTACAAGTCAATTGTTCATATAAAATTGACATTCTAGTGGGTTTTCACGGGATAGTCATAGGTTCTTCTTTTCCCTGGAAGCTTCCTTCAGGGCACAACATAAATGCAGACTGTAGGAATGGTGCTTTCAGAGGCTATGTACTGGTGCTATTCTAAAGTAAAAAAAAATGGAGGAGTCTCCAAGGTATGGAGTTATATCAATAAAGTCTCAGAACAGAATAATTACTCAAAGGTAAGCATGTAACGATTTGATCAGAGAATGATAACCCTAGTGTTCCGGTGAGCATCTCTCAAATATTTTGCAGAACATGTGTTTTCTGCTTTCCTTAAGATTCATTGACTCATCTGATTCCCAGTTAGTATTTTAACTTTAAAATCCCAAGAAATCCATTGTTATTCTAGCAATACAAGTACCAGCTGACACCAACATGATAATTCGTCGTGATAACTAACGCAATACCTATCACAGACTGCAAAAACGTATCTCTAGGTAATGGCAAGTCTTTAGCTGCAACAGCCAGATTTAAAGAAAACCGTCAGACTTTCATTCCTAAATTCATTAAGAGAAAATATGAAACATCTTGATTTTATGAACTTCACTTATCACAGCAAAAGATCATGATTCTGGACTGTGTTTCCATGGCAGCAATCAGACTACCGAAGTTCACAAATAAAGACTCTATTTTTTGCATGCAGACAGTGGTAAATTCTGCAAATTTAGAAAGGAACAGCTTATACAACTTACTTCCGAGCTCTATTTTCATTTTGTTGAAATAAAAAGACAAAACAAAAGAAAACAAACTGTAAAATATACTAAAACAACAAAATGAGCACAGTGGGCTCAATTCAGCATGTGGAAAGTCCTAGGGAGCTGCTCCTTCTTTCAACCAGTAATTGCCTGAGGTGGATTTTAACTCACTTGCACCCACAGTAGCTCCAAGCCTTCCCATTAACTATTGTCTGTAAATTTTCTTATACATACAAGACATAAAATGCCTTTTAATAGTATAAGTTAGAGTGATTATTTCAGCTTCATCTTATTTAGTGTGCTTGAGAAGTGAAAACAACCAAGACCAGATAAAGGCAATTTTAGAGCCATGACCATGAGTTTGAGACTGTTACCATGATCTCCTTGGGTTTCTTGTATAAAACTGGCCCTGAACCTTCACTCCTGTTATTTCTTTCTCCACTGAAATGGTTGGAAAGGTGAAGGAGGGGGACCAAAAAAGAATCCAGAAAGATGGAAAAGAGCCATGAGTCCCTTGAGAAAAGTTCAAAAATGCAAAGAGAGAAAAAGTAATTTGCACCTGTCTAGTTTGCTACAGCTGGAAGAAAGCAAACTGCTAGAGCAATGTTTTAATCCATGGCACATTGATCAGTATATTGAGAATTTTTTTTTTTTTTTCTTAAATACAAAAGTTTTGGGAATACGATGCAAAGTGCTGAAATACAGAGGGAAATGCATCGTTAACACAACTGTTCGAAGTCTGCTGGCACAGACAGAAAAAAACTACTGCTGCCACCTTCTTCACACCTTCAATTAATGGATTTTTAAGGCAGGTGCAGAACAACACTTTACATCCTGTGAAGCTCTTCTGGGCTTGAATGATATATAAAGCTGCAGATCAAGCTGGCTGCGCTTTTCGGGTTCTTCAATGAACATGTGTGTGCATACACACAGACACACACACAAACACACAAAATAAATAGCAAAGTTAAAATGTTAAAAAATAACCTTTGCAATCAAGGATTCAAGTCTAGAAAAGGATACACAAGACTTGCCGTCCTCTATTCTAGAACCCCTGCCACTGCTCTCTACCTCCCAATCCTTGAAACTAAGCACGATGACCAAACCGAGACAATAAACTTTTTATATGTATGTAAAAAGGCTTCAACTTTTATCGTCTCTTTATTCCATTTCTGCAATAGCACTGTAACATTTAATCCTGCAAGTTTCCTAAATAATAAGTAATAATAATAAGTAATAAGGTTAATAATAAGTAATCAAGGTTTGTAGAACACTTCCTGCCTATGAAACAGAGAAACACTGACTGTTAGATTAAGCTTACTAATAGGAAATATGATAACCTGGCTTTTCCTTCCTGTCTTTCCCGCAAGATGACACGTGTTTTTTTCATGATGGATGCTTCCCTCACATCTCAGCTTAGACACAGACCCACACTCAAAAGCTATGAAAACATCAGTTCAAAATTAAACTTGTTTAGTTTATCTACATGTCCCCAGTATCTCATGGAAACAAATTTCATAGGCTGTACAAATGGCTGCCTCAGGCTGGAAGGGGACATTGAACAGAGCAGACAAATAGTGGCATGGGTCCTGACCATTCCTCTCAAGAAGAACCTGTGGTTCCTGGGGACGAAAGTCTCATTTTTTCCCCCATGTAGCCCATGAAGAGTAATCAAATCATTGTGCAATTCTGCTGGTTTTGATGTGCTTTCTAATGAATTTGTATTATGAGTTTTAGATAAATATTTATAGTCTGGCAACACCATAATTCAGATTAGTCCTACTGCTGGTTCCAGTTCTCAGGCCTGTTTTCAAGCCCTTAAGATTTCAGCAGCAGGGAAGAACTGATCTGAATCATGCCAGAGGTGATCAAAGGTCACATGAGTGTTGGCATATACTCCTGTTTTCTAGAACACATGTCAGAGGTCATAGCTAACATACCAACATTTGATTTTATGCACTCAGAATATGAGGTAGACAGAGGCAACTAATTGCAGTTGGACTGTACAATGATGCTTGATGCATATTCTTTTCATTAAACACCACATACATATTCATAGACTCTCTTCTGTCACATCATTCTGACTTCATGTTATTAATGTCTACTACAAATGAAACTTTTTTCATTTTCTTCTGTCTGTTGTTGCTTGTATCTTACTACCTGTAAACCAAAACACGACAATAAAGGATAGTCTCAGTGGCAAAAGACAAAAAAAATCTTAGATAATTCAAGAAGCACTGGGAACTTCTAAAAAAATATAAACAAGTTTGATTTACACCATATTGGACATACACAGCCTATGTACTTTTTTACTTTGTTGTAAAGAGGTAATGCAGAAAAGCCTTATCTTTGTGTTACTCTTAGAAAAATCAACCTCAAGTGTGATGTTCTATGAATGGCGAGAGAGAGTGGGAAGAGGGATAGAAGGGAGGGGGCAGGATGGGAGATAGGGACCAAGAGTGACTGTGAGGGAGAGGGAAACTAAGAGAGAAAAGACTTGAAGAGGAAAATCAAAGCAAAATAGTACTTACTGATGAATAGCTTGCAAAAATTTGCGTTGATGCTTCCTTACTTTTGCGTGGTCTATCTTTTTGACCAGCTTCGTGTTTTTATAAATTAACCATGTTTCCCTGAGTACATTGGCTGCTGCATTTTTCACCTGTTTAATAAAACAAAAATACCAGGCTGACAAAAGCATTATGTTATGTTTTCTCTTTTCTGGTAAAATCTCTTTCTAAAGCACTGAAGACCCTGCCTAACTGTGGGAAGTGGGTACATTAAGAAGCTGCAGCACTGAGGCAGAAAGTAATAACAGGACCAAGGGGATTGCTGAGCGATTTCTGTGTTACTTATAAATGTGGTATTGGAACCAGTTCTCTTTTCCATCAGGGAATAATTTGTCCTTTTTTAAGGAGTTAGCACTGCTTACTGTTTATGGCAATATAATTTAGAGTGAGGAAATACTAATGCATTATCTGTGTGGTAATTAACTGAATGTATTTAATAAGATAATAAGATTTATTTTTCTTGTTCTAAGGTTAGTATCTCTTAGTTCTCTTGGGAATTAAACAGTCTTTTAAATTTAGAGAGCTGTTTGAGCATATTGGTTTTATTTACATTTTCATTCTTTTTTCTTTTTTTTATCAGTCTCCAAGGAGATTAAAAAATACCCCATCTATTAATGTGGGCAATGTTCTATTTCATATGTACTTTCAATTTTTTAAAATGAGGCTTTCCATAAAATGTAAGATAAGAGTACCTACAGTTCCTTCCTAGGCACTACAAAATTTTCCAGAACACTTGAAAACAACGGACAAAGAACTTCAGTGCAATGTTGATTAATGACAGAATGACTAGGTTACTTGCAAAGGAAAACTGTCCTTATTATTCCTCTTTATTTTGTCTCCCTCTAACTTCATATTATGCCAGTCACGGCAGTCTCAGAACTAAGCCAGTGTCAAGGTAAAGGCATTGCAGGGATGCCATGAGAAGCTCTTCCCAGCAAAAGGTCCCCACCTTGTACCTGTAGAAGTGTCAGAGATCTTTGGTCTTAACTTCAGTGGAAGCACAATCACAGTTTAGAGACCGCTTCACAATCTCTACCTAGCCCTTGCATTTCCACAAGGTATGGCTATCTTCAGGTTCTGAGGAAACTCCTCTAGTATCTGCATAACCAATTTGTGACCTGATGTGCATCTAAGATTCATTTATCTTGTTTGCTTTTAATGCACTTCGAGTTTCCTAAGTTTGAAGTTAACAAAGCACCACTTGGATACACTATTAGACTGAAACTTAGATTTATATGAAGGATAACTGAATAAAATAAACTTTTAAAGGCACAAATAAACACCAGACTCAAAATATGACCAATCTTTACAAAACCTTTTTCTCTCCTGAAAGACATTTTGAGCTTCTCTGTCATAATACACTAGAAAAGTGCCTGAGTTAGGAAGGGATGAATTGTTGTCTGTGATCTAGTATCAACAAGACCTTAACTGACTATAATAGGAGTGTAAACCAATGAGCTCAGACAGCCACTTTGAGTCAGACACCCTTTATACCTATCTAAGAACTGCATTCACACTCATCCTTAATCTTTTGCCACTGCAACTGCTTAGGGGAGACACAGTCTGCTGGCAGTGGCCAGCACAGAAGTGAGGGAGCCAGGAGAACCAGAGCGGTGTGCTGACATGTGCTGGAAGCATGACACGTAGACACATGATGGGACTCTCCGCAGCCGAGGACCGTGCCAGCGTGAGGCTGGACCGCTGTGTGGAGCTGTGCTGGGGCAGCCAACCTCTGTCCCGGCTGCAGCGGAGCCCTGCTCTCCAGCACAAGCACCCTCATCCTCTCTGCCCATCAGCAACCACAAGCTCTGCTGAGTTCTGCTGTGAGTGTGAGGACCTTCCTCAGCATACTGACTCTTCGCAACAATGAAGATCAAACACACTGAGAAGACTGCATAGCTCCTTCTCATTTTCTTGTTCTCTCAACAATGATCTATTTTATTTCAATAAAGGATTTATTTTGCCTTGTTTGCTACATTCTTTCATTATATTATTAATTATGATATTTCATAAGGAAAATTTAAAAATTTATTTTACGAATTCTAATGATTTATAGAGGGTTTTTAAAAATAATTGCTTCTAAAAATATTACTATCTACAAACACCTTTCAAGGCATTTCAGTGCAGTATGCTGCTAAGTGAACCCTGTGTTGACTACACAAAGCAATTGCAAAGGCTGTCTCACAAGCTATGAATGTCTCTTTCTTAAGAACACCCTTCATAGCTTGAAATTCTTGTATCAGTCTTTTCACCTATTTTAGCTGCAAAAGTTTTATATATTCTTCTCATATGCTGCATGAAAGTTTTTTAATTTAATATAACAGTCTTTCATTTGACAGCATTTAACTGTTGGTTATACCAATTATCTTCCAGCTGCAAGGACCCTCTATATAAGAATATTTAAATCCTTAAAATCTGCTGAGAACTCACAGTTGCCCTCAATTGAGAGAAAAGCTCAAGGCATTTGATTCCTTCTCCTAGCAAAATTACATCCATGAAAAAGATCAGTAGGAGAATGGAGCAGGAGACTATTCAAAACAAATGCAAAAATAAATTAACACACATTTCCTTTTCAGTTGTGAATATAAAGGGTGACTTACTCTTTTAGTTAGCTGGGTGTCCATCATGAAATTATGCACATGTTTTTCAGCTTTGGTAAGTTCTAACTTCCTTGCCACCACAGCTACCACCAGGGCAGTGCACCCAGCACCCTGAAAACAATAAAACAAACCCCCAAGATGTTACTACTCCATTTTGCAGAGCTTTTTGTGGAAGTTCCTCCTTTAGTCTAGAAGTATAGCAGGCATCAGGTGATTCATCCTTGGTAAATACATTGAACATGCTACAGCTATTTCAGTTCAGAGTAATGGGAAAAGTCAGTAATTACAGGCTGGTAAACTGTCAAGGCATCAAAATAATTAGTGAGCAGCACAATTTTAAAGTTCTGGGTGTTTTCCTGCAAGGGTTGAAAATTTGAACACATCCCATTTCTAGTGCATAAACAAAGGGGTTGATCAAAACAACGTTTAAAACCCCAAATATTACTAAATAAATACATAATACCCTGTTCTTAACATTTGTATCAAGATTACAGCAATTGCTAAAGAGGAAATAAGATTAGATTATTATCTAATACACACAAAAATGTTTCTTAGGATTTTCTGTAAGGCCTAAAAATGATAATAAATTTAGTATTTAATCACCTCAATATAGTTCCCTGTTGTAGTCTCAGTCCTTCAGTTATCTGTTCCTATACTATTTATGCTTATCTTACAACCATTTGAAATAGCACATACACAAGATCATTTATTGAAAACTTGGACAGAGAAAGCACCAGTTTTCTAACTTGTGTTGTGTATATGTATGCATATACATGTACATACATCAACATGCATGTTCACAACATGTCAAGCCAGCAGGTGTCTGTCCCTTTGGAATGATGACACCTTTACCAGCATCACTAATTTTGATTTTTTTTTTTCTGGGGGCGGGGGGGAAAGAGGAAAGGAAAGGAGGTTAAAATGAGCAAGATAATGAGAAGCAGCATCTATTACACACATCTAGAGATATCATTTACTTCACACTATCAATAAATTCTGCTGCCTTAGGCTTTCTTTTTTCCATAAACGCCTTGCAGGGTCTTTTCAAAAAAGTACAAAAATCACCTTAAATATATGAAGCTGTTTTTAATTTGCAGATTCACCCCAATCTAGTTGTCATTGCATCTATGTCAGTTACTCTCCAGTATAAAGCAATTTCTTGTTGCACATTGAAGCTTACCACATATTCATCTGCAGAGCTTTCTTCTACTCTTTCTGGATTTCTCCCATTAATTCACTTTCTTTCTATTACCCACCTCTACAACTGCCTCTCTCCAGAAAATCTGGAAGAAATCACTGAATCTAGCTTCCAAAATACAAATTCTATTAATACACACATAATAACTGCAAAATAAGTTAACCCATTTGAAACCCATTTGAAACCTTTATTCACAGTGTCCTCAAAAAAACCGAATCTGCTGTCTTTGTTTACTTACTGAGGCACCAAATCAATTTTGTGAGAGTCTCCAACTAATTAATCCATCATTTTCCCTGATAGATTGTTCCGACAACAATCCATCTGCTCCCTCACAGACACCTGATTCTCTGCAATTAGTTCTCACCTATCAAAGTTTCTATCCCCAACAGCTCTCAATATTCCCTTGAATGAGGCCCTTGCAATTTTGCTGCATTTCCTGTTTCTCTTCCATTCTCAATACTAAGCTTTCTAGCTTTGCTGTTCCCTCTCCCTCTGTTCCCTAAGCCTGTGTTGGTGGAAGTTCGTAGAAATTTACTCTCTCCAAGAGGTGAGTTAAAATGGCGCTGTAAGTTCCTTTGCTTCTCCAGATCCCACTAAGAGTTAAGACGGAAGAAGACAACCAACACAGCCTATGGCTGAGTACTCCAGAAATACATCGGGCCTTCCGAAAAGAGGACTGGGCAGGAGATGACCTACCACCTTCCACACCTCCCCACAAAACAGACAGCTCTCCTTTGGTCTCCTTCCTGTGGAGCAGGGAAGTGCTAATAAGCAGAAGACTTCTCTGTGGGCAAATAAATAAATAAATAAATAACCCTATACAATAGAAGAACATGAAGAGAAAGGCAGACATCTTTTGGCCCAGTATGTCAGGATAACCAAGGCCAGACGCTGACTTAATGACATAATTTGAGTTCTGCCTGCTTACAGCACGGATGCTAAAATGGAAAAAGATTGTTAATACAGACATCACAGTGGCACAAACCAGCCATTTATGTCAAGTTATCAGGGCAGAGAAATATTAGATACCCCTGTCCAGAGCCCCCAAAAAGGTGGACAAAAGGAACTGGGTTTGAGTTGAAATCATTCTAGTCTTTCTGATTTAACTCCCATGCTTCTTCAGAGTGGCACAGCAGTTACAGGGGCCAAGCACTGTTAAAAACAGCAGCTTTGTATCTCACATGAAAGACAATGCCCACAGCAGAATATTGTCACCTGCAGGCTGCAACCACCACCTCCATGCACTGCTATCTTCCTTATCTCCAGAACAGCTTATGGTAACAGCAAGGTATTCTAGATTCTGGTTATCCTTCTTGGCTTTGTGGGATACGAAGGGATTTCAGGATATCAAAATGAGCTCTTTCAGCATTTCTACAAAATAAGGAAGTATTACATTATCTGCATGTTTACATTTCGTGGTACCTTGAAGGAAGATGAATTACACTCATTCTTTTAACAACTAACAGCTTATAGAAATAAGACTGAAATTGCACTTCAAGTACATGAAGTTAATTAACATTTTATGTTACTTTGCTATGCACTATTATATAGCTCACTTAAAGAATCAGTATCCTTAAAAATATTAATAAAGTGAGAATTATTCCATATTGCAGAAATTAAATAGAGGCAATACAGTTACTTTAAAATAGTAGCATCATTAGAATAATGCTTGTCATGTTTTTGCATATCCTTATCCACATTAAAATCAGTAACATGAATTCTATAAATTCATGCTCATATGCTCATTCTTTTCTTATATCAATCCTACATAATACAGTAACTACATTTTTATTAACATTACTTAGGCTAAGTAAAAAGTACCATGATAATATTTCAAATACAATAAGGGGTTTTTTTAGAATAAAATTCTAAAAGGTCTTATATTTGTTTTCTGTGTTTTATAATCACAGTATCACAGTATGTTTGGGTTGGAAGGGACCTCGAAAGATCATCCAGTCCAATCCCCCTGCTGGAGCAGGAACGCCTAGGTGAGGTTACACAGGAATGTGTCCAGGCGGGCCTTGAATGTTTCCAGGGAAGGAGACTCCACAACCCCCCTGGGCAGCCTGTTCCAGTGCTCCGTCACCCTCACTGAGAAGAAGTTTTTTCTCAAATTTAAGTGGAACCTCTTGTGTTCCAGCTTGATCCCATTACTCCTTGTCCTATCATTGTTTGCCACTGAGAAGAGCCTGGCTCCATCCTCATGGCACTCACCCTTTACATATCTGTAAACATTAATAAGGTCACCCCTCAGTTTCCTCTTCTCCAAACTAAAGAGACCCAGCTCCCTCAGCCTTTCTTCATAAGGGAGGTGCTCCACTCCCTTAATCATCCTTGTTCCCCTATGCTGGACCCTCTCCAGCAGTTCCCTGTCCTTCTTGAACTGAGGGGCCCAGAACTGGACACAATATTCCAGATGGGGTCTCACATTTTCATAGTGTTTTGAAGTAAATAATAAACTACATTACTGCTTCAAGCTCTTGCTTAACTTTCAGGGGAATTATGAATCATACAAATGAAATTTAAAAGGCCAGAATGTATATATTTTCAAGTATCAAGAGTGTAATTAAACATATTCGGAATTTGCACTCCTCAGCCCCGTCTGTGTCTTGCAGTGTCTTTTGGCTTGGTAAGCAACATGATTTTAAGGGCACTTAAGAACTCCAGTATGCCAAAATTTGAGGAAAAAAGAATAAAAGAACTAATATTCGTAATGTTCCCTCATCACTCCACTGCAGCTTTAGCTAGAGATATACGTAACTGAAAGCCACGAGCTTCTACCTTATTGAACAGTCCTTTTCAGGTGTGCCTAAAGTAAAAGATGAAAAAGCAAGTCTTAGATTTCAAAGAATTAAAAAGCATCAGTTTGTGCTACTTAGTTAATGTCCATATGTAGGTACATCGGAAGTAAAAGGTCTGACTTAAGACTATTTCACAAGAAAGGGAAAAGATGACCAAAAAAAATTAGTTCAATTTAGTTCATGCTGACTATTCAGCGGGAAAGTTTACCTGACTTGCAAACATACGCAATTTTATTACTGTGAAAGACAGTTTTTCTTCTTTCAATTTAATGGAGACAGGTAATAACAGAATTAATCATCCATTAATTTGATTCCTTTCACATACTCTGTGATCAAGGGTTTGCCAGCAACCACCAGTTTTAAAAGCTGACCTACCTAAATTTGTTTATTTTCCAGAAAGCATGTACAAACTGAACAAACTTATCTACTAAACCAGGAGAAGCCATTAAAGATCATAGATTTAAAAATGAGCTTCTCTAAAATGGCCAGACCAGGATTCTGATGATGAGCTGAGCAACGCCTGTTTTCTGTTTGCAAGGATCTGAATGCACCGTTTTTCTTGCTTGATATGAAATTGTGCATTTTAGTCTTCAGCAAAAGCAAGAAATATGAAAACAAGCATATATTACACATTCTCAGTCTTTCCATTGAGCAAAGCAACAAACACTGGACTGAACAGTGGCATCAGACCTTTGATGGTGATGTAAAACCTGCATTTGTGAGCAGTAGAATCTTGAAGCATAAGGTTTACAGACATGTACACCGGACAGAATTTGCCTTGACTGCCAATCTGTTTAGCTGCCATGCTGTACGAAAACATTGTGATGTATCTGCAAACAACTTCAGGACATTCTTAATATCTTTAATTCTAAACATGCTGCTCCTATTCAGGACAAAGAACAATGTCTCAAATTCAAATGCTCATGTATGTAAGGAACACTCCATGAAAACTCTCCTTCAGTACTCTCTCTGATGCCTAGAATCCAAAGTGTGTTGCCCTGATAGAAATAAGTGTATGTGGGTATTTCACTCACATACATACTTAGGCACTTGTTAAACACTAGTAGGCTAATTATTTTCTCAGTTATAGAAGCCTAAATGATGACTGACTTTCCTTAGAAACACAAATGGAAGAACGGACTCAGTTGAGGGGAAAAAATAAAATGTCAACAGGCACTGGCTTTTTTATATGAAGTCCACACTATTTGAAAACAGTAAGAGAAGAAAGGTGAATTCATTGAATTTTAAGTTATATTATACTTTAAATTTAGGAACTGAACAAAATGCTTAAACACATCCTTCAGAAACAAACAAACAAACAAACCAACCAACCCCTATTACTTGGTGTTATCTTTAACTTTATGCTTAGACATCATAAACTTCAACTTTCCCTATCTGCCTACACAGTCCCTCTTCTTGGCACTAAGTTCTGAATTATTGCAATCTTCCTTTAATCTGCTTTAACAAAGCAGATTTTCTCTTTCTTAGCCATATCAGAGATTGCTGCTACGGTTATTTTCTTTTCCTGTAATTTTTACTATTACTCTGCTCTGTGTTCATTTATTCCCTTCTCTACGGCACCACATATAGAACATTTGCCCTCAGTTGCAATATTTTATTACTCCAGACTCTTCTATCTCATGGATTTGAGCTCTAATAAACCCTTTCAGACAAAATCCTTTGCATCACCTCTTGACTTAGGAAAATCTCCCTGGAAACACGTACAAATCTAACAAATAGTTCTCTTCCAAATTCCTCCCCTTCCTTTTTAGGATATTACTTACTACAAAGTCTAGCAAAACAGTAAAGGTACTTAAGATTTTGTTGTGCCAAGATCAGTTGTTCTGGCCCCACATAATGCCTCCCCGTTGCTCACTCTCTTTGCTATATGGAGATGGTAAACTCTTCAGGAATTTGGACTATGTATTTCTACTGTCTTTATACAGTGCTGGTATCACCAGGATCAGGCGTTAGTCCCAAAGAGCTACAAAAATATAAATAATAATGAATAGAGATGGCAGGTCTGTACTAACCAAATATACTGTACACATCATAATACTAGACATGAGTTTGTCTTTTTTTTCCTTCATATCCTACCGTGGTTTACAAGATTATGTATGAATATACTTATTATATACTATAACAGATGAGATGTGCTTAGCAGTCCAGCCACAGACCTCTGTCCTTCTCTTCACTGATGCAGGCCACCCTGAGCTTTCTGCTGTTATCACCAAAAGCACCAGACCAAAGCTGACCTAAAGTTACCACAGAGAATTTTGCATTATGGTAAAACACAGCAGACATAGCCATGGCACCTAGAGGGAAAAAGCTGGTGTTGTCCAAGTATCTGATGGGGCTAAAGCTATGCAATACACAGTGACTGCAAAACTACAGGAGTCAGGCTTCAATAAAGTCTTGCACTTACATGTAACATTCTGGTAAAGGTCCAATTGTGATAACCAAGGAGAGGTGCTTGCAACTCTTCAACTAAAGGATTATCTAAGGTAAAGGATGGTTAGTACTGGCTGATAGAGAAAACAGCATTTGATCAGCAGAGGAAACCTGTTATCCTTCAAGTAAACACCTCTGGCATTTTCCACTTGGTTCTATTTTTTGTAACATACAAAAATACCTTCCCAAGACAACAGTGAATTGCGCCATTTCTGCAGGTACCTGGAGGTCCACGTATTTGCCTGGGGGGTGGTATTGGTGAGAAAGGAAGCAACACTGTGTATCCATGTCTCAGCTGAAAGCCTCCTGGCAGCTTTCGTTTGTGAGACTGGAAGTTAAGTGCAGTCTTTAGTGCTGTAGTTGTCACAAAAATGTCCTGCTATACTTGCCTGTAGCTGAAAGAAGGCAGTTGCCACATTTCTTGCTCATTTCCCTTGAGATCCACTGAGGGAGAGAGAAGGTCCGCTTTGCAGACACATGGTTCTGGTGGGAAATTTAGCTCTGCACCAGAAAAGGCACAACATTCCTCCTGCTGCTCTGCATAAAATGAAAATCCTGTAAGAATTTAAACAGGTACTCTGTTTATTTGGCTGCCTAGAAGGTAGACTTCCAGGACCATCAGGGAAGGGGAGGAAAATAATAATTAAAAAATAAGCTTGCTTGAAGTAAAAAAACCTCTCCAAAACAAGCAATGGAAAAGTTGAGGGAGGAATCCATCCACAAGACAGACAGAGGCTATGGACATGATGTTGTATAAACGTGGTTTTGCATTTGTCATTGTTTGCTGGAAGAGATGTGTAACCTTGAGCAACACTGAAACAAAATAGGATGAGTAATAGGACAACAGCTATGCCATCTCAGCCAAAAAGCGACCTAAAATAGTTTTGCATTATTTATACTTTCACATATTCCATATTTTCCTGGCTACTGTTATCTTCAGTGGAGTTTGTCTGCACCACATCTAGAATTCCATTGCAACATTTTGACTTCTATCTATACAACAGTGGATGAGAAGATTCCTTTACTAGATAATGTCCTCAGACACACAGTGTGAACTGTGGAGTTGTCATATGCAGGTACAGGTGTTGGACTCAATGATCCTTGTGGGTCCCTTCCAACTCAGGACATTCTATGATTCTATGACTTCTAATCAGTCCATAAGGTTTTTAGCAATGTTGCAAAAATAAAAATTATGAAAAGTATGAAATATCATATACAAATATGAAACTGACTAAATAGTCCCAGACACAGTAATAGGTAGTGACAGCAAGGGTGAAGTAAACTCCTTTTCTTGAGTAATGTAAGCTGAATACTGGGAAAGGCTTCTGAAACAGCATAGAAAATGATGATTATAAAATGAAGAATCTCTCTTCTACAGAGCAACCCATAAATGATAGCAGTGTTAACTCAGAGAAGCACAAGAATTGAACAGAACCTGGTGGCTGGGCTCCTGGGAAACCTCCTGTGGTCATATCAGCTAAAAGCCTTCTGGAGATCAAGACATTTTCTGCTGATATGCGAAAAACATTTTGTTGAGCAAAG
The DNA here is from genome assembly GCF_037038585.1 of Patagioenas fasciata. NCBI lineage: Eukaryota > Metazoa > Chordata > Aves > Columbiformes > Columbidae > Patagioenas > Patagioenas fasciata. Next base: position 49,559,938 of record NC_092560.1, on the reverse strand, counting down.
ATGTGAAATCTGATTTCACTAAACGGGCAGGCTCAACAACCTACAAAGCTGATGGGAAATACTACTTTAGTAATTCAGGATGATGGCTATTGATGACGTTCTGGTCCAACACCTGTGTTGTAAATATAAAAGTTTCATGAGAATACATGTAAGAGTATATTAAAATTGCTGTATTAAATCTGAAGTTATTGCAGATGAAATTACTTTTTTTTTAAAACAAAGCCAGTATTTTGTTGTAGCAGTCGTTGGGTTCAGTCACATCTATGCAAACAACGATATCACTGGGCAATTGCTGCTCATTCCAGCAAGTAACTAACTGCCTTTGAACTTGCTGAAATGCATCTGTAACTCTTTACTAGAACTAAGTAGGAAACAGTTTCCCTGTACTCTGACACTTCCCTGTTTTACTGGTGTGAACTGAAAACCTTGAGAGGAAGATTTTTTTCCTTAATTTTTATAATTCTAAAAGAGGGTTTCATCTTCCAGGAGATTTTGTTTACTCAAATGGAGGTAGCACCTCTGGTGCTCCCTCACATTTCAGATTACTGCCCTAACTCCAGGGATCACTTTCTGGAGCTTTTCAACTTGATTTTTATCATTTATTTTTCTTTGCTTTGGTTAGAAATTTAATCCAAACAACCCATAGCCATTAAATAATCCCAAACTATGTTTGTTCCTTACAGAAGTTTCCCTTTTGGCAATCTAGTAAACTGGATGAAAAGTAGAGGAGCTGAAGAATTTCTCAGCAGCTCAACTTTTAAAAGATTCAACTGTAATAATTCAGACATCATTAACTGTGTTCTTCATATTACATTTCTGCTTGACATGCCAGTTAGGTTGTATTAGGTTTGAAGGAAAAAACACAATCTGTTCTGAATCCCGTTGTCACACATTTATTATCGAATTCTCAGAACCAACTGAATTAAATTCTACCATTTATCTGAGACGTGGACTCAAGATCAATTTCCATGAAAAACTTTTCATATTTTCCTGTACACTCAGGAAAGTACAAACTGAGATCCGTTCTGCATTTCTGAAATTCCTCTAGTAGTCTTCTCATCCACAAAACTATTCACCACATTGTTCTGACCTTTTACCACCAGATATTATAAATATTACAGATTCTTGATCAATGTTGAAAATGTTCTAGGTTAACCTTTAAATAGCAATACAACCTATTATTCTTTACCTGTTATAGCAAACTGAGTTGCTTCTAGTAGTTTAAGCATATCTGTTTGCCCACAAAGCAGCTTATTAGTCTTAAACATACCTTTTCAGGTCTTTGGGCTTAATTCAAAATACACTTCTGTTTTTCATAAACAATTGTGTGTTACCACAACTCATTACAGAATTAAACAATGAAACAAAAGTTTTCACAAAAAATCATGCAATGTTTTAAGCATTATTATGCAAAACAATTTATGACCTTTTTATACATTATCCATAGACAGTTCTAGAAAATAATTTTCATGTTTCATTGCTCAAACATGATGTTTACCTTCTTTTTCACTCTTCAAGGAGTCATCCTAGAAGATCTGCACCAATGTTAACTACGCAGTTAGAATCTACACATTTTCTCTTTTTCTTAGGAATCTAGTAACAATTAAATTTCAAAGATGTTACAGTTACATTTTGATACCAACAAAAATCATATGGCTACAAACTATACTGCTTTAGGTACCATGTTGCCCTTGCAGATCTCTGTATGTATTGGTAAGACCAGGCAGAGTCTGAGGTAAAACTGTATGCACAAATACCACAACTGAACCTTAGATGAAGAGTCCTCTGTTCTCATAGCAGAAACACCTCATCCTCATCACTTTTTTCATGATCCACAGGAAAGAAACCATGATTCTTTTGAATTAAATGCAGACTTGCACAAGGACATTGAAAGCTGCAGCATGAGATGCTTTAAAATCAGAAAATTCATCTTTTATTAATGGTTTAGAACTAATGAAAACTAGTATCCCTACGTTTAGATTGGACATATTGACTGCATCGTGACTACTCTAATAAGAATTCTCCAGCTACATGAGTGGTGGTAAAATCCCGTAGTTAAAAGATGCTGCTTAAAAATCTTTCCAAAAGAAACACCTAGTTTTGTCCACCTCTATGACACAAATTTAAGGAAACAGTCATGATTTATTTGGTTCTTTCGTAGAGTTAATGTTCTCTTTGGAGTTCATTACAATAATAGACAATTTAAGCTACACTACACTACAGCATTAGCAAGGCAGGCACTCTGAAATAACAGCTGTTTCGTTCAAAGCAATTCTCATCCAAGCTATAGTAAACCACCCTGTGCATCCTGTGACAGGACAATCGCAACTTATTTAATTTCATGGCAGCAACATGTATCTGACCAACTAGTTCTGAATGTCTGCTTCTAACTGTTGGTGGTTGGCTCTGCAGGAAGATTCTGCATCCTTAGCTTTGCATCATACAATAAATGCATTAGCTCACCACATAATACTGGATGTAAAAGGAAAAGAATCCTTCTCAAATCTTTGCAACAGACCCTTGTATTACAAGCCTTGTTTCAGCTGTGAAAAAGGAATGCCACATGTGCAAATGGTACATACTAACCAGTACTTTAGTTCTTCACCAAAGCAATGGAAGCAATCACAATAAATAATTTTACATCTGAATCCAAATGGTGCTATCATAAGCAAAATGACAAAACAATCTTATAATTTCAGCTTCTGTGTGGTTCATTCACAGTTGTATAGAAAAACATTTGCAATAATGTAGAGTCTAGTCTGCTTTTCTGATTTTATTTTTACCTTGTTTTCTTATTAATAAAATCATAAGTCCACCCAGAGCTATTCAAAATAAGTCCAGATGCTGCTATTATTTGCACTAGCATAAACCAAATAGCAGTGCGAAACCCACAGACAATTAGAATCAATGCTACTATTATAACTGCACTTCTGCAGGGCTTTGAAGCTCTTATATTTCTGTTACCGTAAGTTTTTCATAATGAAATGCTGAAAAGTGCTGAACAATTTGAGTGAAAAAAGTTATCTGATACCTGCAAGTATTTGCTTCTTTTCTTCTGAGAAGAAAGAAAGCATTATAACAGGGTTCTGTCCCCATTCTGCACACCTCTGTGGCAATATATACTGCTTGTCCTCCTTTTTTCCTCATGAACTTATGATCACAGTTTTTTCTCTCTGGCATCAATATCCAGCTCAGAAAGAGAAGCAAAGGCAACTACCCCAGAAGATGGCAGGTTTGAGCTTAGCCAACAACCTTTAAAAAAGCCTTCTGAATCATTTCTCTGCTTTCAGCCTATGCTGTTCAACTAAATTACAAACTTTGTGTTTAAAGATATATGCATTTGCCACCACCAGCAAAATCTACTGGAAGTCTTTCTCAATAAAGGTCAATGACCTGAAACCTGTCAGATCCTAAAAAAACCAAAATGAAACAAAAAAAAAAAGGCTTTTGGAAAAAATTCTTATATATTACAAAAATGCATTGATCTATTTTACTCTTTGGACATAAAATCCAGTCTTATAGATGAACATTTTATCAAAACACGTGCTAAAAAGGGTTGTCAACCATAATCTCAATATACGTCTTTTAATAGAAGGTAGATATTGGAGCTGCATTACTTATGATGAATGGCAAAAATTCAGAAACAAGTATGTATCTTACTGTTATATACAATATCTATGATGCTCGTTCTGCCCTTCTCATTCAGAGGGACATTTACACAGGAGTTTATACAGAGCTTTTTTACTTCTAATTTGCTATAGATATGCATACATTTTCCAGACATCGTAACACATCAACTCACTCCCTGTCTAACTTTGACCAAATGATGCAATACAGGAAAATTTAAACCAGACATGAAGTACAATTAATAAATATATCCTGAATATGCATGGACTAACAATTGCTACATCATGTCAATGGTAACAAAACCTCTTAAAGTAAAAATTACACTACATAAATCCACTTAAAGCAATGGAATGCTATGGATAGTATGTTATTAGACTTATAAGAAATAAAGTAAAAAACTATGCTCAAGCAAAATGCTTTAGGAGACTAGCCACCATCACGTTTCTTTGTTTGTGAGCAACTTAATTTTAAGAAGCAAAAGTCAGAACTGTAGATTCATTATTAGTACCGGCCCAATTACACATGTCAAGAGATAATCAAAATGATATTATACCTTAAGATTGAATGAAAAACTCTGTTGAGACTTTGATATGAAATTATATTATTAGATATGATACCTTAAGATTTAATGAAAGACTCTACTGAGATTTTGAAGTTGAAAATTACATCAGGGTGCAATTTGTTTCTCTGTCTGTCACTACATGGCTGCTAAACTTTACCTGGAGAAGAAAGCCCTCCATTTCATTACTAGAAATGAAAGACCAGGGGAATTGTGCACCTAAGTATAATATGTATACTCTACAAGCCAGCAAATAAATATTTCCTTATGATTATCACAAGTTTGAGGGTTAATTGCAGCAAGCTTAACCTCGTATCCAGTGAGTAAATTCAGAAACACTCACCATGATTCCAGTGAGCAAACAGACTCCTTTCCCACAGTATGTATTAGGTACCATGTCACCATATCCAATGGATAGAAAAGTTATTGAAATCAACCACATCGCTCCAAGGAAGTTGCTAGTAACATCCTGTTGGTCATGGTACCTGAAAAGAAAAAGAAAACAATTTCTTTATCACAAAAGCTTTTGTTAGACTTTTGTGCTGTCATAAAGAAATTGCATTAACTTGTCATAAAACCTTTCCTGTATTCTACAGTTATTTCCTTTTTAAAAGTAGCTACAAGGAATTAAATAAAACTAAAATACAATGACATCAGCAGTAAAGAAACAGAAGGTACAACAATAGCACCAGCAGTAGAGATATTCAGGATGCTTTATAATTCTGATGTTATTAAAACAGAAGAAACTTCTTGTTTTTCAACAGAATCTCTTCATCAGTGCTACCAGTCCTGCTCACCCCCTGAAGCAGCACAGGACACCAGTCTACTATAGTTGTTGCAGTCTGAGGCAAATATGAAAGTCAGAAAAGGGTGTGTGGGCAAGAAGACAGCAGAGCACAGTTACATGTCCTCGGCCTGAATAAAAGTCTATGCTCAGAAATCTACTCATGCTGTCCTATAAACGCTGACTTAGATAACCTAAGATTTCCCTCCTTCAATATGTTTGAGATAAATAGAAAAGCATGCCACTATGCTTCTTGTCATCAAAAGATCTTTGTGTTAAATATAGCAAAAGCTCCCTTTTGTGTTGAGCCTGCTATTAAATGGAATTTCCCAATTTGTCATCTTAGTTTTAATATTCTAGTAGGATATGTTCATTTTCTCCTTCAAAGAAAAGTTCAGATAAATAATCTTCACGTAACATATATACCTAATCAAGTGGGAAGCCATAAGAACACATTTTAGGGCTAAAAACTGTTGTCACCACTCTGTGGGAGCCTAACATAGGTGGAATTTTGCTCCCCAGACTGAGTAGCTCTGCAACAGAGACTATCTGTGGCAGCCACTGCAGCCTCAAGGTTGCAAAAACCCCTGCAGCTGTGGTGAGGCCTCAAGTGAGCTATCTCTGCTGTTGGGTCCTCAAGGTTATTATATCAGCCAGTCCCTATATCTGTGTCTCATAGTGAGTCACGGAGGTCACAGAAGGCCATTATGGAATTAGTTCACAAATGCATAAGCAACCTGCTTTCCACAACTGAAAAAATTGCTTCAGTTTTCTTCCTTTCTGGACTGCAGTCCCCATGGATGGAGCAGGAACTCAGAGTGAGCACAAAGGTGCTTTCAGGAAATTCTCTACTCTTTCACTTGCAAGATATTCACTATAAATACCTGAAAAATGTAATCTTCACAGTCCTATCCATGCCCTGATTGTTACAACAACCTAAAAAGTCTTTGACTGCCAGAGACTACAGCAATCACTCCAGATAAGTCTGTTCCACATTTCATGTGTACTCTTCTGGTGTTGTCTTTCTCACATCCTTTACAGAACTTTCAAAACATTTTTATTCTGCACCTAGAACAGCACAGTAACAGCTCACATTTGGAGCTCCGAAGGATGACAGTGACACCAATAATCAGAACCACAACAGGAACAAGAGAAGTAAGAAAAAAAGACAGCAAACTTGATTTAACTCATGACCACAGAGCTCTGCATAACAAAAAGAGATCTGACATTGCCTTTTTTTTTTTCCTGTCTACACTAAACGTTAGGGATTTTAGTATCCCCTTAACAAACATAGCAAATAACAGCTATGAAATATATGGATACAGGGAGAGCGACATATTCATCCCACCCAGGAAGCAACAAGAAAGCCTGTGTATCATGCAAGTCCCTACGCAGTATCAATGTAAGTGGCATGGCCCATAGGCTTTAGATGAGTTTCACAGAAGGGAGTTAAACCCACCACACAAATTCTAAGGCTAGCAACTCGGTTAAATACCATAAATATTTATAGTATCTTCCCTTAATACCCCTCTTGGGTTTTGAATCTGGCCATTTCCCTACTTCAGACAGAAAACAGTTTTCCTATGAAGATGAAAATGAAATGCAATGCTTGTAATTTTTTCTATATTTTGTCCAAATAGTTACAACCTTCCAAAACAGAACATTCAAATACAAGTCAGTAAATTCCTGAAATAAATGGTAGTTCCACATAAAGAATGCCAAAACCTGTTCCTTAATCCTTGAACAACGCAGGGAAAAGATAGTGCAGTCTTTATCCATTTATTCTCCTTTACCCACACCAGAAAATACAGAAACCAATCTTCACATAGATCATTTAACAAAGGTGACATAGGGTTAAATTTAAAAATGCACAAGTCATTTTTCAAGTTTCTTTGGAGACATGTATCTTAATTAGTAAGGTCCCCTAGATGAAGTATTCATTAAAGCCACCTGCATCTATTTGTAACAGGACATTTCAAGGACCTGTTGAAATGTTTTTATCTTGTTAGCTGAGTGCTCTTGGATTACCTACTCTGAATATTTCACCTGGATGTGGTTTTAGAGTTATAGTTCTGTAATTAAATGCTGCACACTATATTTAAATATCATAATCAATAATTATGACTTTACTGTGACTAAGAAATAAAGGATACTTTGTACCCTCTCTATGGGCTCAACTGCTCAAGAATGGCAAAGCACACAAATTACAACCAAATTCCCTCTTTCAACAAAACCAAAAAAGTATTTTTCTCTCACAACTGTACAGGGAAAGTCAAAAGACTGACTTCTCAAGTTAAAAATCTGCAAGTAAAATAGAGTCTAAAAAGATGAGGGGCTGTGTGTGTGTCACTGTCCTGATGATCCCATCATTTCTATGCCAGATTTATAGGAAGGTGGGTTGGTGTTTTTGCAGCCTCAGTCATGATTTTTGTATCACTCTGGTTAGTAATTCTGGTACCTGCCTACATCCTTCAGATTTTCACAAGATTACAGTTGTGTCGGCATATGATTCCAAGTCTGCTATGTCATTAGGCACCATCATCACTCCAGATTCAACCCTGATCGAGCAAAGTCAGATGAGACTTTGGCTACACTGAGTCCACCACCAGGTAGCAAATTATTACATCTAATATCAAAATAGGAAAAGCAATTTCTCAAAAAACTAGGAATTGCAAGATCTTATTTGTACAACCATGGGAATGGATGAAAGTGAGCACTGGAGGCATTTAAATTCCTTTGTTTTGAGGAGGGGGAAAGAAATCTACTCATTGCCTTTTTACTTGCTTTTACTTGCTTTCAAAATTATCACAATTCTAAAGACTGAGTTTTTCCATTTATGCAGGGAATAGTAAATAAAATTCCCACCACTGCTTTTTCAATTCATTATTGAGACCATCCCGAGTGAGGAGAAAAGCCACGCACATGAACAGCAGGAGTAGAGCTGTCTGGCTCTCTGTCAGTTGTCAGCCGCTACAGATATCTCCTCCTTCTACCAGCTGGACTGTGACAGACAACTTGGATGCCACACTCCAGAATTCAAATGCAGTTCTTCTAAACAATCCATTCACTGTGCATCTGAGAACACTGAACTCTGACAGGAAAATACTGTAACCATGAACAACTCTGAAACCCAAAAGCTCAGGAAGTAAAGAAAAATAAACAATGAGTTTCTTTCAGCAACAAGTTCCACACAAAGCAAAACCCAGACACCACCAACCAAATTCCAAAACATAAGCTTTTTGTCATGTATCTTTGCTTTAATAAAGGTTTTTCTTTTTTATAAAGATTTTCATTTTCTGAATCACTACAGAAATATTTATTTAAATATTTAAAGCCTGCTATGCTTAGTCAATAGCAACTTACCCTAGAAACACATTGAGCCACTTGAAGATAAGAGTTAGTATTTGTGTTAAAACTGCAGCTATGAATAAAGGGTCATTTAGAAAAGCTGTGTATTCCCCCAAGACAGGAAAATCCTTGGCTGAAATCACACTTTTATTTGTCACTTTTTCTCTCCTTCTCTAACAAGTAATTTGCTGCCAGGCAAATCCTGCTGCAGCTGGAATACACTACTCACAGGCAATCCACATCCTCTGAAACACAACTATCCAGTTCTCACCAAGCAGCATATATCAGTCCAGAGGCTACTCTAAACCAAAAATAGCTGAATGATTATGTCTGTGTAAAAACTAGCATGACTCAACTCCTTCCCAAGCCAAACTGAGTGGGAGTTTTGCCATTCATCTCAGGAAGACATAAATATATTCCTCAGCTGACAACACTGCAGTGGCTTGGGCTGTCAAAGCAATATTCCAGATTCTTTGTGAAAAAGCAGTCCTTTTCTTCTGGTTTCACTAATGGTATCATGATTTTCAGTACTGCCTTCCATTAGAACTATGTTCATATTTGATGACATTTCCTTGAACTGGTAAAACATCTGCTTTTTAGCTGCACAAAGTTATCATGTATTGATGTCTTGACATCTAAGACACTTTCATCTTAAAACGTGTTGAACAAGAAGAAACCAAGTATAACACTAAGTTTGACCACTGGAGTGTTAATTCACACTTAGCAGCTTCATTTCAGTCTATCTTGCCTCCACAGACAGCCTCTGATAACTTTGCCATCTCTAGCTTTACTTTCTTGAACAAAAAGAAAAACCTGAAAAAAAGTGTTGAAAAGACTACTCTTTTTGTAGGGCAGAAAATTGCCTGCTTTTAATATAATCATGAAGAAATTCCTGGCCTGCACTACAATGGCAATTCAGGTTGAGTTTAGTCTTGTTGGACTTTAAAAACTTTTAGACTAAGAACAGCTGAAAACAGGCTCAGCCCATTAAATCAGAAACTTGTCAAGAGACACTGATTGATCTAACCAGCTATTACAGCTCTTCCAGAGCACCAGGCCATTCTGCTACTCAGTGTCTTTTTAGTCTTAGTTAGATGGTAGGTACCTGCAGCTTTTTATCTGTTAATACAATGGTGATAATAGACGTATTTTTCTTCTCTCTCACTTCCTCCTATTTAAAAGAAAGAAAAAAAAAAAAAAGGAAGACCACAACAGCACTTGTAAGGAACAGTTGGGCTGACTCCCAGTCTAAGGAAGTCAACAAAAGCAATTTTGCATGCCTTGATGGCTTTATGATCAGAAAGGCAGCTTGAAAAGTGCATGTCACTCCTTGTCTTTTTCCTAGCATGGCTGTTGACATCCTCCAAATATTTATAAACGGCAGTAAAAATCTCCTTGTCACAAAAACCACTTCATGAAAGTACAAAACACCATGGCAAATGTCTGGATTTCATACAGACAGATTCCCATCAGTAGTAGTTCTGAACCCAATCAAAAGCAATAGGTGTGAATAAACTGCCTGGATTGCTTCTACATGAGTCAAAATGTTAATGATTTTTTAATTAAAACTATTTGCAAACTATTTATGGAAAACTAATAAATCCACAGAGAAATGTTAAATATTATTACATAAGTAGCATCTGTTACTACATTACCTTAGATGGTTGGAAAAAATAATCCAAAAGAAATCAAGAGGACAGAGGAGATAAATAAAACACCCAAAAATAAAAGGGTCTGATGGCGTATTTTAAGAATTTTTATCATTATTCTTGTATATAAATTACAGTTTAAACATAAATGTGAAGACATAGAATTATTTAAACCCCTAACTGTTGTCAGATAAATACCTCTCAGTGGATGGGCAATGGGTAACCTGCCAGTAGGGAAATAAGGACTAATTGGCATTTTTTCAAAAGATACCAAACTTTTATATGAACTCCACTGGTGGAGGTCTTCCCTTGTTTTCCTGGTGCTGAAAAGAGTTGTTACTCTGCTAAATCGATAAACCTGTCTGTAACCATGGTGGCTGGAAAAAATTTCCATCTTCCCAAGGGAGGACACTCAGCTACAAACATAATCTGAGGATACCAAAGTTGCTGAAGCTCCTTGAAAGTATCACCTGCTTAATTTACTTTTAACCTGCATTTAATAATTCTGTTAAGGAGAATATGTTGAATCAATTCTACAAATATTGGGAAATTGTGAAACCTTTAAATTTGTGACAGACAGCAATCCACTAAGAGGAATAGCAGCAAAGAAAAGAGTGCTCAGTTATCAGTATACAAAAAAGTACTGCTGTGAATAAAGTGATAACTAACACTTCAGAAGATCCTAGACTATAAAAAACCACTAATGTGTCTTTTGAAAGTCTTTAGTTTGTTCAAGGATAACTTTTCTTGCTTTCATAAAGAAACACACCCACCATCCCCCAAGCCCCAAGTCTCTTAAATGAAACGTCCAAAAGTCGCATAACACCAAAATTCTTTCCTTTGCCAAAAATGACAGCATGTCCTGAAGCAGCAAAATAGCCCTTCGAATGCCTCAGTATCCATATGCGAAGCAACATGGATGGAAAACTTATTGGGGAACAATTAACCAATCAGGTTTCCCATAATGCAGTGGGAAAAGATCTGTTGATAACCTTTCTTTACTCTAGAATGTTGATGATGAGAGCATGGACCATGGGGAGCAAAGTATATCAGAATATATTTTTGAAGGTATTTCAACTATAAATTGAATTAAAAATTCAGGGAGCATGACTCTTTAATCTAGTGGAAAGGGATATTGCCTAAAAGGTTTAGGAAGGATCTGGAGAAGGGATCATGTCTGTCCATACCCCTGACAAATCACTTTTTTGAGTAAACAATAACTCTGCTTTCAAAGCAAAATTCAAGTAATTAAGAAAGTACTGAGACTGCAAACACATTGACTAATAGAAATAAAACCCCAAATATTCAAGAGCTGCTCTTTCTGAAGTTCTGTATCTCAACTTTATCAAATGAGGTTCAGTAAAAGAAGCTACTATAAACACACAGTTAAAAGAATATTGAATATAAAAGAAGTAAACTGAAGTGACATAAGCAATCTTGAGCTAAAACTTTTCTTTTTCAGCACTGCACTTTGTAATCTTATTTTAAAAGATATACATATGCATATATATTTCCCTTCTGCAGCCATATTTTTTACACCATATAACCTTTGAAATCTTTGTCAATAAGGTAAGAATGAATTTTATTTTTAAGGTTTGCTTTGATTTTTCATAGTCTGTAACAGCATTCATTAAAGCTGTGCTATGATAGAAATGTGAATCATCCAAAATCAAAGAGTTTCTTAATGAGCTTGACTGTGAAACATTCATTATATTCACTAACAACTAATTCCCTTCTAACATTTTCCTGTCTTGCATTTTGCATTTTCTCTGGAGATACTCAGTTTCTATTTTACAAACAAGCCCCCCGCAGAAGGAGGAAAGGTTTGTATACGGTTCTTCTATTTTAAGTCGAGATCATCAGAATCCATTAATGTCTAAAGAATCCAAAGTAATTTGCTGAAGAAAAAGTTCAGAAATAGAAATTTTAGAGACTAGAAACAGAATTAATCATTATGCACTTAAAATTAAGCCCACCCTTTTTCTCTGATATAAAAAGGCAGAACTAGGTAAAAATTAGTCTTTCTTTTCTTCTGTATGTAGAGAAAGAGGGCAAGAAAAGAGGAGGGGAAATTCTACAGCAAAGATCATGCTGAATTCTCAGAGAAGACTTTCTGACAAACTGGGCACTTTGAAGGTATTTTACTCTCATTGAACTAATTTCATTTATCATCCTGTAAATTACCATTTTTTAACATATCTTATTTTTCTACAGCAGAAGATGGTGTGTTGCCTTCCATGAAAAGGAATTAAGTGTGAGACTATAGCCATAAAACCTGCTTTTTTTTCTCCAAACTTCATGAGAATTTCAACAGTTTTACCAACACATGCATGTTCTCCAATGCAATGAACACTGGAAACAGATGACCAAAAAAACCAAAACAAAACCTACAGATCCATCAGAATGTATATTCCGGATAAACTGAAGAATATAACTTTCTATATAGCACAGCATCTTAAAAGCAACTATTTTATAAAACCTAGGCAGATTTTTTTAAACTAACTTTGGATCAGAGTGGAAGCCTGCAGTCAGTGGAAAAAATTTCATTGACTGTCTCAGAGTTGGGACCAGGTTCACACCTTGTATCATGGACACTGCTGGAGCCATATGCTTAACTTAAATCAAGCTAAAGTGCACTTATTCCTTGAATATATTTCAATTTCCTTTATAAAAAGCAAAGGTGTATTGAGATTAGTCACACTGCTTGAAGCTAGACAGATTTTACTGAATATTTATAAAGACAATTCCAAACTGAAAACCTGTGTATTTTTGAAAGTCATCTGAAAGTTATGCCAGATTTCAGTAACAGTTGATTACTGATGTACTGGGGACAGTTAGTACATTTAATGTTATGAAACATAAAAATCTACAAAGACATAACTATATATTGTGATATAGCAAATGAAACAAGGAAAGCACTTGTAACATAAATATTTTACTCATATTTGTATGTATGAAACTTCAGCATGAGGCTGTCAATATTAAAAAAAAAAAGTGTCTTCCCTTTTTCCATTCTGTTCTTTCCAATAAAACTGATCAGAAGGCTAGGAAAATACTTTGGGGTGAATTTTGTGATAAATCTAGAGATGTTCATTTATGAGGGACTGAGAAAGGTTATCTACACAGTGGACAAATTTTTGTGTCTCTGTGGTGCCACATGCCTTACACGGGAGTGAGTGTGTGTCCAGATCACTTATGGGACAGACTTCTGCCACAAGTCTCTCAAGGCAAATCCAACCTGAGAGGATAATGTAGTTTCAGTCAAGCTATCAGAAATGTAATACTCTGTACATAATGTAATATACTGTATGTAAATGTAATATACTACCCACAGTGCTTAACTCTGGTGATGATAATAAAGGAATATCATCCTCATTTGCTTACACAGACCTCTATAGTGTCACATTTGAAGACAGAAGTATTGTTCAGCTAAACATACCCCAAAAGAAAATGCTTCAAAGACCTTCACAATAGAATATAAAAAATGTCAGACGCAGTTATGGCTTCTTTGCTCTGTTTTAGGCCTTGGTGTGTCACTGTCAAATTCTGTAATACTGGGAGAGGGATACTATATGAAGTTCAACTTTTCTATTTTCCTTCCTACTTTCTCAGTAAACAGGAGATTAAAATCCGGCTTTTTTGTTTTGTTAATTTTGCGTTTTCAAGTTTGCTTGTTGTTTGCTTTCAGGCTGGAGTAGCTTCTAAATTCACTTACCCTATAGGGATCATCCTCATTTTGATGGCAGTATTTTCTCTAAATATCATGCACATGAGCGAGTTCTTTCTATTTCCAAATCTTTTTACCAAGTCCATTTTGTTGCTTGGTATCTTGGCTGTCATTCAAGGCTTTCAGGTTTTTCATTTCTATTGATTTTGGTGAAGCACTGAAGAAATGAATGAAATTCTGTGCTCTAAATGAACTCCAGCAGGTGACATTGTAAGTAGGAGTGAGCAGTTACATATTGTCACCCTGTGTTGTACTGGAGAGGAAAATTCCAGATGGAGTGGCAACTGAACTTAGATTTTGCACTGTCTACACTTGTGTCTTACAGTCTTCATGTGTCTTACAGTCTACATGTTAAACATGTTGGAAAAATCCTTTAATTAAACAGAAATTATCTAATGCCTATTGATTGGTCTACTGGTAACTTCTATGCAAATCATACAGTAAATGTGTGAAGGATCTACATGACTCAGGTAGGCAATGACATAATCAGGGGTCATGCTTAACTAAATATATACAGGGTGGTACCATGTGAATTTGGTCATGCTGTCTGTAACGACACTAGCTTGATATGAAAACTAAATTTAATTTCAACTGTTACTAACTATTCCCTTTTTCAGACTGTGGAATGGTTCATAAAGGCTGCCGACATAATTAGTATTAAATTGCAACAAAAAGTATGACCAGGAACATGGAATGTTAAACAAACTTGAAAACTAATTTATAGTGCTCTCTTGGTCCTAGAAATTAAACAAGCTCAGTGCCAGGAGAAACACAGAGAAGTGTATATATATGCAGAAGCAGGTCTAGTTGTAGTGGTAAGAATGCTGTCCTAAAGGAGCTGTTAATCCTCCTTCTTTCACTTGCTTGGCAGAACTGGCCTTCTGCAAGACTTTACAAATACAACAGAAACTGAATCAAATACAAAAAGATAAAAAAGATCACAGGCATTTGTAGAGCTCCAAATGTGATTGCAGAACTATAGCTTCTCTGGTATTTCAGCTGTCCTACTCAATACAAAGTATCTGAGATTATAATTTGAAAGCATCACAAAGGACACAAAAAGATACTTTTTTGTTCTTTTTTTTTGCCCCTCATTTTAAATGAATAATGACCATTAGCTTGAAACTCAAAGACACATTATTCCATTAGCAGAAGTCCATGACATTAAAGAATAAACAAGTCAGAGACACTCAACAGGAGGTGTCTGGTTTGGGAGGGGAAGAACTGAACTAGGCACAGAACTGAAGATGTGTGGCTCATCCTAGTGGAGTTGGGACTTCATACATAAGCTGTTTTTCTGCAGCTACAAAATACTCACAAATATAAACAAGGCATACTTTATAGAGTGAAAAATTTGCTTATAAGTGTTCAACTACATTTGAGCATGACCTTTCATAGATCTCAAGACAATATGTGACTAAAATGATCTTTCATCTTTAAAAGAAAAAAATCTTCAGTTTCTCTAGACTGCAATTTTTCAGTTCAAGACATTTAGCTGACAGTTGCCCACGGGGGAAGAGGACAAAGGCTTCCAACTATACTGATGAAAAATCCCTGAAAATACGGGAGATCTTAAACGTTTCCATGCCACCCAGCTTCAGTCAATTTCTCTTTTAGGTTCAGGAGTTGTGACTGAAGAGAAGTAGGTGTGGAGCTGCAGTACAGCCACACAGCCTTCTGCAGGGGATGGCCTATGTTTTCTGAATATCATTCCCCAAAACGTGAGAAAGCAAAACGTAAGCATACAGAATTAACAGCATTTCCTGCATTTTCACACCCCTCCACTTGCTCCTCAGAATGTATATAGCTAGATTGCATCTCTGCCTGTACAATAATTTTAAATAACATAAAAGCCTTAGCACTGCAATCATACTTCGATAGGGCTTTTTGCTGGGTGAGTTCAAATCATTTTGTTATTCAATATAAGGACATCACACCAAACAGTAAATATAATTCTCTTCATGGAATAGATACAAAGAGCTAAAGTGACTTTGCTCAAGGTCAAAACATGACTGTGGGATGGATTCTCTATTGCATGCTTTAACAAACAAGACATCTTCTGTGACAATAAACAACGGCATTTTCCACCAAAATTTTCCACTTCTAAATACTTTCATGAATTTATAAAATATTTTACAAATTTAGCATATGTTTTTGGTATACTAAAATCTTTACTTCCATGTTCTATACTACCAACAACACTACTGCTAGTTACCTGAATAACAGCAAAGCATTAGGGTTGATCCTATTAAAACCACATTAAGACTATTTTAGTCTAAATTTTCCTTTGAAAGAAAGTGAAAATGAACGGATAAATGCGTAGTTCCTGGTGCAGATTGCTGCATCTACAGCAGACACTAGAACATCACACCACGGCATCAGATTCTTGGCCAATTATCTGTGCTAGATCTCATTTTCCAAAAATCAAGAGAAATCATACTCCTTGCCATCAGAAATATAATCACTGAAGGACAACAGTGTCCTTCTGCAGTACATTGATTGCGTCAGCAGGTCCTCTGCCTCCCAGCACACAAAGAACAAGGAAAACAGCCAATGCGATCTGCTTGCGAGGTGACTCAACTGCATGAGCAAATACCGCTCTAAAAGGAGCATTATAAAGAATTATCACGCACAAATTTTCTTAAACACTGGTAGTCTTGTAAAAAGAAGAAAATTAATGCTGCAAGTATTACTGAGAGCTGACAAGAGTCTTTTATGTTAAATTAACTAAATGTAACATGTAATTTGCTTTTGAATACCTTGGAAAGAATCTACTGTGAAAGACTGTAATTTAACACCAAAGTTTAAACAGTCGAGGTTACAATTTTAGAAGCTTATTAGTCTGAGGGTGTATGATGATTTTCTGAGAAGATGAATGATTAAAAACAAAGTCAAAAGGAAAAGACACTTGGGCATTAATATTTGGTATGAAACCTTGCTCTTCAACTTCGGGTAATGTTGCATCTCTATGATTTCAGATTGTGGAAAGTTTTGCAGGTTACATTTATTCCATTCTTTATAGTATAAAATAAGAGATCATCTATAATGCAAGGAATTAGAACATCAACTACCTTTTTTCTGAAACTTGGTGAAGAGAGAAATCATTTTTATTAGAAGGCTATCACTTAATGTAAATCATTTGCAAGGTCATTTCCCACATAGGCTATTGCATGCCCAGAAATATGCAGTCCAGCCACTGAACTGACACTAAGATCACAAGGGAAAACATTCTGGACAATTATCAGGTCGAGCCAATTTAACTGTCTACACAACAGATAAATCTGGGTTATGCAGCAGCAAAAAAGAATGTGGTGGCTGAAGTAGGCAGGACAAAGATTAATATCATGCCTCTGTAATTACCAAAAGCAAGCCTGGAGCAGTGAAACTGAGGTGCACTTGCCAAACAGCACCTGCACAAGAGTAAACTCCACGTTCTCCTAGCACCATCTCACTGCAAACCCAGCTGTTGGTGTGCGATGTTTTACAAACTCATGTTCAAGTTCCCACCTCAGATGTACCATAGCCAAATACTGAATTCAAAACAAAGCCACTGACCCTTCTGACATGACTGAGTATTAACCAAAATACCTTTCATGCCCTTCAATACTCTTCCAGAGCTGGATTGAGGGCGCAGCTTCTCCCCTTTAGATCTCATGTCCTACATCCATCCTATACCTACTAGAGAGGTAGCAGCGAAAAAAGGAAAATGCACTAATCCAAAATCCTCCTCTCCCCTCAATCGGCATCAAGCTGCAATAGGACTAAAATATTTTTTCTTCCATTTACATAAAATCTTTCTGTTTAACACTTACACAGCCAGGTAAGACAACACTGTCTTTTGACTCCTTGTTGCTTCTTTTCATTTCAAAATTATCCAGACAGTGTGAGACAATTAAAGCGTAGCAAACTAAGGGGAGAAAAGCATTACTGGCTTATAGTCCTTTTTGCAAGCAAAGAGAAGGTACTTCTGCTAGGGTTTTTTTTTATACTATTCTCGTGCTTGTGAAAAAATACCATAGACTTTAAAGACAATAATTAGGCACTGGTTTAAATAGTAGAAAAATGACACTTCCATATCACAGAACTGTTAACTCCTAGATAATTTAGCACCAGTTTTTCAATCAGTACCTATTTCTGAACACAGGTTTTCATGGCTCAAGTTGACTTCGGTTATGAGACCATGATATCACCAGGTCATAGGTTTTGAGCCCCAAACTTTTAGAGATCTTTTTTTTGTCACATCTCTACTTAACTGTTCACTCTACAGTGCAATGACCAGAAGAATACTACTTTGAAACTGGGTCTGTTGTATCTTTGTTGGTCTGGTATTGATCCTAATAAAGTAATACCCAACCACAGACACAAAGATGAAATGAAATGGAAGTTCAGCTGTTCTTGCTCAGGCAGCAAGATGCAAATGTTCAATTTTCTACAAATGAAGAACATGCTCCAAAATGGATTAGCATAAGCTAGCTGTTCTTTGGGTCATAATCACTAAATTCTACTCTAACTAGAACAAACTACACCTCTGCTTGAGAGGGATGGTTAGTAGCTCAAGGATCCAAGAGGTAAAACCCCAACATGGAAAGGTATGAAGTTCTGAAGGTAAAAAACAGGCGGCCAGTTGCCTACCCCTCCAATTATTTTAATGCAGCCCATACAATGAGACAAAACAAATGCTATGTAACCACATTTGTATCTGCTCAAGTTTAGATTTATGAAGAATAGTCTTTAACATGACCAGGGCCTGCTTTATTATATCATCATAACAAAATAAGCACTGATGAGCAATTCATCATTGCACTCCCAACACTGGGACACAATCTTGCAGTCCTGGCACACCAACAATATGAATCCCATTTAGTTGATATTCAGTGAATCATTTGTTTACACTTCTAGGTGATCATGATTATCAAAGAAGACTACATTAACATTAATAAAAATCTTCCATCCTACAATTACATCTTTAATCACTCTGTCATTTCTTGTTTATGTATTGCAATATGTTTTATTGTTTGAAAGACAGCCATACACTGTTTTTTACTTCTATTTTCACTTTGCTAGTCTTTCACAAGCCAAAGTTATATGTAAATATTTAGTGAGTTAATAGAATAAACAAATCTTTTAAAACCAAAACAAAACAGTTCTTTCATTTGTACCTATTGCCAGACATGCTTCCCCCTTTCCGTTTCTCTCATATAAATGTGCATTGAGATAGATATCCCAAGGTGATGACAACATGGCTTTTCATGCACACTGATGCCAGTAACAGTGGTTGCAGATTTTTTTTTCTGTCATGCATCCCTATCTCCTGGCATTACAAAACCTTTTTCTAGACCTGTGAACAATTCCTTACAACTGATGCACAAGTTTGTACCCAAGGCTCATCTCAAGAACTTGGCATGATTTGCATGATTACACAGTCAGGATGCAACATTTTAGCTCCATCATCAAAGGCCCTGAAGTCAATGCAAGTTCGCTGGCTTCCACAGATTTTGTGGCAGGTTCTAAACCAGGCTGTAGCCCCATGGCAGGAACACCATCTATTACTGCTTCTGCTCTTCCCTTTTTCAGGTATCTGCTGCCCTGGGATATCTGGAATGCTTTTTATCTTCACTGCACCTTCCCAGAGATCAGAGACTGGTCTCTTTTGCTGTCAAGCTTGGCATCAGAAGATACACTTAAGCACTGCATCACAGATGCCAAAATCAAAGTATAGCAGAGAGAGCCCAGTATAGCACCAGGCCATTCCAACTCAGCCTGATGTATGTTTGCAGAACAGTGCTGTGCATAGCGCTTGCACACACCTAACACATGTACAGTTGACTGACCCTACTAGATAGCGGATTTTAAGGTCCCACCATCAGACTGACATGAACATAGCTTCTTCCCTGCAAATCAAACTCCAGAGCCTCCCAGCTCAGCCTTCTCCACTTTGGGTAGCGGGGAAAAGAAGTCATCTAGCAGGGCCTTACTCCTGCCTGGGCAGCATTCTCAACACAAGCTGTCACCACAGTTGGCATCAATCAAAATTGAAGGGTTCCTTTTAAACTGCTATACCAACACATGAAGGCATTCATCTTCATCTGAATTCTACCAGTTTTCAGAAGTGTTTAGTTCCCTTTTTTGTCACTATAAATTATTACATTTATTAATACCTCAATATCATATATATATTATTCTCAGATACCATTGTGCTAAGCAGTGTGCAAACACAGAAAAAAAGTAGCCCCTGACACAGAAGCTTGCAACTTGAGTGATCTGAGATACCTGTCCAATTCACATCATAATCATAGTTTCAGTTTTCTATTAACATGCTTAAATTCAGTGAACCACTCTTGTGGAAACTCATAGGAATTTTGCCAATTAAATCCATTTAACACAGAAGAGGGCTTAAGAAGAAATAATGGATATCACTCAGTATTAGAGAAAAATAACTGCAAGTAGATTCATGTTCAATTTTCTAATTCAGGCATGTTCTTGACTGATCAACCTAAAAGCTCTGAACTAGTATAACCCCACTGTTTTGGAAATATGAGTGCAGATGATAACACACAACAACACTTGCACAGTTAAAAGATTAAGAAAGTCACATATCATGGCCCTAACCCTCTAGTGAGCAGTGTGCATCTGAGAACACTGAGATCCCAGGAACACATACAAACTCCACTGATCATAGAAGTGCAAAAAAGGTTTGTTTTCAAAAAGAAAACATAATGCATTCCTTCTGATTCAATGGCACAAATACAAATGCCTAAAACATACTAGAAATGTTAGAATGTAGGGGTTCTTTACAAAAATATTTAAAATAAATTGGTATAAATAAAAGTGAACAAGGTGTCTGGATTTCAGTCCAGAAATACTGAAGCTTTACAAAAATACTAGTAGCAGGATATGGGAATTCTGGTATTTTGGGCCCAGATGAGGAAGAGCCTTGTCACTTGTACCAAATATAGAAGGCAAAATGTCCTTCCTCTATTACTACATCACTCTTCCACAATCTTTGTTTTCTTTTTTTTTAATGTATATGTAAAACCATTTACACATAACTCCACTTCAGTAGTGACCGCCTCCTGCAGCATCAATTTCTTCCAGTCAGCAACACTGATGAGGTCACGCAGGCAGAGCTGTGACCATTTCCCCTCCCACTAAGAGAAGGCATCTCCCATTTCTAAACTCCACAGTAATATCTCAATAATACTCTCAGAAGGGCTGGTGATGGGGCCTTACCACTCACTAGACATTGGTCCGCAGCATGACACAAAATTAGGGCTCTCTGTAATTGCTGCTAAACTTTGTGGCAGGTTTAAATACCAAATGTTTCCATAGGGATTATGAGCTTGTGTAGATAACTGAGCTGTTTGGAAAGAAACACTGTTGGAGTGCCCTTCAATAAGCAGTTTTAATGTAAAGTTTTTTTCAGCTCCACGTAAACAAAATAGTACCAAAATACCTGATAAAGTATCTAAAGCTATGGGACCTACCACTAGTAAAGATTAGTCTT